>NC_050516.1:4959439-4982816 GCF_002922805.2 Oryzias melastigma | reverse complement strand
CCATTCCACAACATAACCGCACAAGTACCAGCAGACAGGCGGTGGGGGGGGGGCAGGTCTTGTTAAAACACACTGAGTTTCTCAACTCCACAGAGCGCCTTTTCAGCAAAACGGCTCTAAGTCCCACAGCTCTGCAGTTAAACCGCCGCCGCCCCCCTCCCCCTGTTGGGCCAGTGGCGCGGGGGCCGAAGGCATGTAAACGCCAGCCGACAATGACCTGGCTGACAGGACCGCACACTTCTGTCATTCACCCCCGTCCTCCTTTACAACTCTGTTCCCACAAAGCCGCTGGAAAACAATGCGCTCATTCTGCAGCACTCGCATTCTGTCTGCAAGGATGGGGGGCAAGGGTGAAAAAAAAAATCTTCAAAAGTTTGGCAGATTTTCAGAGAGCTTACGGTAAAATTCATCTCTGAACGAGAGAAAACCATCATCGGAGAGCTTCAGAAGGCCTTTGTTCAGAGCGCCCTCAGATTCCATCTGGAGATGTTTAAATGTCATTAAAATATGTGCCGGCTCCAATTACAACCCCCCCCAAAAAAGTAAAAAAAATACATAAATGGTCGGGGGAGACTGCCTCTAGAGTTCCCCCGATGTACAAACCGCGTCTGGAGCGGCAGATTGGACGGTTTGGGAAGTGATGGTGTGAAAGTGGCTCTCCCAGTGACTTCATATATAAGGGGGGGGGAGTGGTGGAGGGAAAACAAAAACAAAGATGGCAGCAGAGATGGCGGCTGGGGATGGTTTAGGAGACTCGGCTCTGCCAAAAACAACACGAAGGCCGGAGCGATCTGATTTCAGCGCGGAGGCATGGCAGGAAACCGGCTCCTCTGGAGGTGGGGTGGGAAGGTCCTCTCACAAAAAGGAAAAAAAAGAAGAGATTTAAGGAGAGAACAACTGTCCTGTCCCCCCCCTCCCTCCTCCGGAGCTGCGCATGTGTGGTCAGTGCTTGTGCGCAGAGGTTTCCCGGTTTGCATCTGGATCCGCCGCCGTTTTTGCTCTGCACATGTGTGGAGAATTAGCCGTGGATGCTCCAAACTCCTTTGTTACTCTGTGGAGCACCCTTCACCCCTTTGTCAGATCTTTCCACGGCAGACTCACATACTTCAGAGGATGGAGCTTCTAAGAGTCAGAGGATGTCGGGAATGGTGAAGTTTCCTCAGGAATGGAGAAACACTAACGAGACCGGAGAAGGTCCAATATAAACACGACGAGCTGTCGCTAGCTTTTGTTATTCTTGCAAAACATCGCACGCAAAGCTGCAACCCAGAGATCCTAACTCAAGAATATAACTTTTTTTAGAATGCTTAATTTTTAATTAGTGCTGTCAATCTATTAAAAAAAAAGTAATTCAGATTATTGAACTTCACAAAACAAGCAAAAACAAGCGGTAAGACGTGAACTTTCTCTCTAAACTGATGTTTTATCTAACCTATAATGACAATCACCATATCTGCTTTACTTTTCTGTTGCAGTCGAGGCTCAGCGACACTTGTTGTGTTACCGTGACAACGCAATGACCACAGATCATATTTCACAAAATTTGATCTGTGGAGCATATGCAAAGGTTTTTCTGGACTTCATTCGACCCCATCGAAACATGGATGATGTCGAGTAAGTAGCTTGAGTTTATATGTTTTGGAGAGCTCTACAGAGGTGTGGCAAGCATGTTGCCGTACTTATCGGCGTTAGCTAGCCCCTCCACGAGCTCTGCCGGACTCTGGGGGCAGCACTCGCTAGCTTGCTACGCTGTCCACCAGGCGACTGGCTAGCATAGCGATCGCTTCAGCTCCATCGGCTCTGCGACATTCTGGCGACCTGTCCGGGGTGCAACTCGCCTTCACCCGACAGTAATGGGGGGAGTCTCCGGCAACCCTGTGGCCCCAGCGTGTTTGGCGAGCGGCCATATTGAATCCTTCTTTCTAGTCACTATCAATGTCATGTGCCAAAAGCAGAGTCCCTCGTCGCGCTACGCCCGACACCAAAATCGCGCCACAGGACCTCAGATCGTGTCTGTGTTTTGACTTGACATTGAAACTTGATGCCCCTGCCGCGCCAACCCATCCAAAACGCAACATATGAGTCAAAATATGGATAGATTGTAGTTTTAATGTGACTCCAAGACCAGCTATCCTTGATGTTTTATTAGATTAGATTAGAAATTGTTTATTTCAAGCAATCAAGAAGAAAAAAATAATTAATGTGCAATACAATCAATCATCAGAAGTTTACATCCATTAAGACATGTCAGACACAGGATAACTAGACATTAAGAGATTGCCTGAAAGGGACTGAGAGGAAACGAACTTGTATAATCCCACCCCGGCTTGATTATACCATTATCTTTACATGTATTATCATTATCTGGTTCATACTTTAAGATTAGATATTTATATATTTCCAACATATATTCAGGTTATATTAAGGTTCCTCAAGTAATAATAAATCACATGACTATGCAAATAGATATAACACTGTTTCTGACTTTTTTATTGCATATGCAGATCTATTTTCAAAATTCAGACAAAATGTGCAGATTATTTTTCATTAGAAAAAAAAATATTAATATAAATCAAGTATCAAACATTAACAAAATGTTTATTTATGCAAATTATTTTCCCTGGAAGAGTCATTAATGTAAAGTAAGTGTCATAGAATAGATGTTGATTTATTGTTTTTTTAAAGAAAAATAATTAAATCATTTTCATTAGAAAAGTAGTTAACATGAATCAAGTATAAATAATCAAAAGTATAAGTCGATTATTTTCATTAGAAAGTCTTTTTTTTAAATAAATCTCACTTTAGGAAGTAAAGTGGAGTAAAATGCCCAAGGTTTTTGATCTCACAAAGACTTTATTTTGTCATCTTGAGCACAATTGTTTCCTCTTTAAATTTCTCAGATTCTTTAGCAGACCTCTGATGAAAACGTGGTCACTGGGAGTCTGCCGCCTCAGAAACAGCTCCGCTCTGTGGACCGACTCTCAGCTCGATGAGCTGGGAGCCCTGGAGGGGGGCGCAGGGCAGAAAACACAACCCGATCCAAGCCCATGGTACCAGAGCCGCCCCCCTCCCCCGGAGCCAGAGGAAGAGGCAGCAGATGTGTCCAGCGTTGCGCCGCAGCTGCGGCTGCAGCTGTGCACGCATGTCAGAAGCACTCCGGCGTCATCGTCCCAGATCAAAGCGAGGACAACTCCGACAGATTCACGGTCTTCTCTGATGTCACTTTAAACCCAATAAAGCCACTGACCCTCCCCAGACCCCCCAACCCTGTTCTCCCTCCGTCCAACAGAGCGGCTCTGTCTTCCCGCCTGTTTCAAGCACTTTAGCGCAAATCCAGACATCATGAGGAGTTCTGCCTTCAGCCGTGGATTTAGGGGATCTCAAACGAATCAAACCTGGAGGGGCCTGAGGAGCTGAAGAGGGGAAGAGGTAGCTCAACAAATAACCGAGAGCTACAGATTCTCCTTTTGGACACAAATTCTGCTAACTTGAAGAATATAGATTGCACAGTTTTTGCACTCGCATCCTTCCTGGCTTCAGACACAGGAAGAGGAAGTGCTTGTCCATTTGTCCTTTGGCTTCATCTCCGTGGAGTTCAGCCGTCTCATGAGCGGATCATTAGATTAAAGATAAAGCAGCAGCGTGATGCTGGAGAAGATGCAGAACTCTTCCTCTTTATTAAACAGAGGATTTGTGGAAGATGGATGATAGGAGCAGACTCTACCTCCTTATCATGCATGTGAACTCTTGACTCCTCCCCCTTGACCAGACTCAGGCTGGAGTCGCTTTATTCAGCAGATATGGCCTTATGCACACCGGGTTCAGAAACACTCATTCAAGTGACCATTTCCAATAAAAAGTCTACGTTAATGTATGTTTTTTTATGTTTCTCTTTTTCAAGCTCCGCTGGCGTGTTGCTATGGTACCCAAGAACTTCCTGTGACATCACTATTGACCTGGATTAGCTACTGCACATGCGTGTCACAGACAATGTCAGACGCAGCATTAGAAGGAACACACCGTAGTTGAAAGATTAAAAATAAAGACTAACAGATATAAATATGACATAAATATGTCGACTATTGAAATAGTCACCACAATCACGACTAATCGACTACTCGTGTCAGCCCTACTCAAGACGTACGGTGATGGTATCGTTTGGTGAGCTTATGCCACACTCTAGTCGTTAGCAGGGATGCAACAATTCTTGGTTTAAAATCAAACCAAATGATCCACTGTTGAACTGAATTGTGGGAAACTGAACTGTTGCATCACTACTGCGAACTAGTAGGTTTACCTTAAAAGTGTCAAATGCATTTTGTGCTAATTTTAAGGCTTTATATGGAGTCAAAATGGGGCCATCCAGATTTTAAACCCAAGTAAAACAACTTGAAAAAAAGCTGTTTAATTTGGGTTCAAATCTTAATGGCCTCGATTTGACTCCATAGATCTATTATTTTGTGGTTTTATTACATTACACCAGAAAGTTTTTTTCAATAACTTGCTAAAGAAAATTTAAAAATGAAAAATGATTTATTAAATCAAAACCTTCAAATTAAAGAAACATAAATCCCGCCTCTCTAAAATGCTAAACAATGCAACATTCTCATTTGAAGCTTTCAGAATAAAAGTCTGATTCTTGACATTTAAAAAAATAAATGCATCTTCAGAGTGATCACACAAGAGGCGCTCTGTTGCGTGTTTGGCGAGCCTGTGGCCGCCGCGGGGCCTCGCTCCATGAATGTGGACTTTTTAGCATCAAACCACACAAACACACACACAGAAATGCAAAAAAAAAACAGCTGAAAGAGTTCATGATTAAAACCCCGTGTGACAGCGAGGACGTGAGGATCGCAAAAAACACACGCAGAGGCGGAGCTTCAACGAGCGATTGCACACAGTCCTGCCCTGGCGGGCCTCTGAGGTGTGACGATACAAACGACCCCATCCAGGGTCGACATGCAGCTGGGAGGCAGGTTTGTGTCTCTGCACACACAACACCTCACCATAAGCAGCAACCGGCTGTGGATAGAAGGGATTCACTGCAGCTCAGGCATCAACTTCCTTCACACTCTGTGTTTCCAACACCAGCAGCTGTTTCTGACACTCGATGGCGTCCAAGCGTGCGCTGAAACACGTCGCTTTCTAAAGTGTCAAATCGAACAGTCAGATTTAGAGTTCCACTTTTGGAGGTGAGACGTCGATTTAAGGATCAGCCGGAAGAGAGAGCGTCGGTTCAGGGACGCAGGTGTGGTCCGTACCTGACAAAAACCGGCGCAGCATCCGGTAAGGACGCCATGAGCTAAGAATAGCGGCAGTAGGTGTTTGTCAGTTAAATCGGGAGATGGACTTTAACTCAAATCAATCATCTGCACACTGAATACTAACATAAACTTTATGTAGCATAAAGTGTCGCATATCATACAGTATCATACACTTTACGTTGCCTATCACCTTTGTGCTGATGTGTAGCACCTTGTTACACAACACTATAAATGTAAGGTGTTGTGTAAACGATATGCTACACGATAGTATGTTGTGTTGCATATCGTCTTTATGTCAATGTGCAACTCTTTACATTGCGCAAAACTTAATACAGCATCTTACCAACGTAAAGTGTCGCAAATCGTCTTTGCATCGGTGTTTAACACTTTGTTATGCAACACTTTGTTATGCAAAACTTTAGGCAAGAAATTAATAACAAAGTGTTGCAAGTTGTCCTTCTGTCGATGTGCAACACTTTTAATTATGCAACACTTAACGCAACATTTTACCAAAGTAAAGTGTTAAAGTGTTGCCTATCACCCTTTACCCATGTGTAACACTTTGTTACGCAACACTTTAAGCCACAATTTAATAGCGTGATGTAAAATGAAATGCAACATATTGGTAAAGTGTTGCAAGTTGTCTGTGAGTTGATGTAGAACACATGCAACATTTTACTAACATAAAGTGTTGCATAAACAATATGGAATACTTCAGTAAAGTGTTGCAAATATGCAATACTTTGCTGATGTAAACTTTGCAGAGCAAAGTGTTGCATATCGTCTTTGCACCGATAAACAACATTTGCAACACATAACTAACGTTAAGTGTTGCCTAACAGCACAAAGCTGCTTTTGTCGTTACTTTGTGTACACACTTCACTACTGTAAAGTGTTGTAAAGTGTTTCAGAATCCACTGGAATTACTTTGATTGCGTAAATTGTTTACAGTAACTCAAAGTACCAACATTGGAGCTTTACTTTGAGTTACTTTACAGTAAGCAGTCCAATTCACACATGCACACACACTTATACACACGCTGCCATGCATGGCGCCATCCTGTAACCACCAGAGACAACATGGCATTCAGTGCAAGGCAAGGGGGGATTCGAGCCTGCAACCTTAAGATTAGAGGTTAACCGCTCTTCCCCTATAAAAGACCTCACTTTTAAAATGAAAATGTAAAGAACTATAGTGCTCATTGATCCACACCTATCATCGAACCAAAGCCGAAACATGTGCAAGTTTCAGATCACATTTTTTTTTTGACAAAATGAATTGAATTGGGATCTGCTATCATTGTGCACCTCCTTCATCTGTATATCCATGTCCACTAAAGATCGTGCTCCACTCCTGATTCTACGCAGGTGAGAAGCTGGAACGTGCTCGCTTTGTTTGCTTTGATAAAAGAATGTGAATCTGCGGCCGTGAGTTTGAATCCATGTGCAAAAACACAGAACGGTCTGCAGAAAGCAGAGACCTTCAGTAAAAATAGTCAAGTGTTCCATTAATAGTGAGTTTTGGGGAATGCTGGTAATTGAAAACAGGGCTGTCAGTGTTTGCAGCTGTGAGTCTAATTAGAAGTGGCGGTTTGAAAAACACTTAGAGAGATTTAGGTCATTACTAGACACGAAAACGTGACTCTTCCTGATCCGTCTGATGATGTCCAACTCCAGAAATGTGACTACACGAGGTATGACACACACAAACGCACAATCTGCTCCTCCGCTCAGACCTGAGTCAGAGCTCAGCTGGATTCTCACGGTGAGCTTTAACGCCGTCCTCCACATCTGTGCTGCCAAGTTGAAACCGTCTGATACAAACCCCGATAATAACAGATCCACTCTAAATCAGCGGCGCTGCTGACACGGCGCCGTATTTCATTGACATTTTGATTTCAGACAGCGACTATGATGACGGAAACAGGGAGCAATCTGCGAATGAAATCAGGCGGCCTCGTGTGTTGGTGCAAGAACACACGCCAGACCCGGATAAGCCGTCTATCCTCGGCCTGGACTGACTTCAGGTTTATGGTTTCCAGAGGGACGAGGGTTTTAGGTCGCACTTCGTATCATAAAGAAAAAAAAGGAGGTTTTCTGTTCTTTATGCAGTCAGCCTCTCTCTTTGGGGTGACAGTAACTGGATGCTTCACCATCCACACAGAGCCTTTTTAATGAAAGTCAAAAACACAAATCTGACGTCCGAGATACTCATGAAAAACGCTCAATCCACCATTTCTTTCTCTGAAATTTGTTCAAAAACTTCATAAAAGTATCACATTTTTGGAGATTTTCAAAAGAAAACATGAAATTGTTGGAGTGCTTACAAGAAATACTAGAATACATAAGGCTTGAAGATGATCTGTCTGGTCATAATATTTCCGATTGTGGTTTTAACTACAAAAGCAGTCCTAAAGGTCAAACTGTTCACATACGAATGAATGAGTATTAAGAAAGTAAGCAATCATTAAGCTAAATACACCAAAAACTTAATCATGACAAGTTTGAAAATGCTTGTTGGGTATGAGTAGTCCGCCTTGCTAATGTCTTTCATTACATGCTAACCAACGAATAAATGAGAATTCCTAACTCTTGCTAATGTTTTTTTCAAATTTTCAAAAGTCCTTTGGACTCTCCAAGTATAAAACTATTAAGTAAGTGTGTGATGATCCAGAGTCAATGTTTAAACCAATGAGTTAAATCGATTAGAGACGCTATGCTAGCCTGTTACCATTTTTTAATGTCGGTAAAGAGTGATGCCATATTGGAAAGGGCAGTAAGCAATGACACGTAGCATAGCAGACGACAATAAAATAGCAAATGACCATAAAATGGTTAGTTTTTAAAAGAAAAAAACTTTAATCATCAAAAAAATAAGCTCCAGGCTGTGGTACTTATGTTTGTCCAACAACATTTCAAACTTTTCTATAAAAAAACATGTCATTACATAGGAAATGTAATGTACACAGACTAAGATTTACACATTATGTTAGACTTCTTGGTAAAGCTTAAATGTTGCAAGCAACAATTAGGAATGCTAAATAGTAAATTTATCTGGAACTGACTATCTGGATTTAAAACATTGTATATCAGAACTGGACCGAGTAAGTGTGACATCACATAAAAAAAAATAAAAATGGTTGACTACTGGTTCCAACAAAATAAAGTTGATTCAGTCGCCATTTTTTCGAAATACAGACACCGTCATGTTGGAAAGAGACTTCAGCAGTAAGCAGTGATTTGGTCCGAGTCAGTTTAAGTCAAGGTTTCTATGGCAACAACTCATAAGAATGCTTATTCTGACAAATATTATGACTGAGTAAAATATCTGTTTATTTCTCAGTAGAAGTCTATGGGATTTTGGCTTCTTGGAACTAGCGGGTTACTTCCTGTTGGTCACTCAGTCCAGTTCTCACGTACAGTCAATGCTTCAAACAAAAGGGAACAGTTGCAGATGAGATGAACCCGTTCCCTCTTTTTCGAGAATCCATCATCAACAGTCTAAAGTATAAGCACCTCCATTCAATCCTTGTGTAAACTTTTAGTTTCAGTGCTTGGAAACCAAATCCTGGTCCTCTGCCATGTTTGGTTTAGACGGTGAGGAGAGCGATCAGGCATGTCTCACATCATCATGCGGGTCTGCACATCGGCCCGTCTTCCTCTGCAGCCCGCGCCGAGCAGGGAAGCAGGCGGGCAGCATGTGTGGGTAATTTGCAGGCAGTTGATGTTGATTAGCTGGGTTGTGACACCCGGCAACCTTGGCAGCAGTTAAGCACATAGAGACACATTCTCCAATTAGCCCTGTGGCGTTTGGCGATCAGGCTTTATGGGGCTAAAGAGGGAGCTATGAGAAAAGTCCAGAGGGCTTTACTCACACCATCACTCACTCCCAGCTCTCCCTGCACACGTCTGCACAAGCAGAGCTGCAGAATTCATGAGGATGTCGCACGTTTCGCCGCGCAGGAGCATAATCCACAAACTCTAATGGGAACTGCATAACCAGTGTCTTTTATTACAGGCCTCCCCACTCCGCTGTACCTGGTGTGAGGGCAAACTCGGAGCAGCAAAGCCTCTTCTTTGGGAGCATTGTTTGTTTGGGTTGCTGGGCGGGAACAGAAACCTAATCTGCCAGTCAGAGCGGCGAGGTGAAACCATAAAAATCACTTAGCTCAGCAAAACCTGACACCGCTGCTTCATTTCACTTCCCAAGTGGTGTATCTTACATCTAGAGGTATTAAACTCAAGAAAGCGTGCGTTTCCACACGTTGGATGTCCGTCAAAATAAAGAAAACTGACGTTTTTTTGTGAGTTTGACCCTCTTCGAAAATTTCCTCTACATAATTTCAGCTAAACTGATGCAATTTCAGTGATTAAGACTGTCAAGATGTTGACGTCAGTGGAGCACAGGAACCGGGAACGTGAAATGAAATGTGACAAATGAATCATCTCTCCAGTGAGTTGGACCTGAACCAGAACCTCCTCCGGTTACTGAGCGGATGGTGGACTTTTTAGGCTGCAGAGCTATTTGGGTGAGTTTTTTTTTTTTTTTTTTTTAGAACCAGGCTGTGAATTCTGGCACATTTTTTGTTTTGAACGTTTTTATAGCGTTTCCCTGATTTACTCAGCCTCTGTGGAGCTTCAGTGCAGACATGGTTGGTCAGCACACAGACTCCTCCCATAACGGCCCTAAGGGGCCTTCGATTTGTGTGCCTTGAAGTGCCTCAGAAAGATGCAAACATCAGTTTTTAACAGATAAACTTTGATACTCTTTTGATCTATTTTAAAGGCGTTCTCTGTAGTCTTACTTATGATTTTGCTGTTTTTAGCCAAAAATATTTTGGAACATAGTTTCTGCAGGACTTGGGACTGTTGGTGGAGAACAACCCCACCTCCCTTCCCTTCCCCCATTTCTGAGAGTTCTCTGTTTACACTAGCTAGGAGCAAGGAACTTATGCCCCGCCCAGTATATTTTCTACATCACAACTACAATCTTTTTTTTTAAACAGCTTTTTTTTCTGCTCCTGATTCACAATTAGTTGAGTTTACAAATACTCAGACATACTCAAAAATTATTAGTTTGTCAAATTAAATATCTGAGTTGACACAAAATTGAATTTGATACAAATTAATAGTTTTATATGTAGCAAATTACAGAACTTTTGTTAATCGATCCTGTAGCATTGCCGCAAAGGTATCCAGTGACCAATTCATGCAGCTTGTCAATGTTTCACTTTTTTCAGTATACAAGTTTAGCATTAATTTTCTTTATATTCTTTATCTTCAGAAAAATGAAACAAGAATGTGTGAAAATATCTACAACAGAATTTTCATCAAAGTGGACCTCTAATAACCTGAACTTGTGTTTTAGTAGGACAAGTGTAGTTTTCTGATGACCTGAGGTTGTCTCCTCCAGCTAAATAACCCAAAATGCTTTAATATTTCAGTAATTTTTTAAATTGTTCCTCAAATTTCCTCCAAACACATTGGAGGAAAGAACACATTTGGCCATAATATAAATAAAGGACTACAGTATCAGAATCTAGTGAAATTCCTAATTTTCTAGATTTTTTCAAAGCAGTTGTTGTTGTTTATGGATATTTGGTGATTTTCATAGTCATTTATATCATTTTTGAATTGATATGTATAAAGGAAACAGACATCAGATCAATGTAGAATCTTCTATAGGGATTGGTATTGTTTGGATTTCATTTGGTGCTGAATCAGTGATGTTGAAATTACTCAGGTGCAAAAACAGTGCTTAAATCGAAAAAAAAAACAAAACACAATTTTTACCTCAAAGGTATTTAATTGTGACAAAATAGCACCAAGGAAAACTTTAGAATACTTGTTGCATGTCGCTGAATTTGAATCTTTTGCTGTGAAGAACAGCCAAACTTTAGCTTGCCTTCCGTTCCCCATATTTTGCTTGAAGCTTCGCCCACACTTATGGCCACACCCATTTTTATATAAGCCCACCCACAATCTCTGGCAAAGTGAAATGATTGTGCAGCCAAACTGAATAGAAAACAATTGACATGTCCGAAACAAAGTGTTTTTTAATACAGTGTCAGTAGTATTGTGTAAGTTGTTTTTTTTTTTGTTTTGGCACCAATTTCTAATCTTCAAATGTGTTTTATTTTTCTGAAAAAAAAAATCATCTGACACCACCAAACCTTTTCATATTTGATACAGAACATCAGGTTGGAAGGTCGGAACCACAGGATGAGGGCCGGCTGCACTTTCTCAAACTCTCTTCCCCACATCTTCTAAAGTAATTCAGTTACTGTGACAGGAAGGCAATATTCCACTAAGAGAGCGTTGCTTTCTTGGCGCGTCTTGCAGGCGAGCGACAGATTTAGTGCTGCTCTTATGGGGCCGAAACGACTTAATAAAGTGAAGCTGACATTTTGAGAACAAGAATGGAAACCTGAAGTCAAGAGGGTTGGAGCTGGATTGCCACAAAATGATGTACAACAGTAAATGCAGTAACTGCGGGGGCCCCCTTATCTAATGGAAGGGGACTTACAACAAGCTTATTACGGAGACTGTGGTCTGAGGGAGACTTCCTGTGTGGGGCGACCAAAGAGAAGCCGCTGACGGATGAGAGACCTCAACGGTTCTGAAAGTTTGATGTCAGGACGGAGCTTGTAGAAGACAAGAACCTGAAGTATTGGAGAGACATTAGGAGGAATAATGGCGTTAGTTGTGCAGTAAATACCAATCCAACCAGTCTCTGCTAGCAGACCTCGGTACAGCTCAGTAAGATAATACTCTCAGAGATTAATGGAGGTGTAAACCGTCCATTCATTTCTGATAATGGGCACCTTGTTGGATATTATCCGACTGAAACTGTGGTACTTACATTAGAAAAACTACTAAATCAATTATTAGTACTATATTCTTGTTATTTTTATTCACATACTAATTTCTATGTGGTGTGAAGCCTTGTCCTGGTAACAGAACAGGACCCACATCTCACTCTGCCAAAGCTGGTGAGTGAGGACTTGGGCTGCCACAAACGATTATTTTATTAGTCGACTAATCACAGATTATTTTTACCGAATAGTCGACTATCAGGTCATGCGCAAAGTGGATGTAAAGAACACATCTTAACCATCATTAGCGTTAAACTAATTAAATATAAAGACAATTAAGATGATAGTTTATGAAACTTTTAATGAATAATGCAGCCTCTGTCCTTCATTAGTTTCTGAAATTAAAACAGGATTAACTCAAATGAGAGAGAGAGATAAGGAATATACTTTCCATCAAACTAATTTTGACAGGTGACCTTTGACCCTCCAGCAAACTTGTTTTGACAGGTGCCCCGCCCTTCAAGATGACGTAAAAATTGAATATCAATTTTATATATAAAGGGTATTTAGGGTCAAAGGTCACCTGTCAAAATGAGTTTGATTGAAAGTATATTCCTTATCTCTCTAACGAGGCTGAAACAGAGAACTGTTTTTCACAAAAGGTCAAGTTTTGGTCTCACTGACTCAGATAATGAAAAAAGGGATTTTTTTTGGTGCTGAACGTCCACAACTTTGTTCAACTTTACTACACTCTGACTCCATAAAATATAAAGTAACGACGAATCGACTATGAAATTAGTCGTTGACTATTTTAATAGTCATGGCAGCCCTAATAAGGACTAACCAGTTGAGGAAAGTGGTGTATTTTAGAGGTGTGAATTGGCAAAAGTCTGGCAATGCGACCTATCTGTTGCTCCGGTAACTAACTGGTGTTTAGGCCAGTACAATGATATACAACATTCAGACTATTTTACTGGAACTTCTTTAATTTGTGTCTATTGTCACTTTTTAATGCAGTCAACCAGAATCCAGTATTGACCCAGACAATGGTATAACTGGTGTTCCTGTACAGAATGGATGGACCACAACAAGATCATGCAGAGAATCTTCTGTTATCAGGTTCCATCAGGTGGAGGTTTAGAAACTTGGATCCTGAGAAGCCAGATTGCTCGAGCACATATCAACACACTGTTTGTCGCTACCTGATACTAATTATGCACTCTCAGTTGAATGAGAGTTGGTGCAAAATGTCAAAAGTGGTGCAAATCTCACGCATCTTGCTCCAGGATTTCCATAGTTCTATTCCGATATATATGAAAGACTTGGTGTCATATCGTTCTGTCTGGGAACAAACCGCAATCATTTATTTCTCCATCTTGATGGCTTTTCAAACGGTAGGCAGTTCAATGGATTAAAAAAAAAAGACACCATGCATCACTACCAAATATGAGTCTCTGATTGGTCAATGTTCAACCAGTTTAAACGTTCAACACACGTTCAATTGTTGCGTGTTTCGTATCTAGAGCCCAAAAACTGACTTAAAAATTTACGTCTTGATAGGTTGTAACGCGCAAGCCTTAAAACGTGTGTTTTCAAATACTTTTCATAGGAAGTGGTCGCCTGAACACGTTCCTGAGACCAGCGTTAGACATTGTATCATCAGGAAACAACTTTGTTTTTGTGACATTTGACTGTTTCGACAATAAAGATTCCTGCTCAAAAACATGAAGACTCCACACCAAAACCCCTGAGCCAGTCCTGTGAGATCTTCCGGCTCGACCAGTTCTTTGAGTGTTTGTGTGGATTCATGTGGTGGAGACCCCCACCCCAGTCCTGTGCCTTGCCCTACCCCTCCCTCCCTGCTGGACATGCTCTGATGGAGAGATAAGTTGAAGGTCACGCTGGGAGAACAGAGGCTCTGCTCAGGAATGCGTGGAATGACACTTTCTTGCTCTGCGGACTCAAAGCACGTCTGGGGCCGGCGTGGTGACATATGGGCTAATGTCATGACCGCGCTGCCAACGACTGACGACTTCATTTGGGCGAGGTTCGTGGTCTACTTATCTTTTTTCAAAAAGGCCAAATGCAACTGGAAGGGACAAATCACGAGTTTTCCTTGCTGATAATCAGTTTATTAAACTGTTCAAGAGATTAAACCAATAAGATCAGACCCAAAAGACTATAAAATAAACTTGTTTAGTAGACATAGACAATGGACCAAAGACGTATTTTTGGCATAAATGGAACCCCATACGACCCAGCCTGAGCCAGACTCTGCCTTCAGTGGCCCCAAGGTAACTTGAGTTTAAGACCCCTGGTGTAAGATGTTATGGGATATCAAAGAACATTCTAGGTTTTGTCAGAAACACCTCAGGTGGTGAAAGATCAAAGCTTAAAAAAAACAAAAACAAAAAGTCTTTTTTTTTTTTTTTGTTCTTCGTGGACCAAAAACAAAAGTATTTTTGGACCAAAATGTGCGGGGTGGGGGTGGGGCATTGATGTTCTGGTCTTGGATTTCTTTCCAGCCACTAATTTTCAGCTGCCATCTTTTCTGCCACCAGGTCCCACTCTCCCATTAGGCTGCAGATCTTGTCAATCAATCTCCTTTGCTGTGTATCATGTACAGAATGTGTACAGATTCCTAGTGTTACGAATATCTTCAGTCGATAGGAGATCTCTGTTTTCATTATCTAATATTGGACAACAAAGTTTTAAACTTTGAGAGTTTAAGCAAAAATGAAAATGTTCATAAAGTACATTAAGTGTATAGCAGGGAGTTATACAACCTTAGAACTTCTATAATCTTAATTTGTGGATTTAAACTATCACAGGTTATTTATGGAACGTAATGAGCACAATAAACGAGGGACGACAGTGTAGCGCTTTAAGCTCCCTAATTTGATTTAAACAATTCAAATGTGAACACAACCATTGAGACTATACAAAAGTTGTAGGAAATAAGAAGATGTTAAGATAAGTGGATCACAGAGTTACAAAGTGCTGCCCTTAAAGTCTAACACAATGATCTAAACATGCTTAGTTGTCGTTTCTGCTCATAGTTTTGGTTCTGGAAAGCTGAACGGTGCACCAAGGTGTCGGATTCCTGATTTCAAACATTGTTGGTGCAGGCATGACTAAATACAACAAGAATGATTAAACTCCCCCAAAATAAAAAACAACAAAACAAGCTCAGGATAATTACTTCCATGACTGAAGTCCTGACAGCTAAAAGAGGAAGCTCCATGTGGCTTTTGTTAGTTTTGTTTTTGACCGGCTGCAGTTTGAACATAAACAGAAATCAAAGAACAACACGAGAGCAGAACGGAGTCCGTTTCTGTATCCTCGTTCCACTTAACTGACTGTTGTCTTAGGTTCATGGAAATTGTGAAAACGGTGACCTTTGCACTCAAACATCGACAGAGACCGATCTGCCTCAAGTCACGAGGCGTAAATTTGATTAGCGTGTTTTGTGGAGACAGGAAACCTTCTGTGTGACACTTATCAGGAAAGAAGAAGACGCTGCTAGGTTTTACCCCCCGCCCTACTCCCAGTCACTTTGGTGGTCCGTGTGCTGGCGGTCTGTAACCACACTCAACATCTCAACATGGACCACACATCCATTTGTAAGGAGGAAACATCGGGGGCGAAAGTGAGCTTTGGAGGGAAAAGCTGAACCAGACAGGAAGTTGTTACCACCGCCACCACCACCTCCAGGTCCTACAGTAGCCTCAAGAACAAACCTGCAGGCATGGGAAGAGTTTCATTCCACATCCCTCTTTGTCCCCCTTAGTTTTCTTTTTTTTAATCTTTGCTCTGCAGCCTTTTCAGGCAGGAAGCTGTTTGAAAGTCACATGATCGTAGTGGGGACATGATGTGTCGCAGTTTTCCGATTAAAATCGTGTTAATTAACATGTTCTTGTGTTACGTTTCACAAAATGGGAGGATGTATGTAAAGAAAATGAAGCCTAAAATGGTATTTCTGAGTATTTTTTATTCAAATTGTCAATCGAGCAGATGAAAAAATACAGTTTGAAAAATAACATATCTCTTGTGTAGATAATACACTAGGCAGGGCCACAAGCTCCGCCCAATTGTGATGCAACCACTTGCAAAAAAAAAGATCCATGTACGTCTTCGTTTTTCTCATCAAACTTGACATCTTGTTTAAAATTGTACGGCTGGAAAACTCAAATATTGCTCGCCTATTTTGTGTAAATGGATAGCTCTCAGTCCCGCCCACAACCCAGTGGTGAATTTCTAATGAACAACTGCAACTCTAAAGAAGCTATGTCCAAGAAAATACAATTTTAAAATGTTGGCTAAAAACAGCATAGTCATAGTTAAAAGACCACTAGGAACGATTCTAAAATAGATCAAAACATGATTGGAGTGTCTCTATAACACCCCCCTCGAATCATCATTTTCACAGTTGAAATGCTACACCTCAAAAGGAGCAAAAAACAACCCCTTCCCAACTAAAATACTTCCTGAACCAACCTACTTCCTGAAACCGGAAGAATCCAGAGGTGCGACTCCAACAAATACTTTATTATCACTCCTTTTTACAGAAAGCTTTCTAACAGTCGTCAAGTCATCTCCCTGCAAACTACAAAACTGAATCAACGGCATGCAGGAGGCTCTGGCATTTCTTTAAAGACAGGTTGTGACGCATGTTCGTGGAAGTCCAGGGAATCGACGTTAATGCGCCGAATTGGGACCTAACGTAATTTTCCACTCAAAGTCGGGTTTGGATGCAGAATGGGTGGTGAGGAACGCTCATGTGACAGGACGGTAATCCGTCTCAGGTGCTTGATGACTTTCTCCTGACACCCCTCAGTCCGTCCTGGAGCCTCCTCCTTTACTGCAAGCTTGTTTACAGTTTGGAGGCTTCAACTTCTGAGGGGGAGATTTCTGAGGGAGGGGGCCGAACAAGCTTTGTTGGGCAAACGGGCTAATTGACTAAAGCGAATCATGTGTTTGTGGGTGAGATTTCCTCTTTTGGTTCCAGATGGATGAATCTGCTTGTTGTAGGAGAGGGCGGGTGGAGTGTGTGTGTATCATTATGTGCAAGTCGACAGTAGTGTGGAAAAGTCTGGGGCTCCTTTGTTTTAATTCTCTCAAAAAAGTAGGGTGAAACATGTTTAGTATTTCAAAAAACTTGAAGAGTCTTTATAGTTAATATAATCCAAGATACACATCTTAATGCTTGTTTTTCTACTTTCTAATACCAATGTGTGTATAAAATATTCACAATAAGTAATCTGATGTCTTGAAGAAATCAAAGAGGTCAATGGATGAAGAAGCAGATATGAGGTTAGTTGGTGTGAGCAACAAGGATGAAGAGGATACTGTTGGGTGAGGGCCCATGGCCACTCCGTTGGGAGTGGCCGAAAGTCAAAGAAGAAGAGGAAGGCGAAGGTCGCTACCTCATGGTATCAAATGGTGCCATGTCAACACAAAGTAGAAAACATCAGGTACAAAGACCATACTAGAAGTTAGTCAAAAATTTGGCCAACAATTTGGAGAACGTTTTTCACAACCTCCTCCTGAAAACCTGTGAACACAACTAGCGACTACAGTTCGGACTATAATCAAAGTAAATGCAAAGAATGGAGGACAACTTTCTGAAAGGGTCAATTCAAATTCATTCAATTAAATTAATAAAGTGAGAATCTGACAAAGATGCAAACTTTGAGTCAAAACGTAAGGTCTCTGGCAGACATGAGATCTTATCCACCTTAGTCATGGGAGGAATCACACATCAATACAAGGCTCGGGTCATCTGGACCCCGTAAGATAGCACTAGGGTTAAGTATGCACACAAAAATATCTGCGAAACAGCACGACCGCGAAAGGCGAACGACGATTTAGAAAGGACACTCCTTAGGTAAATGTGTATCCCAACCATAAACACACTCACAGCCTTGTGTTTGTCATTATTAACAGTAGCCAATGTAGATTGAGTGTTTTGACCACAAAGGTCAAACTAGGACTGGACCTACTTTTGGTTTCAAGATGACAAATAGCTGTTTGGAAGAGGACACAAAGACGGTAACAAGACCCCCTTGACAGCATTGTGAGAACTGGCCAGAAGAAAGATAGATCTCACGTGTGGTTGTAGATTTGGTCTGTGTGTACCAAGTTGGTATAATCTAGTTTACGCATTAACTTGTTTAGGTTTTGCATTCTCAGACCTCTACTGTACTCCCTGACCCACACCAGTAGTAGTACCACATGGCACCCCAACTGGTTTGGCAGGTTTGATTTTGAGTCAATGGTCACCTAGTGCTTGGTCAGCAAATGTTTTCTTGTTCTAGACTGTTAGATGTTAACCAGACAACTTCTGTGAATCCAGTTTTGGATTAGTGTTATCATGAAACAGCTGGAAGAGATGATCCAACACCACAAAGAACAACTGCTTTGGAGGGATGATACCGAGATCCCCCCTGGACTCTTTTTTTTGTTTGTTTTATCATAGTTAAAAACCACAGTCACATTTTTTCCTTTAATAGTCATGCTTGATTAATCAGAGGATGAGGGGGAAGCAGGAATAAATGTGCAGACAAGATGAGGAGAGAACCATCTGAGAAAACAGTGGGAGCGACTCAAAGGTCTGGGAGGAGAGGCAGTCATGTCTGAACGACGGCGAGGAGTCTTCTCGGAAGAGTCCAACCAGGAGAGGCATTTCCCTGGCCCTCACCATTGAGATGGTGGAGCCTCCGGTCTGGCCCCCTAGGAGCTTCTGGATTATGTACTTTCATTGACAGGTCACGAACACAGCAGAGAGCGGCTCAAATGTAACAAAGAGGAGGTGATTTGATGACCTTACGATGAAGATGATCATTCCTCTGTTCTGTAAACGCCTGGAAGAACAGGAATACTTTTTTAAATTTAGAATTGGCTATGCTAATATCAAGATCGGAGAGTTCATAGGTCTTTCACTTCATGATGAAAGTATGCTTTTCCACAAATAAAAGGAGTTCCTTCATGATCCCTGAAAACAACCGTTTAGCTCTGGAGCTTTAACTCCAGTGGTGTCCTTCTTTGAATTACCTTGACAATGCAATTAATTCCAACGGATTGTGAAGCTGAAAAAAGCAGTTTTGCGCTGATATGCACCATTTTACAGTAGTCACGTGTTTGCACAAAAAAGGTCAACCAGCTGATTCTGATGTGGAGAAAAGTGTTGCTTTTCCCTTTGAAAGAGGTACGGTGGTTCAAATAGTTTGTTTGTTGCCGCAGACAGCCAAAGTGTTAAAGGGTTAAGACTAGGGCTTAGGGCTGGGTTGATAAAATTGATTTGAATCAATTTAATTTTAAAAGATTAGGTCTGGGTATCGGATATAATTTCCAGACACGATTCGATTCACAAGAGCCTGAATCGATTCGATTCTGATTTTTTTAGATGCTTTTGATTATTCACTTGAATTTTGAGTTTACACATTTAAACACATTAAAAAATACATTAATAATCTACTACATGATTTGAATATATTTATATGAATCTGATACAGTTCACATACTGTAAAATGTAGTAGTGAAATAATGAGATTGTTAACAGCATGCAGTGTTACATTGTTTCTCAAAAAGAGAAGTTCTCACTAAAATGTTCAGATCATTAACATTGTAAACATTGTTCTGCCTCTCCTGCAGAGTATTTCTGTTTGGCCACTAGGTGGCGATTGCGCTACAGAATTCCACCATATTCCAGAAGAAGACAGTATGAGCCAAAAAAAAAACACTATGTTACTTTAAAGAATATATTATTAAAGAGTTTTGGAAATTTCATGCCTGTTAGATTATAAAGATGTTAATTTAGTCAGCAATGTATGTTTAGGTCAACAGAGCGTTATCATTAGCCGTCCTATGGGAATTTCCATTAAACGTTAGCATCAAGCTAGCGGACTTTAGCTTTATGTAGTAAATCAATTTATATTTTTTATGAATCAATTATTGATCTATTAAGCTAAAATCGATTCAAAACGTTTAATCGATTTTATTAACCCAGTCCTATAAAAGAATCAAATCGAATCGTTTCTGGAAATTATTATCGATACCCAGCTCTACTAGGGCTGCAAGATATGAGGACAACGTAACATTGTGTGATATTAGTGATAGTGTCGCGATTACAAGATGATTTGCAATACATGTGCTGACGCTGAACTTTTAGAAACCTGAGCTGCTCTGAATTTGGGATATTATTACTTTATTAATTTTGTTTGAACAATAAGATTTTTCCTCTTATTGTGAGGGCTTCAGGAAAGTGGGAAAAACAAAAGTGTCGGTGACTGAAGTCCGATCAGCAAAGACGGGTGTCAAGTAAAGAGCATGATTGCCCCCAAGCCTGCCAGACGCTTCTGTAAGCTGAGGTCCCAGATAAAAGAGGCGTTTGATCAGCGTTCTTTCAGCCTGCCCCCAACGCTTACATAAATATTGACTGGATTTTTTGAGGGGCCATTTAAATTGTTCTGCGGAGAGATAGCAGAGGCTCATTTGACTGAGTCCTGCGGCCTTTGAACGTGTTTAAAAAGTCTCGACGCTTGATGGATGAGCCGTTCCTTAAAGCGATCCCCGTCATTATGACCCGCGCATGCCCTCCCTCCTCCTGAACGCAGGAGTTAAAAGGCAAAAAAAAAAAAAATCCCCCCGTCTTTAACGCATGGAAATGGAAAGTGATCTATGGGAAAGCCATTTGTCTGAACACATTTTGAACGAGCCCTTCAAAAGCCGGCTCAACATAGGGATTTGTGTATTTGTCTAAAAGCGGGTCTGATGACTCCCTGACAAATAGCGTTGTGTAAATAAATGTAAGGCCGGGTGAAAGGCCGCCGTGCGAGCATCGCTGGGAAAAAGTATCTATTGTTGCTCGCGCTCGGCCACTGCAGGTTACATTTTTCAAATAAGGTCACAAAGTGAAGCACATTTGGTTCAGATCAGGAAGGTCATGACCCACAGCGGGTTTATTTAGACCTTTGCACTAAAATAATCACACAGCTCCGACTTCTGCTGCGACAGACATTAACAGTCTGGAACCACTTCTCTCTGCAGCCCCGTACCTGCTACGAGAGCTTAGGGGAGGACCGTCGCAAACATTTCCTAATTACAGTTTTAAGCTATGAAGGATCTGAGTTTATTTCTTACAGAAAGGTGAAATACGGCTCCAGGAGGCAGCAGAAGGAGAGCTTGATTTTGTGGTTTTGCCTGCTGGAGAGAGTCGCCTGCTTGGAGGGAAAGGACTGGGAGGAGATCCAGATGAAATGCTGGAGCTTTCACTTCTATCCTCAAGTGCTAAACTCAGACAGATGTCTTATTTTCACACTACGCTTGGCACAGAATACTGGCATTTTAAAAAAAGAAACAATTAGGTTGATTCAAATGTGCTGGCATATTTTAGATTCAATTCTATTTTATTTATATAGCCCAATATCACAAAAACAATCACCTCATTGGGCTTCATGCCAGTAATTTAGTTATTTTAATAGTTAATTGCTAAACTAAACAGAATAAATGAAACTGGTTATCCCTCTCATTGAGGAAAAACGGAAAAAACAGGAAAAAAAGATGAAACCTTAGGGAGATGAGGGAGAAATACTCTCCCAGGACGGACAGAAGATTTACCAGGGCTTCTAAAGTAGAATTAGCTCATCTAACCCTAGATAAGCTAACAAATGAAAAATATATGCAAAAGAATTAAACATTGAAAAAAACTGTCGAAATATTTTGGTGAAATAAGCTAAAAAAAATTACAAAATGAAAATTTAAATGTTAATAGTTCTTAATTACTAAATCCTGGTTTATCTTTTAAAAAAATCACAAAAATTATTTAGCAGAAAACTAAAAGTTTTAGAAGAACAAGCTAAAGAAAAAAGCTAAATCAAAGGTTAAATGCTAACTTAGCGAATGCTAAGTTTTGAACTACGCTAAGATAAATCATAAAAAATACAAAACAAACACATTACTTCTAATATTATTTCAAAAGTGAGAAATAGATAAAAATCTAAGCATATCAAATTACCTTGTTAATAGTTTAACATCCAAAGTATTGGGTATATAGAAGCTGCCTAATAATAATCACTCTCATAGCTAGCCTAAACACATACTTTGAAAAATGCTATAAATCCCAATTTGACTACTAAATGCTGAATAAATATACAAAAAAGACTACATTATGTACTAAAATGCTACAGTTTACAAAGAAAAAAGAAAATTGTTCAAAATATTGAAATATTTAAATTAAAAAAGTGTAAATGCTAAAGGATTAATAATTTAAATAAATTAAAGAAATATTTGGATCAGAAGAAGATTACTTTACCAAAAAAAAAAAAAGAAAACAAAATTAACCAGAAAAAATAGAACAATAGAACATGCAAAAAAGAAGCTAATTTGGGGGCTAAATGCTAAAGTTTTTAACTAAGCTAAGACGAATGATAATAAAATAAAATAAAATACATCTAATATTGCTAAAAGAATAATTTAAAAAGGTTAGAAATACATAGAAAAAGAAAATCCTATTACCCTTTATTGGTTAAATGCCAAAAGTATTTGGTAACTAGCAAATTAAATGCTACATGATGCTAATTATTACAAATAAAAGGTTGCAGTTAGCCTAAAAACAAAGTTTGAAGAATGCTAAGTCAAACACTATGTATACATACACAATTAACAACTAAAGAAATAATGTTCCACAATGAAAAGATACAACATCATGTGCTGAAATGCCAAGTTTAAAGGGTCCTAAACGGTAAAAAGACAGTTTTAAAAAGGTGAAAAAAACCAAAAGAAAATTTCATTGCTACGAATGCTAATTTGAACTCTAATCACTAAACTAGCCAAATACAGTGACACCATGATCTGAAATACCCGCACAACAATAAGTATCGATTCATAACTGACCAAATCAAAATCTGCTTTATGGAAGATGAAATAAACGTAAAATAGCTGAATGTAACTGGAGTGTTTTGCTGTTTGGGGGGCTGACATGCACAAAAGATGATTTAGAAGACGGCATGTTTTAGTAAGTGTAAAAGGGGATTTGATTTTAAGAAGAAACCAAGTTTTAAGACCTTCAGGGGAGTTTGGGGGAGAAAATGTGGTGACAGAGCTCAATGACCATCCCTGCCGTTTGGAGCATAGAAGCTTCTTGTCTGCGGACAGACCACAGTTTTATAGTTCAACCAACTCAAACTCAGAAAAGCTGGATGAAGGCCGAGTCTGGATATGCCAGCTGGAGCTTTATTTGGCTCAACATCCAGAGGAATGTGCAGCGTTCACCTGAGGTACCTGCTGAGAAGTTCCAAG
>NC_050516.1:4929451-4959350 GCF_002922805.2 Oryzias melastigma | reverse complement strand
GATCCGGAACATGTGGAAGCCGAGTCCTGGCAGTCAGCATGCCTTTGCTGAAACGCAGCAGCTGTTGACCCGATATAGCACTCCTCCAGGGGGTGGAGGGGGACAAAGAGAAAAAAGAAAGACGAAAAAAAAAACGCCAGCAGGGTGTTGTCCTTGATAATTGCTCAGGAAACTTTTAAGAATTTATTAAATTCACCCAAAACAACAAAAAAAAAAAAGATTTTCCAGCTCAGCTTTATCTGCATCAGCGCTGCATTCCCGACACTCATGCTCTCCATGTTGTTTTTCCCTTCCTTTATCTGCAAAAGTGCGTGTTCTGGCAGAAGAAACGAGTGATGCGGAGAAGGAAAAACGGACCTATCTGATGGAAATCTTCGAGCAGATGAACCATCTGGGAGAACCAAAACAAAACAAGACTCTCAGAGACCTCTGCTGTGAGGAAAGTTAATGATTTCCATGTCCGGGGTAAACGGTGGCAGAAGCTAGTAATGCAAAAAAAAACTTTGACAGTGAAAGTTCGCCGACTATTCTACCTGGGCTTTATTTTTTCCGTTGACCTTCTTCGACTTCCAACACGTTTTCTTTCAAGTTAGCTAGGAACTCTTACTCAGGGGGATATCCGTTCCAACCTGGACATATCAATCATGAAGGAGGGAGGAAAAAAACCTGCTTGGATCCCATTCCAAGATGGAAAAAAAAAAGCCTCTTTGCACCTCTGCAGACGGATTAAATGCTGCATGTTGTTGCTGAGGCAGGAATCAAAGCAGGCCTCTGTTAGAGCGGGGTGAAAGGTATCTCCACTGACCTCTCTGACGGTGGTCCGGGCTCTTTTGGCTTAAGCACGGTTTGTGGACACAACTTGATTCACAACCATCAGCAAGAAGAGGCTTTATTTGGACTCCTTAACTGAGCGGGCTATTCACAGAGGGGCTGTCTAGGCCAACAAGTAGACGAGTGGGTCTTAACCGTTTCTTCTTCAACGCCGCATTGATCGATGAGATGAACAAACCTATGAAAACACACCTTTTGGGTGGGTTAAACTCATCTCTGACACTTCTAAGTAAAAACTTAAAGAACTTAAACTTTTAATGTTGCTGTTGATTTACCAGAAAGAAATTTCAAACAGGGTTTGATCTAAAAACGTGTTTATTGACTTATTTGCTGTGTCCCACCCAACTAGCCATTTTTGGATTGTTGTCCACATGGAAGACCCACTTTACAACTTTTACTTTCATAATTCTGCAGGTAATGCCAGAGATGATCCATCTAGTGTCTGTTTCTATGACAATCATTGGTGGTATATAAAAACTGGACTGAGTGAGTGTGACATCACCCATAGAAAATGGGTTATTTCCAGCTCTTACGAAATGAAGTCAATTCAGTTAACATTTTTAAGTTGCCATGCTGGAGCCAGACGTAATCAGTAAGTGATGATTTGTCTAATTAGTCAATTAAACATTTTGAATGTTCGACATGGCGGCCACAAGGCACTAGATACTTTTATTAAAGCATCTGATTGGGCAGTTTATAACATAGTGTAAAGATGTAATAGCTGTTTATTTCTCAATAGAAGTCTATGGGATTTTGGCCAGAAATTTCCTTGGTTCGTGGGAGGTGCTAAGCCTTATAAAAAGGGGAACTTCTTCCAGTTCCAGAGAGGGCAGTGTTAGTTACAGCGGTGGTAACAAGCTCTTCCAGAAGTTGTTGATGAATTATTTCTTTTAAGTTTGGACCAATTAAATCCCATTTTTTTATTATTTATTTGGAAAATCCAGGCAGTGCCATCCTTTTTTTAAGTCTTTGTTCTTCAATGTTAAGAAGAACCCTGTCACATGTGGTGTCAGAAGTGGGATAATTGGGTAAACATCCTGCAAAGCAAAGAAGTGGACTTCATTCCCCAACAAAACTGGAGGAAGGAGACCAGGGTTAGACCACTAAATGTGTATGAGAACTGGGTTGAGAGACCCCTCCCCCTTTGAGTTCCAAATAGGTACCCGCTGGTCCTAAGAAGCCAAAAGCAAAAAATCTATTCTGGACAGAATAGACAAATAGAAATAAGTCATTCTGTTTATCAAAATAACGAGTTTCGCTCAAATTCTTACTTTTAACATGTTTGTACTATGGATTAGTAAGAATCTGGCGATACGGTATATATCGCGATATATGTCTCGGATTCATACATTGATACATATTACAATATATCCCAAGGCTGTAGCAGAACAATTTTTCACTTTTTGTTTCAAGAGTATGATTTAGAAAAAAACTAAGTCATACTAAGTAGTACATGTCTTATAAAACAAAAATCTTGAATCTGACTGAAAAAAATGCAATCAAAGTTTTAACACAAACTGGTTCTCACTAGATCTTGTTGTTCTGGCGCAGTTAAGAGTTGCTCAAAGTGTGCTGTGCTGCCAACTAGTAGTTGGGGGTTTAGGTGGAAAACAAGTAAGATGCTCAAAAATAATTAAATATCGTCTTGTCAGCATTTAAGGCAATACAAGAATCGCCAGATTAAATATCGCGATATATCACAGATCGATTTTTCCCTACACCCCTAGTTCTTACTAATCCATATTTAAATTTTTTTTTTCTGTAGTTCAAGTTGTTCAAGTTATAAACTGAAAAAATCAGAGATGTCAATAAAAGTATGTAGTCTGAAGTCCAAGGTTCAAAAAGACTGACAGATTTAGTGTGGCCCACTTTCAAGTGGTAAGGGTGTGGGCTTCCAACAAGCTCACTCCTGATTGGTAAGAGTGGTTGCCATAGACACTGTGACTCAGACCAATCACTATTTACTGATATTGTCTGGCTTTAACATGGCGGCGTCCATATTGCAAAAAAAATGGCAACTGAATTAACTTCCTTTGGTTGAACCGACAGTCAATGGGTGAAACCATAGAACCAGCGCCACCCAACTTATTTTCTTCATTGTCAGAGGGAAAGGGGTGCTGAAATTCCAAATCCATCTTATCAAGTGCTGTAGTTTAGGAGCTTGTGACCATGATGAGAGACTTTCTAGAGGCGCAGAAGGCTACAAATGGACCCATGTTGGACAAATGGGCAAATGTTCCCTACTTTGGGACGAATTAAGGACTATCTTATCTTAACCCTTGTGCTGTCTTGTGGGGCCCAGATGACCCCGCTCCCAAAGTCAACCTACCTACGATAACACAAGGGTTAAAAAGGAACTGTGAATGGTACTGCAATCCTTTCCTCCCTTTAAGATCTCTGCACACAACTGGCTTTGCAGGATAAAAACAAAAACACCTGTTTTCATAACTTGAACACTGAAAAACCCAACTTCTCCGAGGAATGAGAGAGGCGTAAATAAGACATAAGCGAGGATATCTGAGAGAGGTGGAGTAGCGCTCTCTTCTCATTCCCCCCAAAAAAGCTTGTTTAACGAGCAGACTCCTGACGTTCCCGCCGGCTGTTTGTCAGCAGAGGAAGTCTTGAAAGAGCGAGACAGAACACAAGAAAGAGGGAGCATCATCTCCTGGGAGAAGGAGGAGAAACCAAAGAAGAAAGACCCCAAACGGAGAGGCATTTGAAGGAGGAGGAGGCAGAGAACTTCACAATGAAAAGTGTTCTGGTGTCAGCAGCTTGTCAGGAGTTTGTTTGCGAGAGCGGCTGAAGCTGCTGCGCATCTTTCACGGCTCGTCTTCCAGATGTAAAGTCAAGGTCGGCAAGCAGGAGATCTTTTTTTCTTTTAAGGCGGCGCATTCTGATGTTTTCCAATTACCGCCGATTCTTCTGAGCTAGTGTCCATCATAAAAGAAACAGGGTCACGGGAGACCCAGCTGCATCTGTCGGGTCCTGACGGCAGCCGAGGCCACTGAGCTTCAGGGAGACGGGCGCCCGCCCACTGTGCCTCTCATATTGTCAGAGTACCCCCTCACCCACCTAAAGAAGAGCAAAATCTCACAAAAATGACATCCAGCTGCAACATTTTTAACCCTTTCATCTACCGAGGCATCAGATAATCTGGTAAATCCACAAACGAGCTGTGTGGTTTTGACTTTGGAGCTTTGATTTCCACAATGCTATGAGGAGCTGACATATTAGGAAGACCAACCAGGAGCTTTTCACTTAGTTGGCGTGTGCTGCGCTCAGGGTCAACAAGACCAACCTAAAAGATGGGGTTTGAGTCCACTTCCTCCTTTCTCCCCAACAAGAACCACTTTTGAGCAAAACATGGAACCAGCCATCATCCGGAAGATCTAAACAGATTGAACTTGTCCTGGAAATCTTTCAATTTTCATTTCAAAGAAAAACATAAAATCTATAGGGACCAATCTAAAATGCACAAATTTAGTATAAGATAGTATTTTAAAATAATGTATGCAGTACACTATAAATGTAAACTTCATATTACATTTGAAAAAGACATTGTTTACAATTTAAAAGGACATACAATTTTCAAGAAAATTAAAATTAGAACTAAAGCTAAATTAAGATTTGTTTCAAAGCAGAGTATCAGGTTACGGATTGATCTTCAACCACAAACCAAAGAGACTAAATCTATAAATATATATAAAGTTATAATATTTTATTCCAAAAATACCAACATATTATAAAAAGCATATAATAATGTATTACCATACAATATTCAAAAAACTATTTATATAAAGAGACAATTGATATAAATTAAGTGGATCAGGAAAATTCCAAACCCAGATTGCTCCAGAGTTTTACTCCACATACAGACACACAGAATTCTCTCCTTTTTGTGTGTATGATAGGTTGTTTGAATTTTCCTGATCCACTTAATTTATGTTTATAACTTTTTTAAACAAGTGTATAAAAAGTTATAAATGTATAACATGGACAACATACAAAAAAAACTGATATATTTATAATAACATTTAGTGAATAGATCAAAAAGTAGATATAAGATATAGTATAAAATACTGTGCTTAATGAA
This sequence comes from Oryzias melastigma, assembly GCF_002922805.2. Taxonomy (NCBI): domain Eukaryota; kingdom Metazoa; phylum Chordata; class Actinopteri; order Beloniformes; family Adrianichthyidae; genus Oryzias; species Oryzias melastigma. The sequence goes on along the minus strand of NC_050516.1, from coordinate 4,954,426 downwards.
AGAAAAAATAAGAATGTGTGCGAATGTTTGTATAAATGTTATGGTTATTATTCTATGTATATTGTATGTTCTGTAAATAAAGAATATTGTAATGAACCTTAACTTATGATTATTGTTGAAATTCTCAGTAATGTACTCGTCTATTATAATGAATTAAGGGGCTGGCTTTAATAATCAATATTTCTGCCTGCCACCTTTCAAACATGGATGTAAGACATAGTATACCCATTGTCAATAGCGCTAATACAGATGTGACTAACATATATGTATAAATTAGCATGTTTGAATAAACGTATTTTTAAAAAAATGTTAGTTATTTAGCCTATATATTATATATTTACAGTTATATAAACAAAGCAGTCTTCATTTGTTGGTCTTCGCTATCTGTTGTATATATATTGCTTTATTTATTGTTTTGAGATAAGGAAAAATAGTATACCAATAGTCTTTAAATTGAATACCCACTCCAGTGAAAATGTATCTAACATGTTCTTGGGGCATTCTGATGATGGAGGACATATATGAAGAAAACAAAACTTAAAATTCGTAGTATTTCTTTATTCAAACTTTTGTAAATCGGGGCAGATGAAAAAAAAAATGGCATTGGAAAAAGATCGTATTTCTGACGTGGAAAATACGACGGGCGGGCCACAAGCTTCCTTCTCTGCTCCATTCCGATGCATCCACTTGTAAACAAATAGATCCATGTACCGTATCGTTCACACTACATGATGTACCGGGTAATAAAGCATAGTCTATTTATGTCAAATCTAAGATGCATTAGGCAAGAAGAGTCAAAGACAAATCCAATTTATTAAATGCGTTCATAGTAATTCTAGAACCTGTTTGCAACAAGCTACACATTATCTGTGTTAGAAGCATTAGAAGCATTAGCAGCATTAGCGTATCAACAATATCTGTGGCTTCCAACACGTTTTGGAACTTCCACTAAAACAAATGTTACTGTGGCTACGCTAACTCACTAACCTTGTTACTAACATGTTGGAAAAAACAGTCTGACACCATTGCACAGTAGTTAGCACCATTAGCATATTCACAATAACACCCAAACTTATTTGGGACACGTAAAAAGGACTAATTCCGTTACCTTGCTACGCTAACTCACTAACCTTGTTAGTAGTGAGTTAGAAAAAAAAAGTCTAACACCGTTGCACATTAGACGCGTTAGCATTTTCACAAAACACCCAAACAAAGTAGACTGACATTTTGACAAGGCATCGTGTATTTCTCAAAATCGCTTTAACATCAGTATATATATCCTGCATTCTGCACCATTTTTTTCTTTTACTCAAAGTTGGGGCCTTATTGAGTGGAAACTACAATACGTCTTGGTTTTCCTTGTCTGAACTGGCATTTGGGTAAAAACTGAACGATATTTCCAATATTGGTGGCCATTTTTGTTGCACCAGTAGTAGTGGTAGGCTGGAGGCGTAAGGGGCTGTAAGCTAGCTTGAAAGTTTGTTAACATAGAGCTCACAGCAACAGGGAGGAAAGGGGGGCGGGTTGCTTTGTCCCAACAGTCAGAGGCAAATTTTTTATGAACTACTGCCGCTCTGCAAAAACTATGTCCAAGAAGAAGGAGGGTTTATTGATTTTGTTCAAAAACTGCATCGTAATACCTAAAAGACCACCAGAAACGCTTTGAAAGAAATGTGCGGAGTGAGACTTTATACTAAGGAATACACATTTGTTAGTGTTTACCATCTATTGGACTTTCTTTACAAAGTATACTCTTGGTTTTATTAGTAAATTATAAGTAGGAGACATAAGTTTTCCTCTTTCTCTTTCACTTTTAATTAAAAAAAAAACTTTTGACATTGAACTGTTTTTTCCTTATACTTTTTTGCGGTTGATAAAAGATAAATAAACAAAATTAAATATATAAAGAAATACATTTTAAATACTTTTTTGAATACAGTACAATACTGAGAAAACAAAACTCAATCTGGTTCCTTCGTTAGTCCAACCTCCACTTTAACTGGACACAATGTTCAGAAGTCAGACCCCAAACATCTCGTCAACAACTCGTGATTCACAGTAACGGAGGGTTGCCGCCCGCAGCGTTCCTTGCCTCATCACTCCCAGTTCAGTTTTTATGTCATGCTACAACACCTCAGTTCATCCGCTTCAGGTGAAACACGGATCCCCCAGCGTTTATTTGACAGCTTCACCGCAGTGACATATTTACATCAGACGTATCCACTATCTGTTCAGGCAGAAAAAAAAAAATTAATAATAAATCCTGCAAAGAATGAGCCGAGAGGAGAGATTTACAGCTTCTTGAACGAGGAAACTGCTTTGTAAGACGGCGGTTACACAACAGATACATGAGCACGCTGTCATCGCTTTCATTAGGGTGATGGTTTTATGTCTGTTCCCTTTATGTCTCCAAAAACTGGCTCTCATGAAGCATGTTTTTTTTTAAATCTGTGGCGATGACGAATATTCGGACGTGAAAAATTCCTGGTCATCTGTAATCAGATTAATATTAAAAATTCTTTTAGCTCAAATTTAACCTTTGATCAAAGTTTAACAACAAATGTAACATTTTACAGCCTACTGAACCAAAAATAAAAGATCGATACTTGTTGAGAACCCATCAAGAATCAATTGCAGGACTTAATATTACAATATATTGCAATATCAATATTTTGGTACACCCCTTGTCATTCCTACACTGTTTCTATAAACCTATAAACTGACCGCAGACCCACATCAGAGAAGAAAACAGTTATGTGGCCCTCAGAGGAAAAAGTTTGGGACCCCTGCTCTACAGTCTACTACAGGTTAGTCAATTTTTTTGCTCTCAAACAGCCCATACCCTATTAAAACTGTCCGAAAAGATCTTTCTTTGTATACAAACACCCTAAAGTGTTTTTTTTCTTTACATGTCGGGTTCCTGTCTGTTCAGACAATCTCTTGGTGAAAAACAATTTGCGAGTTTCTGGAAAGAAACAACAGGTCGTTACGGCACAACTTAAGTCTGTTAATCAGTCTGTCTGTGTTTAACTGAGGGCCGTAAAATAGCAGCCCCCTCTTTAGGGTGTGCAGCCGGAGGAAAAACCTGAGACAACTATTGGCGATCTATTGGTCAACAGCTGATTAGCAGGAAATAAAAAGTTCCTAATGAAACTTGTGGGGCGTGGGTGAAGGTGTGTGGATGGAGGCGGAGGAGCCGAGCACGGCGAGGAAAAGCAAACAGGTTTACAACCAGCCCAGACTGAACGGCTCCACAACAAAAAATGATTATCGAGACGCGGCTCACCTTTAAGACATTTAAAATGAAAGAGGAACACAATAACAGAGGAAAGTCGCCACCCCATCTCCACGCTGACACACCCCCACCAACCCCACATATGGAGCCGGCGGGAAAACAAAGATGTGTTTGTCCTCGCCTCTCCAAAACAGCTCTGCATAGGGCAGCGGCTGCCACCAGAAGCTGATTATGGACCCTTTAAAGTTAGATTTGATTTAATGTCCCGCTCCCACCACCACCACTACCCCCCCAGGTGAACCACGGGGTATAGGAATGCGGCTCACAGCCAGGATTGGCCCGCTTTAGCCTGAGGTGGGTTCACGGCGTCTGGGGCCGGACGGGAGCAACAGAGCGGGGCCACAGTCAGCCTCCGTCCAGCATGCGCTGGGCGGAGGTGGGGGGGGCAAAATCCAATAAAAAGGGCCGCACAAAGACCCGCTTCTTGCCTCCAAATGCCAAACAACATGTGATTCCCCCTGAGGGGAACAACCGCTGCGTCTGTCCCCGCAGACAGAAAAATAACGCCTAGGGAACGGTTGGCGCGTTTCCTGCCGAGGATGTGCAGCTCTGACGCCTCGCACGCCGCCACACCTCCACACCTCCACCAGTGACAGCCGCTTGACTGATGCTCGGGACAGGAGCGTGAGTAACGATCACGAGAGAAGCTTAAACATGCCCCAAGAGTTATTAATGTTCAACATCAATGCTGGGCAGAGTAGATAATATTAGTGAACTCTTATAGTTACATCGTCAAACACTTCTCTATCTGGATTTGTGCAAAAAGAAGCCTAATTCTCATTTCCAACTCGTTACATATTGACATTTGGTCCAAGACCCTTCCATGACCCTTTTTGACGTTTTGGGTGTCCCCAATTTGACATTTTCTGACCCCAACCTCCGGGCCAGAGACTGGAACTGGTCCAGTATCGGGACATGGAACGCACCAGTACCCTAACTCTAATCCAAAACCCTAACCTTGTACCAGTTCACGTCCAGTACCGCATCCAGGCACAGTTTGAGCCTGGTGCCGCATCTGGTACTGGTTTTGGTCTGGTACTGCGTCCGGTGCCGGGTTAGGGTACCGGGCTTGGGTATTGGTATAGGACACGTCCCAAGGACCAGTCTGCGTCCAGTACTGCATCCTGTACTACATCTGGTACTGCGTCCTGAGGGTTGCGGACCCTTGATATTACAAAAAGCCAGAATACAAAAAAATGACAAGTTGGGGACACCCAAAACGTCAAGGGGGTCCTTAACCAAACGTCAATAAATGACGAGTAGGTAAGGAGAATGTGTTGTCTGAGTTGTGGGTGGGACTGTTGGGCCAGAGCAACCCCAACCACTTCCCCTCCCAAATACTAAAAGTTCTCTGTTGACAAACTTTTCTGCTAGCTTGTAGACCCCAACCCAAAATTTCCGGCACAACAAAAATGGAGAGCAATATTGAAGCTATCCACCTATACAGTTTTGAGCCAGATGTTAGCACAGAATGGGGGTGGAGCAGGGAGCATGTGCCCTGCACACTGTATTTTCTGCATCACAGATAAGCTCTTTTTCAAACCGCATTTTTTTTCTCTGCTTCTGATTGACAACAATTTGAAGAAAAAATACTCAGAAAGGCAATTTTAAGCTTAATTTTCTTCATATACTGTATGTACTCCATCATCAGAAAAATGCCACAAAAACAAGCTAAAACACAATTTTCATTCTTTAATGGACTTTTCAATGAGTTTATCCTCTTCAAGGTTTTCCAGTCTCTCCTTCTCACAAGCGTCTCCAGTTTCATGAGTTCCGAACCAATGACAAATGTCCTAAGAGTGTACCAAGGCGTAAATGCATACCAAACAAACAAATGGAAAAAGAGCTCAACTTTATACTTGCAAGGACAGTTTCCATCTAAACAAAAGATGGTTCCATTACAAAAAGGGAAAAATAAATACTTTAGAGTTAAAAAAGGAAAAAAAAAGTTTACGTGGGGAAGTACGGGTCATTAAGGCTGGAAAAATTGCCTCGTCCAAGAACCAGAGGTTGGGATTTAGGCTTGAAAGCTTAGAGTTGTGTTATCTTCAGGTTTGTCAGGATGTGAGCTGCACATTAAAACATCACTTAAAATGGAAAATCTTTTATTTTTTTTACGTTTTTTTTTTCACCCTAGTTTTATCAAGTTTTATAAAGGAATCTCAGATTGGAAATCTGGTGGGAGGGATAAAATACAACCTGTGTTTCTACTTCCTAATTGAAAGAATCCTGCTCTGGTTCACAGTTAGAATGCCATACGGATCATTAAAGTCCCATCTGTTCCCAGTGGTCTTTTTTTCATGATAATGCTGTTTTGGTCAAAAATGTTTAAAAAATTGTGTCGTTTTCGAGGACATAGTTTCTGCAGAGCGGCAGGAGTTCAATAGAAATTTGCCTCTGCGTTGTGGGTGGGACCGTTGATGCGAAGCAACCCCAGAGTGAACAGAAGTATCTGTCCAACATAAGAGACCATCAACTGTTATCTGTTTACTCAGCTGCTGGACAGAACAAATTGATTAACATTTAAAAATAAACTAAAGATAATAGTTTAAGACACAAGGTTTAGTATCGCCCAGATCAGGGATAGGCAATTCCTACATGTCTTCCAAAATACCCTACTCTGGCATGTTCTAAATGACTGGATACACCTGAGCCAGGTAACCAGTCATGAGTAGAGCTTGTGTAACTGGAAATCATGCAGACATTGCAGCCCTCGAGGCCTATCCCTGACCTACATGGAAAAATCATTTTCATTCCGTGACTTACTTAACTAAATCCCTCACGTTTGACCTTCTTATCGATGTAACCCTAAATAAAACACGTTCTTTGACATACCGTAACTGTCTGATCAACATGAATCAACTGATTCTGACGTAGAGAAAAGCAACTTTTTCTCTACGACTTTGCACTGATATGCAACACTCTACTAGCATAAACATACTTTACTAACATAAAGTGTTGCGTAACGGTGCAAAGCTGCTCCCTCCGAGATAAAATCAGCAAATGTACATCAAAGTATTACAGTATTTACCAGAGCATGTTATACCATGACACTCCGACCATTTTCCCCATCATTGGAGAAAAGTAGTGTTTCATATTGGCTTAGGAACCATAAGCAAAACTACATTAGTCAAGTTATGGTCAAAGTATTACAGTATTTCCAAGAGCATGTGTTACTCCATGACATTAAATAACACAGTCTTTGAACTACCGTTACTCTTCTACCTTTTTATGATTGATAAGAATTAGATGATTCTGACGTGAAGAAAAGCAGTATTTTATATTGGCTTTGGAACAATAAGCAACACTACATTTGGAAAGTGTTGCATATCTGTGTAAAGTAGCTTGTTTTCCAAGACAGAATCTGGTGATTTATGTTGATTGCATAAGCACTTTACTAAAGTACAGGTTATGCCATTAGTGTAAATTCAATGGAAAGCGGTTTTGCGTCGATGTCCAGTACTACTGTGAAGTGTTGCATATCAGCGCAAAACAGCTTTTCCAAAATACTTTGGAATTATAGTAGCTGCGTTGAAGAGTGTCAAAAGAACGGCAACACTGGAGCTTTTGGTGTGCAGGGGTTACGCTGGATCCAGGAGGGATGGCCGGTGCCGATTCAAGTTGAGGTCCAAGAGGCCGGAATAACAATCTATCGTCTGCAAACTGTCGAACAATCAGGAGGGAACAACAGTTAATCTTGACATAGTCACTGAGGCGCCGCAGTTGCATCGACCCTTTCGGTCAAATTGCTGTAAACGTTCGCTTGCGTTCAGACTCCACCAGAGCCGGTGGGGGGGGGGGTTCCTGCTGCTGGAAATGGAGTTTATTTAAAAGCGCTTGTTGCCGCTCAACCTCCGCGACCCGAGAATGTTTGCTCAGGATTTACAAGCCTGTGTTTACAGCAGCAGCCCGGCGACTCTGTTCTCCTTCTTCCCCCTCTACTTATAGGGACACAAAGTAAACACCAACCCTCACCAACCCCCCCTCTACAGCAAAAAAGCAAAGGCGCTCCCGAGTTGCATCTCTGCTGCAGACGAAGTTCTGCGATTTCGTCTGTATGGAAAACATCTGCATGTAAATAACCAAATCATCAGGAACAGACAAACAACCTCCTGGTTGTCAAGAATATATAAACCCTACCGCAAACATGGAGCGGGGCTGAGGGGGGGTAGGGGGGCTACAATTTTTCATCATGCGAGGTGGGGGTGAAAGCAAACAGCTCAGAACACTATGAAAAAAAATATTCGAACAAGGAGGTATTCATGCACTGAAGCAGCCCATGGTCCAGGGGGGTGACGGCCATCTGCTATCACCTCCCACCCCCCACCCCACTAAGCGGCGGCCGCAGATCCTCGCGTACCTGTTACATCTATAGAGACTCACTGGAACTAACACCTCCAAGTGCTGAGCTTCTCTGACCCCCCTCCTCAGCGGAACCACTGCTTAGCTTATCCACCCGGCCCATACACACACCTCCCCAAACAAAGTCACATTTTCAATGGGTGTCAGAAAAAGAGCTCTTAAAGTCCACTTCACGTGTTGGAAAAAAGTAAATATTTGTGTCTCCTCTGCAGAAAACGGTGATAATGAATCTACAAGGGGTATACTGTTTAACGTTTGGAAGTTTAGGGAGGTATGGGGGGGTCAGCTTGGAAATATAGTTTCCACTGGAATTTTAAATTGTCCATTGAAAATCAATAGGAAGGTGTTTTTTATAGCATGGGGCTAAAAGCTGCAGTTGGTTGGTTGGTGTTTTTGGATGGGTTTCAAGGCCAAAATACTAGATCTATTCAAGATAACAATTTTATGAAGTTAACGATTCCAGCCAAACATGTTTTGGTGGTTTTTATATAAATATATATATATATATACGTACACATAAACTTTTTAACATTGGAGATTTAGCTCCAGTGTTGGCCTTCTTTTCACTACTGTAACTCAACAATCGTTTACGCAATTTATGAAATTCTAGCTGATTCCGAAATTAAGAAAAAGTAGCTTAATATGCAGCATCTTACAGAAATGAGTGTTTGCACATTTAATATAAACAAACGAATTCTGAAGTAGAAAAAAGTAGCTTTGCGCTAATTTACAACAATTTATGTTACAAGTGAGTTCAAACAGAAAATGTAAACCAACTAATTCTGACATAGAAAAAAGCCAATTTGCGCTAGTTTGAAACACTGTAGGGTAGTAGAGTGTTCACTCAATTAAAATAAATCAACTCATTCTGGTGTGGAGAAAAGCATCTTTGCCGCAGTAGGCAAAACTTTACGTAGAAGAGTGTTCACGCAATTAATGTACAATAATGGATTTGGATCCGGAGAAAAGCAGCTCTGCCTTAATATGCGATACTTTATGGTAGTAGAGGGTTCAAGCAATTAACATAAATGGATTTTAATGCTGAGAAAAGCAACTTTGATATGCAAAACTTTACAGTAGTACTGCACATCGGCGAAAAGCTGATTTTCTCACCAAAATCGATTGGAATTATGCTAATTACGTAAACAGTCAAAGAATTACAGTAGTTCCAAGAGCGTGTACTATTTTGTAGTACCGGCGACACCTAAATAACACATTCTTGAAACTACTGGAACTCTTCAACCATTTGCCTTATCTACTTAAATCTGCTAATTCTGACATGGAGAAAAGTAGCTTTTCCGGATTTTTTCATAAGCAACTAATTAGGTTCGTGTCCCGGCCAAAAATGTTGTGTAAAGTGTCTTTTCTCCACAATGGAGTCAAACAATTAACATTATTTGTGTAAATCACAATGGTAAAGTTTTGCATGTCAGTGTTAATCTGTTTTTCTCCTCCTCAGAATCCATTGAATTGAAATCCAATTATGTAAATGGTCAGTTACAGTAGATCCTGTTATTCTGTGTCGCTAGCGTCAACTCCAGTAAGGGTTAGTGTAATATAAGGCGGAACTTTACAAACAGAAAGTAGTAACACGTTTTTTTTGTCGTTTTAAGATTAAATTTAATCAATTTTGCAAAATCTGGAGATTTTGAGCAAAAGGCTTAAACCATTATATGAAGATTGGATGACAGATGGCGCTGTAGTAGCAATATGCAACTTTAGCCCAGTTTATAAGTGGAATGAATAACAGAAGATATCTCCCAGAAATTAAAACATTTAGTTTGGTTTTCAACAGATTTTCAACAGATTTCAGATCCTAATCCACCTAATCCCATCTGTTCTCCAAAGATTATTGCTGGATTTGTTGAGGTTTTCAGGGTTTCTGTATTTTCATCTATGCCGTCTCATATTCTAAATGGGACCGTTTGTTTCAGCAGAAACTGCCTGGAGCTGTTTGGGATCGAGTTCCTTTGATTCGTAGCAACAGAGATACAGAAACAACACCACCACCATGACCCGAGGTTAAAGATCTAATCCATGACACGGCGATTCCCACTGCTAACTGCACAAACCATGACCTGGAAGATTTCAGCTCCAACAAAGACGGCGTCTTCGACACATGACCCATTACCACTCTCGGGTTTCCTGGCAGGTGAAAAGGACTCGTCTGGAACGTGAACTCCCGGCTGTCTTTCCATTCGATTCAATGGATGAAGGATGTGATTTGTTGGGTTCGGCCTAATGATCCCTGACTTTGCTACCTAATTAGGCTCCGCCCTCCATCGGGGTTGAGTTTCATAACAACAATTAGAGAGTGCACAATATTTAAAAAAATACTTTTACTCCTTGTAATGTTGGGGAAATTGTAGAGTATAACTTTAAACAAACGACTGCTCACATCGATAGAACATCGGAGGACATTTAAAGTTTTACAGTCTTGTGCTTTCGGATTTGAGTTGGTCTGATAAAACATGAGAAAAATAGTGAATTTCAGCCAAGTTTGGGAGTCATGTTCAGATATAAACGCATAGACACAGGTGGCATCAATCATAAAAAGTTGCATGAACCAGTAAAATCTGCAGAAAAAAATTCAATGTTTTTTCTTTTTAGTAAATAAATGAATAAAAACATATTTTTTTCATTTAAAGTTGTTTTTTTAACCACAATATGTTTATTAAAATATAATTCTGGTTTAAATTCAACTTAGTCGCCTAGTGGTAGAGTGCCATTCCTGCCATTCCATAGCTGAGTCTTAATAAAGTCTCAAAAACTGGGACCCAATGCCTCCCAGCGTGACACGAGATGGATTGGGAGGGCGTTGTTAAACCACCAAATGGTTCCTGATAGCAGCAGTGTCTGCAGGTCACCACTCCCCCAGGGGATGGGTTAAATGTGGGGAACCACGTCCGGTACCGCATCTTGACAGTTGCCAGCACATAAAAAACAACGAGTTGGGGACACCCAAAATGTCTCTGTTCCCCTTTCAACTGGAGTCAACCTAAGAGCATTTTGGAAAAGACATCCGAGCATGGTGGTGGGAGTGTGATGGTATGTATACATTCTCTTTCAATATAAGAGCATTTGTAACAAAGCAGGTAAGGGGTAAAAACTTCTGACAGGACTGAAGCGAAACGTGTCCGGATGAAGGATGGAGCAGACTGATCACACAGTCCGGGTGTTGAGTTCTACGCTTGGTGAACTGCATGGAGGTGAACAATGCGCTCCGCTTTCTGCTCGGTGCAGTTTCACCGCGCTCTGACAATAAAACCCGAGACGAACTTGAATTTGTCATCTCGTTGCCTGCAGTACTGCGCACTCGTAAGCCCATAAATCTCTCATTTCAATGCAGCCATTGTGCAAAAGTCAGGATGTTCGGTAAAAGCGAGGCTTTGTGATGCTGCTGTTTCACACGCTTCCAGATCGCTGCAGGATTTGTTCGGCCTGACTCGAAACTAAGACCACCTCACTTACGGCTCACCTCAAGTCGTCAAGAGTCCCAGTCGCTGAAACAGACAACTCTTTTTTTCTTTTTTTTTCTTTTTTTTAATTGGTCACCTACCTCAATGATCCTGTCGTGAACTTGAAGGCCCCCCTCCTTGTCTGCTGGACCGCTCTCCACTATTTTGGACACAAAAATCCCCTCGTTCGATGCGCCATCTTTGTCGTCCTGCAGAAGAAACACAAGTTATTTCTTCTAAAATAACAAAAAAGAAACTAAAACAACTGAGACGCAAAAAGAATATCTGCATAGACAGAATTAAAACATTTAATTTCATAAAGAAAAAATAGAAGCTATTTTATGTTTTTCCTCCAGTTTTGATCTTCTGTTGACTGTGTTCTTTATAGAAATGATTCATTATTGTGTGAATGTATTCACACAATAATGAATCTCATGCTTCTTTCTTTAATTTTTTCAGCACATAAAAACTCATATCCCAATTTCAGCAATCTTGGTATCAAAATGTTCCGCTTGTTCATGACATTACGGCTTGCACTTTTGGTATTCATAAACTTTTTCTTTTTTGAAATATTGAGAGAAAAATGAATGAGAAATTGCTCAAATCCATCAAGAACTTTGAGCACTTTCAGCCTGAGACACTTCAAACTTTAAAATGTTTAGCAACCACTGGGCTTTTAGAGTAATTTGGCATTCAGCTTTTATTTTAGTAAGCTGTTTGGCAAATTTAGACATTTTTCTAGTTTGTTTAGGCAAATTCTGAGTTTAGCTAACATTTCTGCATTATATTATCCGTTTTCAGCAAATTTGGTCATGTTTCCAGTTTTTTTAGGCAAATTCTGAGTTTAGCTAACATTTTAGCATTATGCTAGCCGTTTTGGGCTAATTTAGTCATGTTTCCAGTTTTTAGGCAGATTTGGCATTTAGCTATGTTGTTTAAAGACCCATTCCTCTCATGTTTTGAGCTATTCTCAAAGCATTCCCACTGTTCTTTTCATTATGAATTTGCAGTTTTTAGCCAAAATCCCCCCAAAATCTGTGTCGTTTTCTAGGACATAGTTTCTGCAGAGCGGCTGTAAGTTGTTAGAAATTTGACTCGAAGTTGTGGGTGAGAGGATTGGTACAGTTTAACTACAGTCCCACTTTCCCGCCCCGCTGCTGAGAGCTCTCCGTTTACATGCTCTCCCGCTAGCTTACAGCCCCTCACACCCCCAATCAAACAATATCTGTGTAACAAATGTTGGAGCCATCCAGCCACACAGATTTGAGCAAACATGGATCTAATTGTTTACAAGTGGATGCGTCAGAATAAAGCAGGAAGTATTTTCTATGTCACATCTACAATCTGTTTTTCTCACCTGTTCCTGAGCCACAACCATTGTGTCTGTGATTTTGAGCTTACTTGTCTGTATGTATATCTTTCATCATCAAAAAAATACCACAAGAACATGTTAAAAAAAACACAATTTTAATGGTAGTCCTTTAAATTATACAACTAAACTCTTGTAGAACAGTTTGAGAGGATTTCTCAACTCAAACTAATGTCCTAAAGTGCCAAAAAGATGAGATTGCATCTGAGGAGACTGAAACATGGAAGCTTGTGACACTGCGATGTGACATATTTGAATCACGAGGGAATAACCATCCAAATTTTGTTAGAGGGTAAAGCATTACATCCATTCTGTGGAGTTCTATGGGAAGTTTGTTTCTGATTAGCATATTTTCATGCATTCATACATATTTTCATTTCATGCATGCAAGTTTTGCCGTCTGGTGAACCTTTGCACCTTTACTGGAATTGGAATTGAAAATGGCTTATTTCAAGCAATCAAAACAGAAATTATACAAAAAAAGACAAACAACTGAAGTTTGAATCTATACAAAGTAGTGCTGTCAACCGATTAAAGTTGATAGTGTTTTGATTAATCGCGATTAGTCACAATGTTTCACAAGGTAAAATTTTATGACAATATGCAACTGTTGAACAAAAACACACTGGAGAGAACATTTTTCCTTTATTTTTTTTGTCTGAAAACCTTTACATAAATACATAAAGTGTTCACTCAGATCAGGCAAAAAGGCAAAAAGGGACATGATGCATCTTTAATCTATCAGTGCGGTTTTTCCAGTCATTGGACCCTCACTGGTTTTTAACGTCAACAATTTTTGGGAGAAGAGTTTGCAGCCAAAGTAGTACAAACTGTCTTTTTTAGGGGGTATACATGCTCTTTTAATCATCTCCCTATTAGCTAATAGTGATGGCAACTCCTTCCATCCTGGTTTTTAGTGGCGTAAACATTCCCGTACAATACAAGCGAAAAGCTGCTTTTCTCTGCACATCAGCTGATTCCCGATGAGATAAGATATAAGTTTGAGTTTAAGATATGTTGGACCTTTTGGATCCCAAATTACCCAAACAGATAGATAGTTATAGTTGACAAGATTGAATTTTTGTAGCATAAAACACATAACTCTAACCCTAAAATGTAGGAGTCCAATTGAAGCGCAACCCATAAACTAAAAATACTGCTCTGACTTTGAGGCTTCTAAAATATTTGCACCATCAGCACTGGTGGATTTTAAAAAGCCAAAATATCTGCAAGGCCAGTCAGACCCTAGTATGGTTAAGTGAAAAAATATGTCTTTGGGTGTAATTTGGGTGAATTGACCCTTTAACCCCAGTTGAGTGTGGATTGTCGGATTAGCCTTCACGTCAGATCCTTCCCAGACCTTCAGGCTTGACCTTGGCCCACAACAGGGCTGAAACATGGAGATGTTGACACGCCAAAGAGACATGGAGTAGTTTGCCTCCCCCCCGCTAAGTGTGGGTTAACGGCTCTCTAAAACAACAAGAGACACGTCCCACACTCCTGCTGAGCTCTGCGAGTTCAAAGGTTAACCAGAGAGACCTGTGGAACCATTGACTGTACATGAGAGCTGGACTGAGTGACCCCTCCCCCCCTTGGGTTCCAAACAGGAAGTACCTGCTGGTTCCAAGAAACCAAAAATCCCATAGACTTTTATAGAGAGATAAACAGCTTTTCCTCAGTTATTATATTTGTCAGAATTGGTTCAATACCCCTTTTAACACTTTTTTACTCATTTTATTTTTATTCCCATGATCATTTTCTGTAGTGCAAGTTATTGAAGTTATAAACTGACCAATCAGATGTATTAATAAAAGTAGGTGGTGCCTGCTGGCCTCCAAGTCAAACGCTCAAAGTATTCGATTGAAGGATTTTGTGTTACTCCCTCTCAAGTTATAGGGGTGTAGATTTCCAACAAGCTCTCTCTTGATTGGCGAGAGTGGTTGCCATAGAAACGTCAACTCAGATGGACTCGGACCAATCACTGTTTTTTGACACCATCTGGTGCCAACATGTCGTTGTCCAAATCGGAAAAAATGGCATCTTGATTGACTTCATTTTGTTGAAACAAGATTTTAGTCACTTACGACTGCCCTTACAGGCTTTGTGCGTGTAAAAAATGGGCAAACTTGTACAGGACGCACAGGTGGGCCACAGAAAAAACCAAAATCATAGACAGCTTGTTCAAATATTCACTGACTTTATTTTCTAAGTACATGCAGTGGTCTAAAGGTTGTATTGAACACTTATACAACAAGCAAAGGTAAGTAAAATAGAAGTAGGGGATACACAGGTGTGTTGTACTTTTTTTTTTTTACACCCTGGAACTGAACAAGGAGCTCGTTAGTGCTGTTCTTACACACTGTCAAAATTCAAGAAATGAGACATTCAGAGAGTAGTTTGTGTCGGCGTCCTCCGGTCATCTTCTGAGCACTTGTGTCACCTGCCTACCCCGTACAGTCACCATTTGTGAGCAGTAAGTGAGACGCCTGTTCAGACAAAAGGTAGACTGTGGCGTAAAGAGAATTGTACATCACCCGCATGTCAAAAGTGTGTATAACTTGACTGGACACATTTAGTTTGCTTAAAGTGAACAAGTGTTTGTTTACCCCGATAATACGGGACAAATTTTCCGTCTGAGTACACCCAAGTGGACTCTGGTCCGGGACCAGGTAGCGCTCTTGGACCCATCTTTCGAGGTGGTGCCGGTTTGTTTCCAATCGGACTGAGCTTTGATTCAGTGAGAGATTTCTCAGTCGGAATACCTGGACCAAAACTGCCACCGTATTTGTTGGTCACTTGATGTTGAAAGATAAGGAATGAAGCGACGACCGAGTCACGGACAAATGTAAAGCAACAATTGTCATTTTATCAGAAATAAAAAGGGTTTAACTATAAAGTTTGAATAGGTGAACTATCCTGACAAGGACTGAAAATTGCAGGACTTCCATCATTACTGTCTCTAGTTCAGGGATGGGCAACTCCAGGTCTCGAGGGACGCTCGATATCCAAGCCCTTTCATGACTAATTACCTGGTTCAGGTGTGTCCAGACAATTAGAAGATGAAGAGCAGGAGATATTGGAAACTATTCCTACTCTAGTTGCTTTGCCCCGCCATCATAATTCCTGGCCACACTGTTACATTTTCATGTCTGTCGCCCCTTGAGGTAGCCTAAGAGCTTCAAGGGAATCGCAAGACATACCTGCGCTCCTGTCTACGACCCTCCAGTCCAAAAACCTGCAGAACCTGTATGGATCAACACTTCGTAGGAGTGCATGTGACTAGAGCTTAAGCCGTTTTCTATGGGTGACATCACACTCACTCAGTCCAGTTCGTATATACAGTCAATTTGTGGAACCAAGGTGGACGGGGGCTCAGCATCGGCACAGTCGGTCAATATTGTGGGAACAAAAAATTAGGACAATTTGTCTTTAAACCACATGAACACCACATAAAGGAAGGTTTCCTGTACTGACAAATAACTGCCGGGAAGTTCACAAATAAAAAAAACATAGCCGCCAGAGAAGGTCTGGCTCATCCACGGCCTTAAAGCTGAAGCTCCGCTGCAGAGGAACAGTGTGTTGGGCAGAGGGGAAATGATGTTACTGCTGCTGAGAGACTTTCAGCCTTTCAGTCAGCAGAGCATGTGGCATCATTAATGACTTTTACCTCGTGGCCTCGGGGTCGGAAACAGAGCGGCTGTGAAAGTTCAGGCGGGGATAAGGAGTCGTTCTTCAGTGTTTATATCACCACCAAAATCCCCTTATTAGAGACCAAACAACTGCGGTCGGAGCCATAACCCCAGATTTAACTCTCGTAAAACTAATTATAGGGTTTTTTTTGTTTTTTATATTCTATCTGTAAAGCCAAACATGTTCAAGCACACTATAAGACAAACTCTGGAATCGTTCAGCCTTTCTGTTCTACAACTGCACAACACATTCCAGGGGAGGGGTCGATGCGTGTTGCGAGTCTGTCAGAATGTGCTGGTCGTTCTCGGGTTGCCATCCGACTCTTGATGAGAAAGGTGAGACGGCCTGAAAAGGGTCTTTCAACCTACCGCGCACGGCCGTCCTCCCACGATGTTAAATCCAAGAGATCCAGCCTCGCGCAGGAGGACCACCGTCACACTCTGCGGCTCGTCCTCCTGTACAAACACACACAAATTTTACAATATGGTCCTCTAGGCAAAATACAAACATTAAACGTCTATGCTTATGATGGGAAAAACTCAGAAAATCTGCAACTGTTGATAAAAAAAGTTCCCAAATCAAAGATCCTCTGTTCATGTGAGCTTTCAGCAAGAGGCCTTTTCACTTTTGCAACAACAAAATGTCTTACAGGGGTTGATCTCTTCACAAATGGGTGAATGATTCCTTTAACGCGTTGTTTTGGGTGTATTGGTTCACCCAAATCTCTGAGAGATTAAACCTTTAACACCAGAACTATACCTCTAATGTTGACGTCCTTTCAAACTACTGTAACTCTTCAATGGTTGACGTAAATAATGTAATTCTAGGATTTGGAAGCAGAGACAAAGGATATCTATTTGTATTTTGGTGTAAAACCGATAAGAAGAGAAGCTTTTCTCCACGTCAAAATCATCTGGTTTGTGTTGATTGGGTAAACAGTCAAAGAGTTATAATGTATCAAGGAGTGTGTTTTATTAAGGTGTTGCTGGTGAGATCTCGGGCTGCACGGTGGCGCAGTGGTTAGCGCTCTCGCCTCACAGCGAGAAGGCCCCGGTTCGACTCCCAGCTGGGACCTTTCTGTGTGGAGTTTGCATGTTCTCCCCGTGCATGCGTGGGTTTTCACCGGGGACTCCGGCTTCCTCCCACCGTCCAAAAACATGCTTCATAGGTTAATTGGTGACTCTAAATTGTCCCTAGGTGTGAATGTGTGAGTGAATGGGTGTGTGATTGAGGCCCTGCGACAGACTGGCGACCTGTCCAGGGTGTACCCCACCTTCGCCCATCAGTAGCCGGGATAGGCTCCAGCACCCCCGCGACCCCGAAAGGGAAGAAGCGGTCAAGAAAATGGATGGATGGATGGATGGTGAGATCTCTGGTGTTAAAGTTCCCGCCCTTCCCTCCTGACCACCAAAACATTGGTTTTCCCCCACTATTCAGTTAAAAACCACCTCTACTGACTCGCATACTCGCCCAAACCAAGAACAATTCAATTATTTTTAAAATAATTTTGGATTCATCTAATATTTTAACTGCTAAAATAGCTGTTTGGCATCTACTAGGGTTGTTGAGAGATTTGTGATTTCCAGCTGTTATATTGGCATTATGCTAGCTTTTTCAACAATTTTGGTATTTACTAAGGTTTTTAGGCTATTTTGGAGTTTAGCTAATGTTTTATCCACAGGTTAATCGTTTTGGCTAAATTAGACTTTTTTTTTTGTTTGTTTTTCAGGGTAATTTGGAGTTTAGCTAATGTTTCATTTTTATCATAGCTGTTTTGGCTAAATGAGACATTTTACCATATTTTTAGGTTAATTTGGAGCTTAGCTAATATTTTAGCCACAGTCTAACTGTTTTGGCTAAACTAAACATGTTTTCAGTTTTTTTGGCAAATTTGGCATCTTGCTAATATTTTAGTTTTATGGTAGTGTTTTGGTTAAATTAGACATTTTACCAGATTTTTTGGGCTAATTTAGAGTTTAGCTAATATTTCAGCTACAAGCTTGCTGTTTTGGTTAAGTTAAGCATCATTTCAATTTTTCAGGCAAATTTCTCATTTCACTAATATTTTAGCTTCATGATGGCGGTTTTGGTTAAATTAGACATTTTACCAAAATATAGGCTAATTTGTCATTTAGGTAATATTTTAGCAAGCTATCAGCTTCAACATTTTCAGCTATCAGTTTCTGCATCTTCAGCTATCAGCTCTGGTATCTTTAGAGGCCACATTCAACGGACAGCATTCACACTAGCATTATCGCAGGTAATGCTATATATCTAGTTATTATTAGAGTCTCAATCCAATCATTTTTTGATCTATTTTAAAAGCATTCCCAAGAGTCTTTTGATTATGACGTTTTTTGATTAAATAAAAAACACATGTTGTTTTCTAGGACATAGTTTCTGCAGAGCTGCAGTAAAAATTTTCCTCTGAAGTGTTGCACTTCTGCCCCCACTTCCTGTCACCCATCTGTTTACACTCTCTCCCACAAGCTTACAATATAATATTAGCCATGCATCAAAAACAGAAAGCGATGTTGGAGCTATACAGCCGTACATTTCTGAGCCAAATGCCAGCTCGGGCAAAGAAAACATAGACGTTATGGTCGTCTACCAGTAGATGGATCAAAATGTGGCGGAGCAGTGATCTTCTGACCTGCCCAGCGTATTTTCTACATCCCTAATACGATTTTCTCAAAAGGCATTTTTCCATATGCTCCAGATTCACAGCAACTTGAATAAAGAAATATTTAAAAAATGTGATTTTAAGCTCTATTTTCTTTATATATGTTTTTTATCATGAGAAAAATACCACAAAAACATGATAAAGTCACCAAAAACACAATTTTCAAATAAAAAAACAAATTTTCTGTTTGTTTGTTTGTTTGCTTGGCTTTGATACTTTATTTAGTATATGTAATTGTTCTTCCTATTTTTCACATATTGACTCTACACAAATAACATGCTAATTAGGTGATTATGTCATTTAGTGCCTTCTCAGTACTGTTAGGTCAGCCAAACAGTTTTGTCTGTTTTCATTTCCATTTCTTACTAGGGACATGGACAATTGTATATTTGTTATCAATATTTAATTGTCAATTACTAATTATTTAATTTGTTAATATTTAATTCATATTAAATGTATACTTAAATATATATGTAAATAAATATTCAACTATAATAGCAGTAGAAGCCCTAATTAGAGGTTCTTAAACTGCAGAATATAAATGTTTGTTTTTTAGCCACTTTTATTTGGTAAGTTTGTAAACTTTAAGCACAAAATGAAAGGATGGACTTGTATTTCATCTATTCATCCAGTGCTCATGAAAACCCCCTCATCTGAGTCAAAAAGAAAATAATGATCGGTTTGCCCAACTTTGGCTTTGAATAGAGGACAAACTGATAGCTATATTTTATGCCGAAATCCTGACACAAAGTGCACCGACAGCTAATAACAACTATCAATTTTATGGCAAATAATCGCTTACTTAAGTTTCACGATAATGGATCCCAACTCTGCGGCTTAGTCAGCCAAAAAAAATCCAGAAATGATGGAGTGGAGAGGAGAGCCGGCAGCTCTTTCCTCTCCAAAACTGTTGTTGTATGGAAATGAATACATCAGCCGACCTCCTGCTGAGAGAAACTCGACATGAAAACCTCTGGAGGGGGGAGGAACTCACAGAGTCAGCCTCCTAATCTGGGTTTTTAAGCAGTGCTTAGAGGGAGTTATGAGGTGACATAATGTCAGCTGCCTCTCCAGCGTGCTGCGAAATAGACAGCCTAAATATAAAGCAGACCCTATTGGCACGTATTTTAGCCGTGAAGGCTGAAAAGACCGCCGTGAGCGTGTCAGGTCACGCAGGAATGGCCAGCTCCTGCGTAATGTCACGGCGCCATTAGCAACACATGCTTTGGAGTTACAGCGGCTGCAGCCGTGACTGTCACCACGACGACGGTCGGACGGGTTGAACCTGACCGGCGAAAGTGGAAAAACATTGTCCTCATTGAGACTGATGAGTATTTGGTTTTTAACAAGTATTTGTGAGATGTATAGAGAGAAAATTTAGCTTAGTATCGATTTCTGATTATTTCTTTATTAAAATCATGAATCAGGAGCAAATGGAAAAATCCAGTTTGATAAAGATCGTATTTGTGACCTAGAAAACGCGCTGGGCGGGACACAAACTGCCTGCTCTGCTCCATTCCGATGCATCCTCTTATCGACAATAGATCCATGAACGTCTTTGTTTTCTTCGTCTGAGCTGGCATCTGGCTACAAACGGTATGACTGAATAGCTACAATATTGTCACCATTTTTGTTGCACCGATGTTATGTTGGGGTTTTTGGTAGGGATGGGCAGAATATCAGAACCAATAACGGTCTTGGACGATATTGGCATTGGTTGAATTTATCCTTATAAGTCCAATAGGAAAAACTCCACGATGTTTTCAGGTGGGCTTGCTTCACACCAACAGTCCTGCTCAATTAAACTTGTGGCGCTCTGCAGAAACTACGTTCCAGAAAATGGCACAGGTTTTTTTTTTTTTTTTGCTTTAAATAGCATAATCATATTTGAAAGACCACTGGGAATGCTTTTACGATCCATCAAAAGATGATTGAGTGAGACTTTAAGGGCTCGGAGGCAGCGTCTCCCACATCTGTGAACACTGGTGCTCCAATCAGCTGGAGAAGAACCTGATTTCCTCCTGAGCTGCTTTAGCCAAACATAAGGTGATGTCATTTCTGTTTACACAACACCTCTGCAACAGAAACACGACCCCGCCGTCTCTGAGAAGCATTACTTTCCCATCACTTAAAAGCACAAATTTAAAGGACATCCAATGATGCCTATAAGACAAGTTATTAGTAAACGGTAAAATGGTAAACGGCAAATACTTGTATAGCACTTTACTACTTTCTTAGAAGGCCCATAGCACTTTACAGTCACATTCACTCATGCACACACACATTCACACACTGATGCTGAACACTGTTGCCAACATATAACCATCAGGAGCACTGTGGGGTTCAGTGTCTTGCCCAAGGACACTTTGACACATAGGTGGGAGCCAAATATGCAATCTTCCAATTAGAGGTCAACAATTCTACCTCTGAACTACGGCCAATAATACTGCACCCACTGTGGTGCAGCATTGCATCTATGAAAAGTAGAGTAAATTCTTCTTGGAGAGAAAAATATAGATTTTTGTTAGTTTTAGGGGAAAGAGAAACACCTCGAAGTCTAGAACCCTGAGGAACACAATTTTTTACTAGTATTTTTACTTCTGTAGAGTCCAAACCCATTGATCCAAATGTGTTCAGATCTGTGTTATAAATATTTGGACCTTCAAACAACTTAAATAAAGAACCAACATCAACAGAACCGGTTCTGGGATCAGACGACTATCAATCAGAGGCATTCAAAAGACCATTGGTAGCTTTTACCATAAATAAGGTCTATGCCTCATCTTAAATCCACACAGAGGCTCTCTAAACTCTCCATTTTTATGCTAGTTTGAAATAAGTGCTTTTCAAACACTTAGTAAAACAAAATTTGTTCTAGATCCTGTAAAAATGACCGAACAGTGAACACAAGAACGTTTTGATTGAAGAGTTTAGTATAAAAGGAGCAGTTCGCTGCTCATAGAAGGAACTTTTAGTAAAACTAACAAAATAAAACTGGAATTTAACAGCAAAAGTTTGTCTTGTTGTATTTAAAGAAACCTAGATGCCAAATATAACATAAGATAAGTGCTTTTTATAAGTATGATGTCAGCAATGTACTCAAAAGTCCCATCTGGTCAGATTTAACCCAGATTGTTCATACAAAGTTCAGCAGAGTCCAAACTCATTTGTTTTCCTTTTGTTCAATACGACGCTCCTGCAGACGGAAAGAGTGACGGCGCCTCAGACCAGGAGCAAAGGGATCTGGACTTTTTACTTGTTTTTGCTTTGTTTTTATTGCCCTTCTGAGCTCCCTGAAGACGCTCCAGCTCTATAATTGGTAAGTCCAGTCAGTTATTCCACAGATTTTGGTCCACTCGATCTGCCTCGCAGCCTCCGAGTGGATTTTAAAAGGCTGCCACATGCAGACGTTGAAAATCCGTCAGAAACCCGCAGCTGAAGCTTTTTTCCGTTTGCAGCAAAAATTGAGAAACACACCCAGTAGAGGCTGACGTTTACCGGCTTGTCAAGCAGGAGAAGTCCTGTCGGTGCTGGACAACTGGTACAGAACCACAACTTACATCACAACCTGGACTCTTCCTGCCAGGACATGTCAAAGTAGCGCGGAGTTATCAGGTCCAAAACTTTTCTATGAAAAAAAAGTATTTGTAAGGGCTGCACGGTGGCGCAAGTGGTTAGCGCTCTCGCCTCACAGCGAGAAGGCCCCGGTTTGAATCCCGGCTGGGACCTTTCTGTGTGGAGTTTGCATGTTCTCCCCGTGCATGCGTGGGTTTTCACCGGGGACTCCGGCTTCCTCCCACCGTCCAAAAACATGCTTCGTAGGTTGATTGGTGACTCTAAATTGCCCCTAGGTGTGAATGTGAGAGTGAATGTGTGTGTGATTGAGGCCCTGTGACAGACTGGCGACCTGTCCAGGGTGTACCCCGCCTTCGCCCATCAGTAGCCGGGATAGGCTCCGGCAACCCCGCGACCCCGACAGGGACAAAGCGGTCAAGAAGATGGATGGATGGAAAAAGTATTTGTAATAAAATGCTGCAATAATATTGGGCCAGCTTCTCTAATTTAGTGAAGCTGCTTATTAAAATAATCCTCACTCAATAATTCTCACTCCCAACTATTGACATTTGGCTAAGGACCCCTCCGCGTCACTTTTTGACAATTTGGTTCTCCCCAACTCGATATTTTTTTTATTTTTTAACGTATTGGCTGTCCCATTATCTCACAGGTCCCCAGCCTCCAGGCTGCAGGCTAGCTCAGGTAAAAAAATACTGCAACACGTAGCTCAACGTTACCCAAACCCCGGTACTGGTACCCTAACGCGACACTGGACCAGATGCGGTACTGGACCGGAACCGGTACCAGATGCGGTGCCGGCTGCGAACTGAACGCGGTACTGGATGCGAACCAGTACCAGATTAAGGTTAGGGTACCGGTTCCGGACACGTCCCGAGGACTAGTGCGCATCCGGTACTGCATACGGTACGGCGTCCCGAGGGTTGAGGACCCTTGATTTTACAAGGAGCCAGCCCGTCAATAACTGATGAGTTGGGGACACCAAAAATGTCAAAAAGTGACGCGAAAGGGTCCTTAACCAAACGTCAATATGTGACGTGTTGGGTATGAGCATGTGTTCAGATCCCTTCGTTCAGAAACGCACATTATTCACCAGAAAATCCAAGATTTTAATACATTATATATAAATAATACACATAATGGTATTCTTATTGTTGAGATTGGGGCAAATAGACAATGATTTCTTTTTTTGTAAAATTGAGTGTATGGCCGCCATCTTTACATATGGCCGCCATTTTGGATTTCCCACATGGCTAACGTGCTTTTCTGGAAGAGGGGATCCTTAAAGTACATCCATGTCAAATTTGGTGCTTGTACCACCAAATGTCTGATTTGTCTGAAGTGTCACCCTAACCAGCTTTGCTAACGTTGACCAGAATGTTTTTACTGACTCCATGTTGGGCTTCATTGCTCTTTGCTCTAAACTTTAACTCTTAGCTCTTTATTTGTCGACACATAAATTTGACCTACTGTAACTCCATGACCGTTTACACGATCAATGTTGATTTTGAAAAGGGCAAGTTTTTACCAAAATGAAACAAGTCGCATTTAAGTCACCTTGTGGTGGCTTTTTGAGATATGTGACCAAAGTTTGAAAAATGTGGTTAAATGTCCTCATTGCTTTGGAATAAATGAGAGAAACCACATTGACAACAATTATCCTGATTCTGTGGAACCACGTGGTTAAATGTGAATCGTCACTCTGCACTTTCACAGATCGCTGTTGCACATCCTGTGCCCCCTTCAGGAACTTTGGTGGTGTGGGTTATGAAAGCACGTTGGGAACAACTCCGTCCATGTAAATCTCTGTGACAAGCCTGATATGCTGCTATCAAATGAACTGTAACTGGATATGCTGGAGCCCAGCAGGCTTCATTATATCAGAGTGAGTGGTTCCACCATCAGCCCGCATCAGTGATTTTGATGCACAATTTACCAGTCTACTGGAACACATTTAGCTAAAAACGGAGACCATAATGAAACCACAGAGCAAAAAATTACACACACAAAAATCTGAAAGAGACTGGGGGCTTACGTAAAAGTGGGTTAGGAGATGCAAAAACTAAAGAAAGAGCTCTTGTTCAACTCTCTTTATGTAACGGTGTGCATTCATCTGTAAATATGTCTTGGACAGACTTAAGCCTGGTTTCAATCTGGCCACTGCAGCCGCTCTACAACAACTCTGACTCAGTCCATGAACTGCTTCCAAACATGCAATCTGATTATCTTCAGCATAGACTTTCCTGACATAACCCAGCAAAGGCCCCTCAGACCATAAGAATCATCTCCGAGGCTCATAGTGGCTCATGCAACTTAGCATTTCAATACTACCACATTCAGTTTAGTATATTAATAAACATTTAAAAATATTCTGCATTTTGCGAGCTATCCTACAGCTTACATTTTAATTTTTTTTACATGTGATTTGGTATTTGAGCTTCCTTTTAGCTAGAAATTATCATATGAACTGAAATATTTAGCATTTCATTTTGCATTTGACCTCTGTGGCAACAACAAAGGAAAAGGCAGAAACGAAAGCAGGAAA
>NC_050516.1:4917574-4929389 GCF_002922805.2 Oryzias melastigma | reverse complement strand
TATTTTATGCTAATACTCTCCAGCATTTTATAATGTAATTTTGGAACTTTTTGGGGTATTACTATGTTTGTGTTTAGCTATATTTAGCAGCTTAGTTTGGTACTTTTTTGACATTTTGAGCATGATTTTGATTCAGAGCTGTCTTTAGCTACTATAGAGTCTTTAGCTAACTTTGACATCAAAGTTATTAACTTTTTATAAAACACTTTTTGATCTCCTTTTTTTGTTATTTTAAATAGGGTAAGTAAAACCAGTCAGCATTTTATTGACAAACTTCTGAATTCAAAACGCAAAATGTCCTGTTTTACTCTAACTTTGGCTAGCTCTTATTTTAAGCTATCTCAACAACTTTTTAAGGCTTATTCAGCTTTTTGATGTGATTTACCAAGTCAGCATTTTACTTAAAAACAAAAAAAATTACACTAAAAAATTTAGCATTTTAAGCAGATATTTAATTTCTTCAGCTAATTTAACTTTTAGAACGCAACTCAGACCCTCAACGCAAAAACCTCTTCAAATGAAAATAGAAGATCGATACTTGATGAAAACCCATCGAGAATCAATCGCAGGTCGAAATATCACGATATATCGCAATATCGATATTTTGGCACACCTCTAATATATATATATATTTCGTAGATTTTGCTATAGGCCTAAAGCACTTTCATTGTTTGTTAAATGCTGTTTAAAGTCCTCATTACACACGTGAGCCTCTAAAAGGAAAAAGTTTTCTAGTTGCAGTTCTGATGATGGAGGGTAAGTGCGTGTCTGGAACATGCCATTTGAGGGAAGGTTCTCAAACTGGGACCTGGGGGCCCGCTGTGTGCAGAACTGCAGTAAATATTTGGCCCTCCCCCCATTCACCCACCCACCGCCAGCTGGCCAGAAGCACAGCTGACACCCATGTCACAAATCAGACCGCGTCTATGCCCTCCGAGCGAGCCGAGCCCGAGAAGGTTTGACTCCATCTGAGACAAACAAGCAGACAGAGGCCCAATAAACGGGACGGGCTTGGCCCTGTAATGCATGAGCGCGGTGGGAGGGAGATTTTACAGCCTGTAAAGGTTCTCGTCAAAACAGTTACTTAGAGGGTTATGTCACCAAAACACAAACGTATATGCTGAAACTATTTAGATATTTTAACTTTAATTTAAAGTGCCCTCCTAATCGTGTTTGGTGTATCCTAAAGGTGTTCCCAGTGGTCTTTGAATTAATGTTATGTCATTTTAAGCCAAAAATCAAGAAAACTTGTGTCTGATCCTAGAACAGAGCAGCAGTAGTTCGTTAGAGATTTGCTTTGAATTGTGGGCGGGACCACAAGCATGGAGTAAGCCCACCCCCTCCTACCATCACCCATAATGGAGATCTTTCTGTTTACATTCTCTCACACAAGCTTACAGCCCCTCACATCCTTGGTCTAATATTATCGGTGCAACAAAAAAGGTGAGCAATATTGTAGCTATCCAGCCGTACAGTTCTGAGACAGATGCCAGCTCAGACGAGGAAGCGGAAGACCTACGTATTTTTGACAGTACAGTACGCAGTGTCAATGAATGGTCTGTCTTATAACGTATGTCAAGGCACACTGAACTATGAGCCATATTAAGTAAGGGCGACTAATAGCTGAAAATATGGTAAATAAAGTAATACTTTTAGTTGGACTGGCACGCAGGAAACTTAGGTCCGCTTCAGAGGGAGCGCAGAGCTGAATCCAGTGTGGGTCCTTAGGCAAGAGTCGTGAGTTAGTTAAAGCTGCTACACCCCTGATGGGATGTGCCAAAAGGTGAACATCATAAATCAAGAAATACTCAGAATTGCAATTTTAAGCCTAAGTTTTATCCATTAAAATGCCACAGGAACATAAGAAAAACACCAAAAACATTATTGTTAATCAAAGTAGATCTTTAAAAACAGATACTTATATGATATAAAAGCTGGATACAAAGTTGGCCCACCCCCACTTCCCATCACCCATCTGTTTACAGACTCTACAGCAACCGCAACCTAACATGACTGGAGCTACTAAAAGGGTGAGCATCTTTGGAGCCATCCAGCTGTACTGTTCTGAGCCGGATGCATCTTGGACAAGAACGAAGACGTGCATGGATCTCGTCCTCTAGAAGCGGACACGTCAGAATGGAATAGAACAGGGAGCTTTTGGCCAGCGTATTTTCAACGTCACAAATATGCTATTTTTTTAAACTGTCTGATTCACATCGTTTTGAATCACTAAATACTCAGGAATACTTAATTTATGTCCTTCATCATCAGGAAAAAAAATGCCACAAGAACATGTTTCTCAAAACATAATTTTCGTCTGTAAAAATGGTTCAAAAAGTTGGCAGACTTTGCATGGAGTAAGGCCGCCCCCACTTCCTGTCACCCATCAAAAATGGCTAGTAATATTGGAGTTATCCTCCCACCAGTTTTGAGCAGGACTGGAAGAAATAAAAGCTTATACATTAATCTAGTCATCTATAAGTGTATACATCCAGATGGATCAGAAGTGGAAGCTTTTGGCTCCGCCCAGTGTATTTTCTATGTCATGAATTTGCTTTTTTTTTAACAGCATTTTTCCATCTATGTCTGATTCACATCGATTTGAATCAGGAAATACTCAGGAATGCTTGATTTATGTCTTCCATCATTGGAAAAATGCCACAAGAACATGTTTATCAAAACATGATTTTCATCTGTAAAAATGGTTCGGAAAGTTGGCTAACTTCGCGTGAAGTAAGCCTGCCCCCTCTTCCCGTCACCCATAAAAAAAAATGGCTAGTAATATTTGAGTTATTGTGGCTACAGTTTGGAGCAGGTCCAGAAAAAAAGGCTGCACATCAATTTAAGTGGATACATCTGATTGGATCAGAGGTGGAAGCTTTTGGCCCCGCCCAGTGTATTTTCTACGTCACAAATATGCATTTTTTTTTTTATTAAACAGCATTTTTCATCTCCTTCTGATTCACAACTCAAGAATGCAATTTTAAGTAAATGATAAAAAAGCAACAAGTACATGTTAAAACGTGTTTTAAAGGGGTCCAGAAAGTTGTCTGACCTTGCAGGAGGACGCCACGGTTCTGGTGAGGGAGTCGATCCTCTCGCTGTACTCCGTGAACTTCTTCTGGTACTTGAGCGCCGTCATCTGCAGCTCTCCGTGCACGGCGGACAGCTGTCCCAGCAGTGCCTTCTCCCGCTGGTTGGCCCGGATCGCCTGCTTCTTGCACTCTCGGTCCAGGATGATGAGGCGGCAGTGCAGCGCGCTGTTGTGCGCCTTCAGGGCGCGCACGCAGCAGTGGCTCTTCAGCCGCTGCTCCCGCAGGGTGAGCACCAAGCCGCAGCCGCTCTCGCAGACCCCCACCGGCCTGTAGTCGCACGTCTCCCGCATGTGCGCGTCCACGTCCCGCAGGCGCAGCTCCTCCGTGCATCCTCTATTGCGGCACTTGGCCGGGGAGAAGTCGCACGTCTCCGCGTGCTCGGCCAGATGCTGCAGCGTCACCACCGCGTCGCAGCCCCTGGCGTGGTGGTCGCATTTGATCTCCAGCTTCAGGATCAGGTTCTTCAGGGGCAGGACGTGGTTCAGCTCCCGCGCGGAGACCCGCTGACACTTGACGGGGCAGCTGCTCTGCTGCACGACCCAGGGCAGCACGCAGCCGGAGCAGAAGACGTGGCCGCACGGCGTCGTCAGCGGCTCCTCCAGCACTTTGTTGCACAAGTTGCACTTGAAGTCCGGGTCCACGGTCCCCTTGAAGCGGTCCAGCTCAAATCCCATGATGATCTCCCGCCCCCGCGACCCGGATCCCGAGTCAAGAATCGTGGACTCCCCACCCCCGCAGCGCCGTGGGGCGGATTCAGCTGCTCATCGGTGAGACGCTCCCGCAGACGGACTGGGAGCTGCGCTCGCAGCCGCAACTCCACTCATTAAACTCCAGAGTTTGTGCTGCCTTCAGGGGCAACTCCAGTCCAAGTTGGAGAAAAGTTTATAGTAGTAAAAAAAACTCGTCCATACTTCTATAAAGTACGAAAACACACTCATAAACACACGATGACATCAAAAAGTAACTCAGTAATTAATTTATGATGATTCAAATCGATTGACAACATCTGAAAGTTCACGTTTCTCACGAAAAATGTGCAAATTGATCAAAAGAGTTTAGTTTGGTGTCCCAGCAACTGATCAATAAGTTTTAATATTATTTTAAAAACCATTTAAAACACACACATCAAATTAAAAAAGTCTAACTTTATAGTCAAACGGCGAAAAGTTAAATGTCTGACAGTCTGTAAACGCAACACCGCTGGAAACTACTTCTCACCATAACTCTCCTACAAACCACGCACGCGCTTTTATTTTTAACAGGAAAAAAGTTGAACGACTAAAGGAAACTCTGAGATAAGAGACGATTAAACATAGAAACAGACACTTTTTGGCACAATTTCCCGAACTGTAAATTATTCCGTTTTAATTAAAAGAGGAAAAAACAGAATATATTATAAACTACCAAACATTTTGGCTTTACATGAGATTCATGTCAATAAAGGAAAAACAACAACATTATTATTTATTCATATTAATAATTAATACTCACCAACAATAGTATAATTTGTATATATATATTTGTTTATTTATTATTTCCATCATCATCTTCATCATCATCAACAACAATAGTATTAATATTTTTGCTTATTTATTTATATTATTGTCATCAACAACAACAATTATAATTTTTATTCATTTACTTAGTTGTTGTTATTAATATTGTCATTGTCATCATGCTCATTATCAACAATAAAATTACTATTACTACTAATTCCTTTTTTTGAAAGTGCCTTTCACAGAACTCAAGGACACTTTATAGACAAACAAAAGCCATTAAATTAATTAAAAATCACAACAAAAACATCTGACAACAAGAGTAAACAGTGACTCTAGTAAATAAAAAATTACAACACTTTCAAAACGACTTGAATTATGAGAAGACAAGCAAAAATATTATTTAAAGTTTTACTGGATATGTCATGGAATCCTTGTTTTTGCATTACCATGTAGCGGTTCACATTACAGTAAACCTATCAATAGTATAAATATCTAATATTAACATATAGAATAGGCCTATACACCCTATATATAGGGCTGATTTTATTTCCAGCTTTGAAAAATAATATTTTTTCCTTTAAGTAGATGTGAAATTAAATCAATTATGGTTTGATGCATGTTTGCATTACAATTTGATTTTATATATTTTAAAATATAATAGTTCAACTATTTGGCAGCTCTTACAAATGATTTAAAATGTTTTAAAAACAGATTAATTTAAACCTCAAAAAAACAAATTAAGGTTCTGATTTTTACATTTATTTTGTGAAAAAAAGAAATAATTCACTTTTCTTCATCCAGAGCTACTATAGTTTGACGTAAGTGTTATTTTTTCCAGTTTTTGAGGGGAAACCTAAAACTTTTCCAATCTTTAACCGAGCTTTTCCATTAAGACTCCAGGGTGTGACTGAGAGCAGGGATTTAAACTCTGGACTTTTCTGACTCAGCAGGAAGAGAACAGCTTGAGCGAAGGGCTAAAGTCACGACATCTGTTAAACACACTGACTGCAGGAAGAACACGGTCAACGTTCTCCTGGAGGATCTGCAGGAGGGAGCACTTTTATATGCTGCAAGAGAGAGACTTGATTCAAGTTTGTGCACAAGTTTTGTTTTGTTCTGGGTTCTGAATGAGCTTCAGACCTTCAAAATGGACAACTATGACTACAACTATGAATAATAAAATAAATAGAGTGAGTTCATGTTTGAAAATGAATTCCTGGATGTCAGATTTGTTGAAAAACAGGATTTTATATTTTCATTTGAAATACAAATATTAAAATATACTTTATCATGTTATTTCCTATTTTTAATTTTTTGTAGAAGAAGCCATTCTAATTGAAATTAAAGGATGTAAACATCAATTTCTCAAAAAAAGAAATTCTAAATGTGTGTATCTGTGTAAGAGAGAACTTAATGGCCAAAATGATGTTTCTTCCCACATTCCTTTAATTTTTGTAGTTTTTCATGTTTCACCTTGTTTGATTTGTTGCTTAGCCACATCGTAGAAAAGGTTAGATAAGCTGCTACTCACCTGCACTCTGGAAGGAGGAGGAGAGGAGAGCTTGGACTGTTTATTTCTGTTGACCACTATTGTTTGTTTTATTTATGCCTCCGCTTTATTAACTGATCTCAATTCATACAAAGTCATCTTTCTGTCTCTGATTATTTCTGCAAATGAAAATAAACAACGCAAAACAAGGTAACAGACTGCAGCATAATTATGAGACAGAAGCTCGTCAGAAACACCAACTGAACCCATCGGCTCCTCAGAAAGACTTCAGAAGGAAGTTCCCTCTACAACTTTGAAAGGATTGTAGATCTGGAAGAGGAAGGTCAGCTTAGATGTTTTGTTGAGTTGTACATGCATGAAAAATGCATAATGAACGCATGACTGATGCATGGTAGATGCCTAATGGACGGATGATTGACACAAGATGGACGGACGGTAGACACAATGTGGACAAATGAAGAATACATGATGAATACATGATGAGTACATAATGAATACATGATGAATACATGATGGATACATGATGGATGTATGCTGAGTACATGATGGATGCATGATGAATACATGATGGCTGCATGATGAATACGTGATGGTTGCATGATGAATACATGATGGATGCATGATGAATACATGATGGCTGCATGATGAATACGTGATGGTTGCATGATGAATACATGATGAATACATGATGGATGCATGATGAATACATGATGAATACATGATGAATACATGATGGATGCATGATGAATACATGATGGATGCATGATGAATACATGATGGATGCATGATGAATACATGATGGATGCATGATGAATACATGATAAATGCATGATGAGTACATGATGAATACATGATGAATACGTGATGCATGCATGATGAATACATGATGAATACATAATGAATACATGATGGATGCATGATGAATACATGATGGATGCAAGAGGAGTACATGATGAATACATGATGAGTACATGATGAATACATGATGGATGCATGATGAATACATGATGGATGCATGATGAATACATGATGGATGCATGATGAGTACATGAAGAATACATGATGAATACGTAATGGATGCATGATGAATACATGATGAATACATGATGAATACATGATGGATGCATGATGAATACATGATGGATGCATGATGAGTACATGATGAATACATGATGAGTACATGACAAATACATGATGGATGCATGATGAATACATGATGAATACATGATGGCTGCATGATGAATACATGATGAATACATGATGAATACATGATGGCTGCATGATGGATGCATGATGGATGTATAATGAATTCATGATGAATACATGATGAATATATGATGCCTGCATGATGAATTCATGATGGATGCATGATGAATACATGATGAATATATGATGCCTGCATGATGAATTCACGATGGATGCATGATGAATACGTGATGCCTGCATGATGAATTCATGATGGATGCATGATGAATACATGATGGATGTATAATGAATTCATGATGAATACATGATGAATATATGATGCCTGCATGATGAATTCATGATGGATGCATGATGAATACATGATGAATATATGATGCCTGCATGATGAATTCATGATGGATGCATGATGAATACATGATGGATGTATAATGAATACATGATGAATGCATGATGGATGCATGATGAATACATGATGAATACATGATGGATGTATAATGAATACATGATGAATTCATGATGGATGCATGATGAATAAGTGATGGCTGCATGATGAATACATGATGGATGCATGATGGATGCATGATGAATACATGATGGATGTATGATGATTTTATGATGGATGCATGATGAATACGTGATGGCTACATGATGAATGCATGATGGATGCATGATGAATACATGATGCCTGCATGATGAATTCATGATGGATGTATGATGAATACATGATGAATACATGATGAATACATGATGGATGTATGATGAATGCATGATGAATACATGATGAATACATGATGAATACATGATGGATGTATGATGAATGCATGATGAATACATGATGAATACATGATGGATGCATGATGAATACATGATGCCTGCATGATGAATTCATGATGGATGCATGATGGATGCATGATGAATACATGATGGATGTATGATGAATACATGATGGATGCATGATGAATACATGATGAATACATGATGGATGTATGATGAATTCATGATGAATACATGATGAATATATGATGCCTGCATGATGAATTCACGATGGATGCATGATGAATACATGATGAATATATGATGCCTGCATGATGAATTCATGATGGATGCATGATGAATACGTGATGCCTGCATGATAAATTCATGATGGATGCATGATGGATGCATGATGAATACACAATGAAACCATGGTGGATGTAAGATGGTTAGATGATGAATGCGTGCTGGATGTATGATGGATCACCATACATCCAGCACGCATTCATCATCTAACCATCTTACATCCATCATACATCCAGCATACATGGTGGATGTATGATGGATGTATGATGGACACAGGGATCCACCACAAACAGTCTGTTATTTTCACCGCTCTGAACTCATTGATCTTCACAGCAGATCTGGTTGTCCCGGCTGCATTTCAATTGGGAATTAAAGGCGGGTGGGCGCGGGGTGAAGTGCCACAACAGCACAGAGCGCCCTTGTCGCTCCGCCTAATGAGATCCCTGTTTCTACTGGTGCCCCCCACCACCACCACCACCACCTTCTTCCAGGAATCCTGTTTTATGCAATGCCATGCTCGATGCAACCCTTTCAAACGCGCATTACCCAGAACTGAAAACAAGGGCTTATCAAAGACTCCAGAGTGTGACAGAGTCTGAGCCCCGGGTAATCCTGCACTGATGTTATGAGCTGTGAATACACACTTTTGCTTGCAGGTAATCCCCAGGTCATGATCTTAAAAGAGGGAGAGGAAAAACAAAGAATCAACTCAAGACGTTTAAACATATGATTATTTCACAGCCTGAAGTTTGTGGCTGCGCTCGGATCTGCCGCCTGTTCTCCTGCTTTGTGCAGAAACAGTGGGGTTGGTGCTGCAGAATCAATCCGTCTGAACACTTCTGAGCAAACCTGACGTCTGTGATTTATTATTTCAGTTCAGGGACGACACAATATGTCTGGATGTTTACTTACTTTCAGAGAGAGTAATGTTTGCTCACGGGGATGAGAAAAATTAGATTTTCTGGAGTTGTAGGCAGACCAGAGAAAGGTTTGGGGAGAACTTCAGGGTCCAATCTTGTCACACGAGCCAAAAGAGGCAGCTAAAGCAGAGACAGACCCCCTCAGATAACAGTTAATCCCACTTCTCCAGCTGTCAGAGAAGGATCTGGACACACGGGAACTCAAATGCTTTCAGCAGATCTGCAGTCCAAAATAGAGCCGGAAAAATAAACCTGCAAGCGAGACTCCAGCCTCATGGTTTTGACCGGACACCCACGGGTCGAGGTGTTGCATGGACACAAGGCCCCATGGAGACGCTCTCCACAGATGGGGTGTGGAATACGAGATCAGATGTAATTCATCCATCCAAATCTCGCCTGATTTAAATCCCCAGCGGTGAGCAGAGATTCCAGGACACAAGGTGGTTTTATGTACAGTCTACAAACCCTGGAAGAAATTATGACAATATTTCATTCAAAACTATTTTTCTATTCATGGGTCTTTATTGTACATCTTGAAACATCAACACCACAGTTGTTCAGAGTCCTGGATCAGAGCAGAAGTTATTTGTGGCTTTTTTCTTTGCATACCTAACAATTTTCTGGCAATTGTATCCACATTTTTTTGTGACCGTCGTTTGATTTCAACAGAACCCCTCAATTTACACTTCTTGATCAAAGTTTGAACACTGCCAACTGGCATTCTCTCTCACTTGGATAACTTCTTATATCCCTTTCTGGTTTTGTTTGCTCAGTTACCTTTTCCCGTAGATTTCTTGACAGCTCTTTAGCTTTCCGCACACTGGATGGAGGATCCAAGGGTAAGTTAGGAGTCCCGGAACTCCAACACCTTTTGTGCCCACACACTGATTACAGGCAAATGAGTCCCAGGTGAGGATGGTCACCTTTAGCTGCCATTTAAACTCTTTTGTATCAGCTTGGGTGGATATTTTAAAACAGTCATCAGAGTGTGTAAACTTTTGAACAATGTCATTTGCGATGTTTCTGTTCTCATTATGATTTAAAAAGGGTAATCAATTTTATTTTTTATTTTTTTACAATAAATGAACACCCAAACAATAACTATGAGTGGAAAAAAGTTTTTGTGTTATCATTCATCGTCTGGGAAATATCAACAGGAAATCATAATTTTTACCAGGGCAGGGCTTGTCTGCTCAACACTCCCTCCAGAATGCACAGATTTTATATGCTAATTGAAACAAAATCCTAAAATCATTTTTTTAGTGTGCCTAGCTTAGGTGCCAGAGAAGAGAAGATGGCATCTTCCCATTGACTGCAGTCAAAGGCCACGCCCCCCCAGGGGAGATTTTGAAAACGGAGGCTTCAGATTAACATGAAAAATGGCTTTTTAAGACATTTAGATTGTGGAATTGTTGTTAAAAACCTCATAATCATAATTAAAACACTACTGGGAACATATTTTAAAATAAAAAAATTGTCATTGGGGATTTTAAATTAGAAGATCACCTTTATTGGCACTCATAGTGAGATTCATTCCTGAAGGGAGGCTAAATCTCATCCCTCATCTACAGAGCGGCAGTAGTACGTTAGAAATTTCTCTCTAAGTTCTGGACAAGCCATTGGAATGGAGCAACCCTGCCGCCCTCCCCGTCGCTGAGAGCTGTCCGTTTACACTCACTCCCACTAGCATACAGCCCCTCACACTCCAAACCAATGCAACAAAAATGGCGAGCAATAATGGACCAAACCAGTCGTACAGTTTTCAGCTCAGACAAGAGAAACAAACTTCTATATTTGTCCTCTTACAAATGCAACCGTATAATACACCATATGTCCTAAATTATAGGGAAAACGAGTTACAAGAACATGTTAAAAACACCATAAACCTTTTAAAGTGGGTGTTTGTTCTTAAATTCTGGAGTTTTTAACCTCAAAGAACCCATGAGCTCAGGTCACACCGTGAAACTTAAGTCTACAGCCCCAAACTAGGAAAGTTTTTCTGAAACACCTTTTTCTTTTTTCTTTTTTTATTTTTTTTTTTATTTTTTTTTTTTAGGACTGTGAATATAAACGCATGAATGCATGCAATAAATCAAAACGAATTAACGCGTTAATATGTATTAACCCAAATGAATCAAAGAAACAGCCCTTTGCTTTAACTCCAGGCTTCCACAGCATGAGTTAAAACATTTCGTTGGGTATAATCCCGCTTGCACCATGGTCACAAAAGATATATTGAAAATATTCAATCAGTTTTTAGTGATTTATTCTTGCTGTTTTTGTGGTTTAGATCACATTTTCACAAAAAGCGGACTATTTGATCCATACTCCAGTGCCATATCGTACAAATACATGTACCTGGTAAAACATTGCGCTTAATCGTTGGGATTAATCCTAACACAAAAGTGAGATTAATCCGATTATTTTGTAATTGATTGACAGCAGTAATTAAAAATAATTGTTCTAAATGTGGAGTTTTGTGTGTGATTTCATATTGTGATAATTCGCAGATAATAAGTGGTCGGT
>NC_050516.1:4907657-4917442 GCF_002922805.2 Oryzias melastigma | reverse complement strand
GTGTGTGGGGGGTTGTGTGTGGGGGTGGGTGTGTGTGTGTGATCAGGTCCTTCTTCTCTCACGTCACACATGTGGGACTGTGATTATTGAAAACACAACACTCTCCCACAGTAGGGCCGTGATCTGCTCCACTCTGCTTTCCTACGTGCCTCCAGCTCCCGGAGAGTAAAAAATTTCAACACAACTCTAGTCTCCACC
Source organism: Oryzias melastigma (assembly GCF_002922805.2). Lineage (NCBI taxonomy): Eukaryota > Metazoa > Chordata > Actinopteri > Beloniformes > Adrianichthyidae > Oryzias > Oryzias melastigma. Next base: position 4,917,244 of record NC_050516.1, on the reverse strand, counting down.
CTCAAAAAAACCAAATTCATACATCAGAGAAGTTTGTTTTCCTTGGCTGCCATGGCAACAATAGTGAATGAGTAACATTTAGTGGAGTCTGCAGGGCAACCTTCTGGACAAGCCCCCCCCCCCAAATCCAACCCCCCCTCCACAACAACAGCCTCAAGGGCCCGTTGATGTGTTATGACAGAGAACAGCAGCTCAACCGTCACATGCATGCTGGGAAGCGTTTGGACCTCGCAGGTGTCAGGGTGACTGAAACAAACACGACATTTACACCTGAACGCATCATCCTAATCACACCAACACAGAGGGGGTTTTGTGTTTCTACCTAGATGTTCGACTACAAAAAACCAAAAACACAAAAAGAAAGAGCACGGCTTCTGAACAAAAGAGTTCGTGCTCTCCTTGTTTGTTGTTCAGCTTTAAACAGGAGGATAATTTTTATAATTATGAGATGAATTCTGTGACAGGCCTGCTTACGCTGCAAAGATCATCAGTGTGAGAAAGTCTGCATGAACAAACAAGCTGCCCAGGTTCATTCTCTCCTCTCTGCAGATGCTGTTTATGGTTCACTCTGGAAAGATCCTTAATGTTTGCAGACGACTCACTACTTTAGATCGTTTGAATTTATCGCTTTATGTAGAGAAAATACTATCATTTCCAGATTAGTGAACAAAGAAAGATGACAGTGAGGAAAATCAGGAGCTTTTCTTGAAGAAGTTGATAAATGTCGCCACAATTGAAGTGCAGTTATTAAATAGCAGCACTTAGGTGTAATGCTGAGTTCACACCGAACACCAATTCTGCTTTTGTAAGATACATTTACTGCTGGACACTTGTCCAAAACTACATGCTCAGTGTTTTTAGCCTCATAAAAAACATTGACTATATATCTAATTCTTATTTTTTTTTTATATTCTATTCTATTAAAAATGCAAGGAAGAAGAGTTCTACAAAAGCATCGTTAATCACGTCTCCATATTTGGGTTCTTGAGATCATTCAGAGACTCTCTCAGTACATTAAGGTTCACCATCTACAACAGGAGCTGTGTCTAAATGACGGACAATTTTGATGGAATAAAATAAGAAAAAAAATAGAGAAAAAAATAATAAAATTAGAAGACCTTTTATTCTTTTATCTATAAAAATTAAGAAAAATAATAAAGTTCAGGAGAACGATCAGATTCTCCTCTCACTCCACCTTCTAATCATGTCATTGTCGCTTGAGTTGAGTTCCAGGTTGGTTGACGTGATGCAAATTCTTCAACAAAGTTCAGATATTTGATCTGTGAAAACATTGTCCCATGTCACCCTGAAATGTGCTGTTCACAGACTAACACTCAACACAGAACCCCTGATCACATCTGCACATTGACTCAACACTGAAACTAGACGTATGGATCGCGTTCGGTGTGAACGTAGCTTTAATCACATATAGCTGTACGAGAGGTTGAGCTGCTCAGATACTGATGTGTTTGATACGACCTGTCGCCCGCAGCATGCCTATAGATAAAGTTGTGCATGAGCATTTTTGCCCTGGTGTGTGTTCTACAACCTTCATGTTTTGAGCGGGTCACCTGCATGACCTGTAGGTTTGCCCATTTTTGCCTGCAGACACCTGTGAGGTCAGTCTAACCAGGGAATCCCTGCAGAAAAGGATTGGTATTCTCGTAGGAACTGAACATTAGGGCGGAAGATGTAAAACTTTTTTCTTAAAGAATGTTGAGATAAGATAAAGCTCCTCTTCAGGCGCAGAGGTGTTTTTTTTTTCTTTTTACCCCAACTGTACCTGCACACTGAGCTCTGGCACTGATTCCATACAAAGCCCTCTGCCTTTTTGCCAGATCGACTCACATAATGCATTTGTTCCAGCGGCTTCCAAAGCACAAGTGTGCAGTATTAGGAACAGATGAGTGGCTCTGCAGGGGGATGAGAAGTGGAGGAGAGTCCTGAAGACGCTCCAATCAAAAGTTCCTTTCTGAAGCATGTGAAGCACGGCTGCTGCTCTTCTGGAAGCGCCGTTCCCACCGAGACCATAAATCACCCTCAAAGTACACTCGGCACATCTCATCTCTGTGGATGATTAGGAAGAAGTAAAAAATGCTTATAGACAGGAGATCAGAAAACACAGGCTAGATTTTGTCTCACATTAAGCTCTATTAATGATCAATACCTTTTATCGCGTTTGGACTGATCCGTCAGCAAACAGACACCAAATGATCGCACACAACGTCTCAAAATCTCAATGACTAAATCTCTTTTTTGGATGTCTCTAACGTTTGGTTTATCCCAACAGATAGAGTATTTTCTCTTTTCTGTTCCTCCACAATATGTCATAACTTTTTTTTTTCCAACAGCTGTATCTAAAATTATTTTTACAGTAGTTGATCATTTTATAAATAGGTTTGGATTTTATTTTTGGTGCCATCTGTTTCAGCTTTGTACTTAGAATTTTCAGTAAAAACAAGACGGCTCACTACAGTATGTCTGCAGTCTGTTGTGTAAACAGAAAATAAAGTGAACAAAAAACGAATGAAAAGCATCAGCTGAACGGACTATTTGCTCTTCTGTGTTCTGTGGTTTGAGTCCGTTTGTTGTTTTGACCTGAAACAAATAGAGTGTTGGTGTTTGTTTTTCTAACATTATTATTATTTATTTTATTTTTTTTGCTGTAGGTTCAAAATATAACTAAATAAAACTCTAATTCCCATATTCAAGTGTGATGTAAAATTATTACAAATAATTATACTTAAGTTACACTATATTCTATGCTGCCCTGCTAATTTCCTGTTGTGCGAATGCAAGCGATTAAGCTACGATATTTAAAAACCTCACAATGGTCTGTTGTTTTTGTATTCATTTTAACTGATGTCAATGATATTATGGGTCAACTTTAAAACTTTCACTTTCAAATAAATCTAGAATCTTATGCAGTCTTTGCAGCCCTATTTAATAATTCGTATATTATGCCACCTGCTAACACTAACCCTTAAGAAGCTGCATTGTCTCAGATCAGATTAGTGAAAGTCCCACTCCAACCATATTTTTTTCTTTTGCTAAAATCATTCCCAGTATACATGCAAAATCTATTTGCAAAATTTTAAATTTGCTATAAAAATGCAAATTTAAGTAAAGAACTATGAAAGAGCGCTGAAGTTGACCAAAGTTTCTTAAAAAATTGTAGCTAAATTGCTTAAAAATCCCTAATACATGCCAATTTTGAAAAAACAAATTAACGTGTTGCTTGAATATAAGTTAAATTCCAAATGAGCCCAAAAATCCTTAGTAGATTCCAAAATAGCCAAGAAAGCTAGCTCATAGCTTAAATACTAGCTAAACTCCAAAATAGCCTTAAATTCCTCAGTAAACTAAATAAGTCAAAACATTAGCGTGTTGCTTAAATAGAAGCAAAGCTCGAAATTAATCAAAATGTCAGTAGATAACAAATTAGCAAAAAATGTTAGCATTCTGTTAAAATAGAAGCTAAACTCCAAATTAGCCGATTGAAACCTCAGTAGATAACAAATTAGTCAAAAATGTTAGCATGTTGCTAAACTCCAAATTAGCACAAAAAAAACCTCAGTAGATTCCAAATTAGCCAACAAAAATGATAGCACAGTTTAGTTACTAGCTTAACTTAAAAAAAAAATCCCCTAAAATTCCTCAATAAACTAAATTTGTCAAAAACATTAGCATGTTGCTAAAATATTAGGTAAATTACTATAAAAGATGAAATCATAGCTCTTGAATATATTTAAGGAGGATTGGAGGAGCAGAGTGGTGAAAGAGACATTCTGGAAAGCCCAGTCAGTAGCTCCGTCGTTAGCCCCAGTTTTCAGATCCAACGTGATTTGAATTCATAAATACTCAGAAACGCAGTTTTTATTTTATATTGGTCCTCTATTATAAGAAAAATGCTACAAAAACATGTTCAAAACCCAAAACAGACGATTTTTGTTGAGTGGGTCTTTCAACAAGAGCTGGCATTTAAATAAACAAATACCTTTTTATTTTTTAAAGGAAAACAGCTTTTTGTTTTGGAATTTGACTTTTTTTTTTACATTTCTCCTTCACTCTTTGACTTTTTTACTCAACAAATGACTAACACAAACTGATTTCCTGCTGTATTTTTTCCCCACACAGCTGTTGGAGACATACAACAGAGACAAATGCCTTTGAAAGCACAAAAATGTGCGACAATCTGCATGTACTTCTTGATTTGGTGAGCTGCTCTCTGCTCGGGGTGACAGCAGGACTGAAGCTGCAGATAAACGCCGGCCTGCTGAAAGCTTGTTGATAAAGAGCGCAGTGACCATGAAGCAGCACGTCGGTGCTGCGGTGATGACAGGCCGACAGGCACAGTTCCCACACGTTCAGCCGCGAACCGTGACACTCCTCTGAGCGCACGTTTGTGTTTCTCAACAGCTTTGCCTTCTCGTGAACATCTCACCCTTATGTTGCAACCCAGCAGGTATCCAAACATCGTAAAGTACCTTAACTTTAACATAACAAGCTCAAGCAAAAACGAGACCGATTACTAGTGGTAGAATATGAAGTAAATGGTCACTTATAAATGACACTTACTGTGTCACCAAAAAGTTAATTGAACTCTTTATGTATGAATTCGTGGACCATGCATAGAATCGTGTGAGAGTTAAAAAAAAATACACATCCCTAGTATTTTCCAACAGTGATTATCAATGTATCTTATTTTGAAACATTTTTTTAATAGTTAAGGTCGATTTAATTAGTATCTTGCCTCAGACAGATCCATCTGTTTGTATTGTAGGAATAAAAATCGATTCATCGATTATCTTAATCCATCGATAGTGATTGGAAGCGAAGAAGCAAATGAGAGAATTCTAAAGCAGGACGCTGCAGAGGTTACCCGGGACGAAAACAAACCAGCTGATTGGAACGGCGGCGGCAGCAGTTTCTGCAGGGAACGAGGTTCATGGAGGGATAACTCAATCTACATGGAAACAAGGCAATGGTCTGTGTAAGTGACATTAGGAGCTAATCGGAAACAAGCCCCCTCTAATTAGCCATTACCAAAATAACAGACTGAGGTCATAGTTATTGCTTTCCCTGATGGGGAGCGCTGCTTCGGGTCTGGCTCCTTTTGAACGGCTGCCTAAATGAGGTATTTTTAGTCGTTTAGCCTGAACCCACGCCCTCAATAGTCTAGTGATTGTTGTCATTTGTCCAAAGTCTGACTTACTGTCATGTGGATTTCATAAATACAAAATAAAGAGGTGATTTGGGGTCATTTTGGTTGACTTTCATCTCTGACTCACAGATCTGGCATTAAGCTTTCAGATCCCCTTCAACTCAGTTTAAATCATTTTCTGCTGATAAAGCTTGTCGGGTGTTTTAATAACAGCCCAAGCCCTAAGAGGCCGCATTATAACTGTGATGACTTTTTTTCTCCTTCAGCTTTTAAAGAATTATAACATTTAACCAGCACTCACTTCAGGACATTGGAAAATTTCATTTAAATAAAAAGGTCCAAACACAAGCAAATATGATCTCAATAAAGCTCAGAAAATCAGATTATCCGCACAGTCATGAACTTCAGCTCTTGTGTTTTTAGGCCAAAACAACAAAAAGAAGGCTTTTATTTTGAAAAGGTAAACATCATGAATTACATTTAAAATCTATCCGTTGATGCAAATCTGTAATCAATCTTTTGATAAAACATCCTATATCAGTGGTCCCCAACCCCAGTCCGTTGGTGACTTGCAGACGGGCCGCAAAGAAAAAAATCATTACACACACTTTATCTTGATTTGAAGAAAGTTTTAATTTGCAAAACTACCAGATTTTCTCTGCCGCAACTGATTCTTCAGATGCATTAGTCAAGTTGTTCTCAGTCATGTGTTCAACTGGTGCATACTCAATGGATTTATGTTTATCATTAAATTTAGGATTTAAAAAAACATAATAACAATGGCCGTTCCGTCAAATATAAAGAGTTTTATATTTTCTTGTCCCCCCTGAAACACAATCTAAACTTGAGCTGAGTTTTCAAACTACTACAAAAAAATTCCTTTTAATCCATTACCATTGTCGTGTCCAACGGTGGTTCAACTGTTTACTTGCGTGGATGTTGTATTTGAACTCAGCTGAAAACGTGACTCACATCCCTGTATACACTGTGCCCATGTGATGTCATCATTGTGCGACTTTATAGTTCTTAACAGAATTAACCAAAATTAATGGTGTAACGCCACATTTTTATTTATGTGAGAGATAAAGCCTGACAAGATGTTCGTTATCACAAATTAATGGGCTAATTAACAATTTAATTTGATCGTATGACAGCACTTGCAATTTTATCTATTAATGAATTTCTACAAATCTTAAATAACTTTTACTAATTAAGAACTTTGTTTTATTGAATTTTTATCTATTATTAAATGTAGACATTTTTAATAAAGGCATTTTCTATTATGGGCTAGGGTGGTGGCCAATCCAAAAACGACTAATCCAGGAGTTCAGACTTGATAATCTGGAGGGAACACAAAAAAGAAAAGACATGTCAACAGAGATCATTTGGGACAAAGACTCTAGGACGTACGGTCTGGGACGTATGGTCAGGGCCGTATGATCTGGGACCTAGACCCTAGGACACACGTTCTGGGCCTTATGATATAGGACCGTCTTGGAGTTACGGACTTGGACGTATGGTCTGGCACGTATGGTCTGAGACATAGACCCTGGGATGTACGGTCTTGGACGTACGGCCTGGGACGTAGACCCTACAACCTATGGTCTGGGACGTAGACCCTAGGACCTATGGTCTGGGACGTATAGTCTGGGACGTAGACCCTACGACCTATGGTCTGGGACGTATAGTCTGGGACGTAGACCCTAGGACCTATGGTCTGGGACGTATGGTCTGGGTCGTAGACCCTGGGACGTACAGACAGGTATGTAGACCCTGAGACATACAGACCTGGATGTGGACCCAGGGGCAGGAATGTAGACTCTTACACTGGTTCAAGAACAAAGACTCAGGAGCACAGGTTTAGGAAACGTAACAAAGACAAATAACACAGCGATAAAGTTGCAGATCTTAGGGTTGGTCCTCTGGCATGTGAAGAAAATGGCCATGAAGATTAACAGAGGGGAATTGAATGATGAATCTGCATGTAGGACTGACAATACTTTGACCAAGACTGAGTTTACTGAGCCAGCATTGATAGGAGGGGGACGACGTGGCAGGGATCATGGAGAATAAGGAGCAGCACCTGCAGTCCTGACATTTTCAAACTATCGTTTTTCACTACCATTTTAATGGACTATTTAAATGTAAAAATAATAATTTTCTGGAAATTGGAGGCTAGTAAGAAATTGGACATTGTGAAATTGACTGTGAAAATATATCTTGACGTTGAACTGGTCTTTGGCCGTAAAAACATTGAGGACCATAGTTTGACGAGATTGTCGGGAATCGCTGGTTTAGGACAGAATGCAGGAGACCAGGTTTGTTGGCAGAAACTCAAACATGACAAAATCATGACATGAAAAAATGTAGTGATGGTGGGACTCAATGAAGGTGGTCGGTCACATTAATGACACTGTCAGACAAATGTATAAGCTTTATAGAGTGAAAAACATTTTGCCAAGACTTCAGACTTTTTTAATTTTAAATTTGAAATATACATCACATGGGTCAAAAGACATAGTTGCCATAATGTGGGTAAAAATATGTTACAATAACTTAAGACTTTGAGATCAATTGACAATTTTCTGTCAAGAAATGTGTAAAGCCAGCTGAAGAAAAGGCTTGATTGCAGGACCTCTTCATCACCGCTCCTCTTCACATGCCCGAGAGGCAAATACCTCAACTGTGTTTGGTCCTAAGGAGTGTTTCCCTGCCAACTGCTGCTGGCTTACCTGGCCTCGTCAGATGAGGAATGGAGATAGCGCCTTTTGCTTACGTTCTTTGAAGCGCCGTGAAAACAAATACAACTGGATTGCGCAGTCGAAGCGATTTCTTGTCTATCCGACAATAAAGCCAAATTTGGCTGTTTTCGGATGCTGATCTGCTGCGCGATAAGAAACAGAAGAAGCGGTGTGTGGGCTGCTCCAAAATAAAAGCCCAATTTTAAAAATATAACGCCTGAAAAGACGTATAAGACTGTGAGGCATTCAACAGTTTGACCTAATTGGTTCAGATAGTGGACCAACGCTTTTGGTGAAAGGTTGTGAAAAAATGTACCTCCAAACACCAGATTTGTTTATCTGTGTTGTCACACTTCAGGCTACATATACAAAGATTAACAAAAAATGTAAATAGCTTAAAACCACAAAAGAAAAGGTAGTAAAAAAAACTTTTACTTTTGAACATATATGCAAATTGCAAATACTGTTCATTCAAGAATAGAAAAATGAATTCAGTCATTATATGGTCTACAGGTGCAACCCCCCCCCCCATTACCTCATTTTTGCTGCCCTCACTGGTGGAACAACTTCTTCATGCCCCCCCTCTCCCACACGGGTCAGGGCTACGTTACAAATTGAAGACAAAATACTTTTTTCAAAATGGCGGCTTTAATTTTGGTTTATCTCCATAGCAAACCATTTAATTTTTTGGTTGCTTGGAGGTGACGAACAGGTCTGTGTAATTTTTATCGGCGAAACTAAAATTTTTTATTCCTTAGCAAAGGAAGTTTTTTTGTTAAGCATCCCCTCAGTTCTAGTATTTTGATTCAATCAGCTTAAGCCAAGGATTTGTGTATTACATTCTCACAATGTTCCGGTAAAAAAATGTGCCAGCAATAGATCATAATCCTTAATAAGAGTTGGCCTGGTGGAGATATTTTGGGAAAATTCAAGATAGGGGAGGTCAAAGGTCAATGAAATTTTAGCTCAAACTAAAGTTTCTTTTCCCATTTTGTGGGAAAATGCAAAAATTGCCAAATTTTATACTTTGCCACAAAATGGCCTCCAAGCTGTAGGTCCTGTGGCCATCCCATAATAATTTCAAATTTTCATTTAGATATCCTTAACACATATGCTTTGGTTTCATTAGGAGTTTTTGAATTTTTCATTTATTTATTTTTTTTAGCCCCATAACAGATTTTGTCCCAATTCATTTTTTGTGGGGGTTTCACGTGCCGTGATGTCATCAGTTGTTGGACGGGATTGTTCACTTGTCAAAACTTCAGTTTTACTGTGTATTAGGTGAGATTTTGGGGTGAAATTTGTGCTTCAATGCACAGTAAAATAGAGGAATTGTGAAAACAATATGGTCCTTACACCCTTGCAAGTATTTCTGCAACATCTCTGTGTTTGTTTTTCTACGCTCATTTTTTATACAATCACATTCTGTGTTTGACCTGCTGCATCTCCTCTCATCCTCTGCCTCAACAAAGAGACAAAGATAAGATCAAACTGCATGGATACTCTGTGAGTTTGCTTCAGATGGACAGACAACCATTAAAATTTCACACCTTGGTTTCACTTTGAGCTGACCAAACCACCTGGAAATGCTTCACAGTTCAAACAGCTGCTCATTTGGTGAAGCCATTGCCTAAAGCAAACTCTGACCAGGACAAAAAAGAGCATGACTAAGAAAACCAACT
>NC_050516.1:4889432-4907530 GCF_002922805.2 Oryzias melastigma | reverse complement strand
AAGTCACAGTAAAATCTGTTTTAGCAGTATCAGTCTGTTATATATGTGTTGCAAACAGGTTTGGGAGTTACAGGTATTGTACATATGCTAACATGGCTAACACTTCTAACATAGCTAATTCAAGATTCAAAGATTCAAAGGGTTTATTGTCATATGTACAGTAAAGAAACTGGTTTCCCTGTACAATGAAATTCTTACTTTGCAGCTTACTCTGAATGCCATAAAGATACACAAAGAGTTACTTTAATCCAGTGCGCCCCAAAGTGCTAAAAATTTGGCATAAAAAATCTGCAAAATTGCCAAATTCTGTACAGTAGACACAGCACAGAAGAGATTGATTGACAAAAGTCTGCAGCTGATTAAGATCCAGAACAACGTGTGTTGTAAATAAAAAGAAAAGCTTATAGCGGAATTACCATTGTACTTGATCCTTTAAGTTGTTTTACCAGTATTCACTTAGTTGTCATGGAGACTGTAAATAGAAACTTTGTAAATCTGTTTTTAGGTGTTGATTGATCTTCTGTGAACATTTCGGGGGTGAAAGTTTTAGATTATTTTACAATGAACGTCAGAGATGTCACAACATCTCCCTTAATGTCAGGAGGAATATTGAAATCCTGTTTCTCCTGTTCAACCAAACAGTGAATGGACCTCCCAAGAAGGAGTTCCAGCTGTTTCCAAAAGTGCCTCAAAATGACATGTTTAGAGGAAAAAATGCAACAAACTTAACTACAGTGTTGAAGCGTCGTGGAATGGCAGCTCAGCAAAATGCTGCATTTACACTGTTTTAAGAGTTTTCACTTCTCTTTAAGCTGACATTCTTAAAGGCAATTTTCAGAAAATGACTAAAACATTTTTAGGAATCACTCCAAAAACCTAGTTATTACTGCAACAGCCCAAAACTGGTCTGCTCTTTTTATTTTAACATTCTCTTTGTTATGTCGAAATATGATGTAAAAACTTGAAGAAATCCTCTTTTCATTTGCAATTTTTAACTGAATACTTCTCTGAGGATTATATTCCAGCTAAAAACAAGATTCTCCAATTTTAAAGTATTTGAATAAAACCGTGTTTTCAATTAAAGCAAAAAAGATAAAAAATGACTAAGTGATCTTGTAAATCCTATGTGTAAAGATTCATTCATCCTGGATGGTTCCACAGCAGAAAAAGTAGAAAAAATAAAATAAAATACACACACACACACACACACCCACATATATATAAATATATATATATATATATATATATATATACACATATAATATAATGGGCGTCCAGATTATTGGTTCAATGTACTGTCATTGGTCAGCATTTGATCACACAACCAGTCAGGACAATCTTCCACTAGACCTCTGAGTGAGGTGTTGATGGCTTTGTCCAAATTTCCCACAAACCCCTAACTACAAAAAACTATATAGTGCGGGATTATAAAGTGCCCTGGATTTTAAAGGTAATTCGGACACGATGCTCACTACTTTTCTTTCGTTTTTCTAAAGACCAGATATGACGTCATCAATTTCACGAAGGGGAAAAAAACGAATAAAAACAAACATTTCACGACGTTTATATATGACTCCACTGTGTTCTGATGGTGAAAATGTCGTTGGTTTATTCAAATATTACACTTAAACACATTTATTTGTTCGACATTTTTCAACCGTAATGCATTGTGGTCTATATCCGCTAATCTAGTGACCATCGAGGTAAGCTTCGCAAAGACTTCTGGGAAATTTCCAGTGCACTTGATTTTGGAATTACTAGATTTGGACAGCACTAAAAATGGTGAATGCACTATCTAGTGATTAGGGGGAATTCAGACACAACCAATGAGAAATTGCTCCTGTTTGAAGCCACCCTCCAGTGGTCATTTGAAGAATTGCAACATTTGGTTCTCCTTGTTTGACTTTAAATCATGTCACAAGTGCCGTTGTATGCCCTACAGGGACTAACCATACCCATCTTCGTGCCACCCTGATCAAAGCATGTGATCATTTCATTAAAAAAAAAAAAACTTTTTACAAAACCCTGAATTGCCTCTGGTGGAAGATTGGCGCCAGTGTTCGGCAGAAGAGCCACCAGTGTGTGGGTGGGTCGATGGGTCTGTAAATGTTAAGCGCTTTGGGGCCTTCGAGGACGGTAGAAAAGTGCTACACCAAAGTATACACCATTTGTGCAACTCTTGGGTAAGTTTTTGAGTCCGTGGTGGGGGTGACATTTTTATTTAAAGGTATAGTAGGAAAGATGAATCGCAAAAACAATGGTTTGTTGGTCAAACAATGGTCCCTAAAATCCAGAACTTTTTTTGGACACTGCAGACATGGACATTTATGAAATCAAGTAAAAATGTTCAATTTTTTCCCTTTCCCAATAATCTTTGTTATTTGTCTTACCACAGTGATGAAAACACAAAGAAGTCAAAAGGTACAAAGAAACCCATGTAGCATGTAGTGAATCAGTCTGTCATGACATTACACAATAGAAACAAAAACAAGATTTCTCTGGGTTTTGCAACATGCAGACATGCTTTGCTTCATCCATCCTCACTTGGTTGACTCTTCTGAAGTACCTGACATGTTGGATCTTTGGTAGCTTTTCTGGGAACAAACAAAGTAATAAATGTTTCATTGACAACCAGTGTTGCTAAATGTGATTGAGGAGGACTCCAAAGTTTCTAAAACATTAATCTAAACCAATAAAAACAAATGAGCGACACACACAACATAGACAACAGGGTCAACAAACAAACGAAGGACGAACACAAACGGGTTTGATCACGACTGTGGGAAGAGCAGAAAACCAAACAAACAATCAAAACCTGAGAAAATAAAGACATAAGACGAAGATCCTCACAGTACCCCCACTGGTGAGGACAGATTCCAGATGTCCTCTAAAGCTCTGGAGCAGGAGGGAGAATCCAGTCAGAGGGGCGGGGCTGGAGAACAGGACTGTTATCATTACTGGAGCTGCAGATCATGATGTGGGACTTAGATAGTTTGACAAATCAAGAAATTCAAATGTAATACCCCATTTCAACCTGTAGGGGGTAGCACACAAATTAGTTTTGACTATATTTTCAAGAATTAAACAAGTTTATTTTAATTTGTCCAAAATTTAGCAATGACCACCAGAAGTTGATTTAGGGTTTGGTTACCCTTTAACCAAATGTCTATATGTGACGGGTTGGCGCTCCGATGCAGAACTCTGGCACCGAACTAAAACCATCAGATGGAATGGATCAGTAACTTGCCCAAATGGGTGAGCAAAGCAAGTCTTTCAACCAGAGGTTGACCATTCTACCTCTACACCACAGCCACCCAAAAAAAAAAAAAAAGACGACAAATCTTATAAGCCATTGGAAGACACAAAATAGAAGATAAAATACAGCAGCAACAGATGTATACTTAGTTATTGACAAAACAGTCTAAAAGTTACAATGCATGCTTATTTTTTCCATGGTACTTGACTGCTCCCAGTGGCCACTTAAAGAACTGAACATTTTAGATCCTTTAATGATAAAAACCAAGAAATTATTTTTTCCCATTTTTGAATTCCCTGCAGGTTCTGAGATTTCTTGCAGAAAAATATCAGACTTTAGAAGTTCATGTTGAGTTAAAGATCAAATATTGTACAGAAAAAATGATTCAAGTAAAAAATGTCTCGGAACAGAAGCAGTAGCAACTCAAATAACCAACTCAAAAAAGAAAAAAAAATTAAGATAAATAAAAAAAATTGTAGCAGAGCTTAACTTTTGATAAAAGTTTGATGGCTGGGAATAAAGGCAGAGGTGGGAAGTTGTTCCTGATCTATCAGGGTTATGAGAAGAGACAGGCTGAATGCTGATCTCAGCTTAAGCAGAACTCGCTCTGCTTGCAGAATCAGCGGTCCATCGGGACGTCATTAGCGACTCTGACAAAGGCAGCCCGAGTAACTGTGATGCTTATTAGAAGCAGACTTTTAAACCAAATCAGGAACACATTTGTCATAACACTTTCACATGCATGCAACACCTTTTGGACACACTGTTTTAAAGAAAAGAGAAAAGAAAAGCAGCATAATGACTACAAGTCTGAAGGTTTTTATCTTTTTGTTAAAAAAAATTGAAGTTCTCTTTCTATTCTTTTTGTTTTAATCAAGTCGTATTGATATTTTATTAAATAGCGGCGTTTGTGATCTATAATAAAACTGTGTTTGAAATGTTTGATGTGGAGAGAGACACACTCAAACACACATGTGTGAAGCCGACTCAATGTGAATTTCTTTAGGTCAAATATTGAGGCAGATGTGGGTCCAATTCCCTGATTTTGAGAGGTGTCTGAATAATAAAGTGTTGTACTGCAGTCAGTTTATGCTCCTAAAAATTTGAGTCATCTTACAAGATGAGATTCAAATGATTCACAATTATCTATTTCATCAAAGCATCCTCAGATCCATCAACAGCGCCAATCAAACAAAAGACTCAAATGGACGGATTTTTCATCTTCACCAATGCCCGTAGCAGACATAAAATCCTGTCCACCTTAGTCATGAGAGGGATCTTACATCAATATATGGGTGGGGTCATCTGGACCCCATAAGATAGTACAAGGGTTAAGTATGAAATAATTCTGGTTCCAGGATTCATGGATGAGTCATTTTGATGTAGTGGTATATTTTATGTACAAGTTGCAAACAAAGTTGAATGTTATTGTGAAATTATACTAATATGGCTAACCTGTAGTGGGATTGGACTAATGTCTTACTATTGAGGTTTGGAGTTAGCATAGTCATTAGCAGTATCAGTCTGTTTTTTACATGTTGCTTGCAAGCAAGTCTGGGTGCTATTGTGAAAATGCTAACGTGGCTAAAGTGTTACACTGTCGGACTGTGACTTTCTTTTATGTGTTACTAAGGTTAGGAGTTAGCGCAGTATGATTTTTTGGGTGTCATTGTAAATATGCTAACGCAGCTAACATGTAGCGTTGTCAGACTGTTTTTATGTATTACCAATCAGGATAGCAACTAGCATAGTCACAATAGCTGTTTAATCTAGCTAAATCAGTCTGTTTTTTTTGTTGTTTGTTTGTTTATTTTTTATTGTGAATCACATGAGTTTGGGGGTTATTTTGAAATCGCTTAGGTGTCTAACAACAGAGCAGTCTGTATTTTTATGAGTTGCGAACAAGGTTGGGTGTTAATGTAAAAATGCTAATGCTACTAAGATGTAGCCATGTCGTGCTATGATTTTTTTTTTGTGATTGTCCGATGCAAAAACCGCTGTCCACACAAAGAGTCAAGATTCTCGTTTTTTATGTCCTTTTACAGGCAAAGATTTATGAAACATACATCAGTTATAAATAATATGACAGAGAACCTACAGTGCAGCACCATGCTATCATGGAGGCGTCCATCTTGAAAAGAAGCCCTCTTTTCTAGGTAGTTAGCCCCCCTCGTCCCCCTGCACCAAACCAACCCAATTACTAATCAAAATCCAACACACATCATGTGAAACTAATACATTCACATGCATTTTACTTGGAACACATTCAACATAAATGTTTTTCCAATTCAACAACAATCTTTGAACAAAAATACAAAATAAATAGAAAACATTTTGAATTTAAAACAGGCCCGTTAAAGGAAACCAAAACAATCGGTGGGTCCACTGGACTTCCTGGAACAGGAAGTGCTCCTGGGGAATCAGGAAGTAAACAAATAAACCACTAAGAACAACCAAAGTCAAGTGACTACAAATTAATGAAACAAAATGAATTACAATAGTGTGTGCACCCACTGACACAATGGAAAACAAGTCCACTTGGTTAAGCCCTCACACAGTGACAGACGCGAGCTCTGTCACAGTGATTCTACCAAGGTGGAGAGTTAGTGTAGTTACAGTATCGTTTATTTTAGCGGTATCAGTCTGTTTTTTACGTTTTGCAAACAAAGTTTGGAGTTACAGATGTTGGAAATACGCTAACGCTTCTAATGTGACTAACGTGCTGTGTTTTACGATTTCAGATTATGAAGTTTGACTGACTTTTTTCTGACGCTTTCAGTTTTTCTTATTTATGACACAAGCTTGAAAATAAACCATTCAATGACGGCATGTCATATAATGTGGACAGACAAGGAAAAAACACTGTGGTTGCTATGATCGATCACCTTTAGAGAGGTCACCTTTTGGGGTTATGGTGTGACTTTACAGGTGATCTTTTACTGCGTTTTGCTTCAGCATATCTGAATCTCCGGCGGTTTAGCATGTAAATCCGCCACAGGAGGTCTTGGAGGCCGGGAATTTAGCTTGCAATCTGAATTTCTCTTCATAATTTAATATAAGCAGCTACTTCTCTCGACAAGACAGACAGGAAGGGCAATAGTGGCTTGTTTTATTCATGTTCTGCATTCGAACACACAAAAAACACATCATAGCGACAGATAAAACAAAGATTAAGGTCTTGATTTCCATTAGAAAAGATCAGTTTACAGCATGAAATTGGTTTGCATAAGCTTGAAAAACACTTTTTTTTCCCCTCCCTGTGGAGAGGATCAGACGTACCTGCAGGATGCAAATGAGTGTTTTGACGTCGGAATTGCCTAATTAGAGGATTTACAAAATGCCGCCACACGCTGACTGTACATCTGTGGAGGAAATAAGACTTTGGAGAAAAGGTCATATTTGATTGGGGCCAATCAACTCATCACTTTAGGACCGCTGTAATCAATCCAATCATTTTAATTTACTCAGTCAATTCAACATTTCTGCTTCTATTACAACGGTGTCAACAAATAAATGACACACAAGTTATTTACACACTCGCTAAATTTCATAAATGAAATCTTACAGAAGGCGGTAAACAGAGGAAAGCTCTGTTGTTTCATAAAGATTTGGGGCTCCTGCAGCCACCTACAGCCATGAAGCAAAATAAAGCCCCAGGAAAGTCCTCGGTTGGTGATCAATGGTTCTGTGGAGGTGAAACGGTGGAAAACCTACAAACAAACAGCAGCGCTGTGTGTCGGTGCATCTCGCTCATCTGTCGAGGTTAACCAGACTGGTGAAGGCACCAAACCTCCAGCCCGAAAGTTTGTAAACTCCAAAAAACCACTGCGCCCTGTCGGACAAAACGCAGCCGGCGGCGAGCGCGGCGTTCCCGGGGTGATGATTTAATTAAAAGGGTTCAAACTGTCATGTGCAAATCTGCTGAAAAAACACACTGACCAACTGAAGAGCAGCCTCTATTTTCTCCCCTCAAGTTCTTGGGCATGTCATACATGTTAGCCGCTTTTTTTTAAAAGGATCAGTCAGCAGGCGGCCGGCGGGTTTCCCATGGGCCTTTGCTCCAAAACATGTGTGTTCCATTAAAGCTCGCCCTCAAACGTTTCTTCAGGACTTGTGGCTCTGCAGTCAACTCAAAAAAGGAGGATTAGTGCGCTCAAAAGTTGATTTATTTCTCCGGCCTAACTGTTTATTAAATATAGGCAGAAAATAGGTCGCGTTTCAACCGCTAATACCAACCGCACTCAGTGGCAGCAGCATTAATTAGAGCCTGTTTATGACAAATATGATTAGAAGTGGACTTGGAGCTTTTAATAAATGTGTTTCTTTAAATAAGTCTGCCTTTTCATCTTCATTATTCTTAGAAAGCTGAAAAACTGCAATCCAACTCGGTGTCATGGTGGTCCGATGGCCGTTATCGGTGTCTCCGACAGAGATACATGTGGTGTCTTTTTTCAGAGCTCACAGACGCCAGACATGTGAGTGTTAAACTGTTTACTTTTCTGCTCCCGCCCTGTCGTTCCCATCCAATCTCACTTTCTACTGTACGCCTCAGGGGCCAGGCATGAATGTCCATTTATCATGAGCAATAATGCGGTGATAGACTGGCGTCTTAATCGGGGGGGCACTCTGTTCGTCAAGGGAGAAACAAGCCTCTTCGAGATAAGGAGCCCCAGAAAAATGTCTCTTCCCTTAAACGCTGTGAGGCCTACGACATCAAAGAATTGACAAAAATGACAATTATTTTGGAATTTTATATGTGTTTTTAAATACTATATACTGAACATTTATTATATCTTTCTTTGTTTTTTGTACAAGATATAGATATACATTATGATACGTTGGGTGATTTGGTCAATTTTTGTGTTAGTTTGAGATGCAAAAATGAGTGGAAAAACCTTATTATCTATTAAGTCAAATTTAAAATATTTTTTAAGCATGCTTGACTGAGTTTTAAAGAATTAATTATCTACAAATGTTCTACTTTTTCAATACAGCAAGTAGTCATTTAAAAAAGTTAACAACAAAAGATGAGTTAATCACACTATAAAATTAAAAAAAATTAGCAAAATATTTCCCAGCCAAAAGTTTTTTGGAGATTTCATGGAGGCAGCCATTTTGAAGTTATCGGGAAAAGTACTTCTACTGCCCCAAGTGGATTGATTGTTCATTACAGGGGAAAACATGGAACAAGGGAAAAACAATATGTTTTTGACATCATTTTTAACCATGTAAATGAGATATGTGTCTCAGAAATATAAAATATGGTACGAATGTTTAGATAGGGCTGAAGCAGAGACCAACTGGAATTGTCCCACATGCATTGTAGATGAACTCATCAAGCAACTTTGTCTTCTTTCTTGGTATAAATTGGAAATTTGCTTTCGCACTTTGGTATAGGTTTAGTTGAACAGTTTGAGCTAAAAATGTAAGAAAACAGTGTGAAAATGCTTTGGTGTTCAAAGAGAAAAGGAAGGCTTTTACTATTGCACGACAGTCAAAAGAGAAACAAATTAAACCTTAAGTTCTTTGAGTTAGCATAACTCTTGGACCGTTTACGCAATTAACGTAATTTGACAAATACTGTCAAGAAACGCCACATTGCACTGACATGCAACACTTTACAGTAGTGAAGTGTTTATGCATTGATTGTAAATCACATGTGTCGGGGCCCAAGGACCGGATCCAGCCTTCCAGGTAATTATATTTGGGCCCCCAGATCATTTTAGATTATTATTCCCGGCTGTGTGATTAAGTTTGACACCCCTGATGTAAATCTTCTGATGCTGACACAGAGAAAAGCAGCTATACGCCGGTTCAGAATCTGTTGGAATTGCGCAAATTGCGTTAAAGTGCTACGTTAAGTTCTAAGAGTGTTTGTTACTTAGTGTTCCTGGTGACAACTCAGGTATTAAAGGGTTAACTTTTTCTCTTTTTTTTTGCTTTTTTTTGCTTTTTTTCCCTCCATTTCTGGTCAGATTTTGTTTCATTAGCGCCCCCAATTGACCAGCCAATATAGCAGCATGACTTCTCCAGCGGGTTCAATACGCTTCAGTTCTTCTCACTGAGTCAGCATTTCCAACCCATTTAGAGTCAATGACAGTAAATCAATGGTGTTTAATCAACACTATAGTAAATGGACAAGGATGAGAAAAAAGGCACAAATATTTTCAGAGTTGTACTTTTAAATAAACAGCATCATAACAACATCCTCTTGTCTAAAAGTTTTGGTTCTTCACATCTAGATAAATAACTTCCACCTTTACCTGCTTTGATTTCTTGTTTTTATTTTTCCAACCTGAGGAATGAAGGGGATGTTGCTTTAACTGGACCCCTACAGGTAATATCTCTTGAATGTGTTTTTTTTTTTTTTTGTGGCTTTTATTGTTGAAAACCGAGGCGACTCTGTTCCACCTCCACAGGCCCCATTAGGAACAAATAGCTTCGGTGAAAAAGATAAATGGGGAGGTTGTTGTTTTGATGTTGTTTTGCCGGCCGTTTAGCCGCGGCTTCCTTTTACAGTATTGATTTCTGTAAGTTGAGGAAGAAAGTCTGAACGGAGCTGCTTTTCCGTCCAAACTGTAAAAGGAAAAAGAATAAAAAGAGCCGAGCCGCTCTGCTTTCGATTGGGTAATAATACGAGCTCAGTTACTCTGAAACTCTTTTTATGTGACGACAGAAAAGGTACAGTTTGAAAGTTCACGGTACTTTTCATGTCTCGCACGTCAACTGAACCATTCTCTGCCTCGTCTGAACCTGACCGGAGAATAATGGATCTTTTCCTTTGGGCTTCAAGTTCACAGTCATCTGATGTGGTCAGAATGAGCTGTTGGCCTCTAAAAAAACGCCAAAGGAAGTTCTTATTCTGTCGGCTCAGTGGCATTGACCCTCACTGTGGACATGGTAGCTAAAAGGAAACCGTAAGTAAGCTGGAGCGGCTTTCCGGTAAAAGGATTGGAGGCGGAACGCCGCTCCTGTGCGGCCGGTTTTCACTACATCAGTGTTTCCTCGGGGCACACTGTCCTGCATGTTTTCCATGTTGCCCTGCTAATGCACACCTGATTCAGCTCATCATCAGGCTCAGCAGAAGCCTGATGATGACGGTCATCAAAGGCAGGTGTGTTTGAGCAGGGTTTGATTAAAAAAATGCCGGACAGTGTGCCTTGAGGACTAGGGTTGGGAAACACTGCACTACATAACACATGACGAGCTGCGGTCGATCTTATGAAAGAAAACATAAAATATTGACACTCGAGCTGTGAGCAGGCAGCACTTTATTTGGATGTTTGGGCCCATTTCGCGTCCTGTACCGGTTCGGGTCCAGTACCATGTCTGGTATTAGTTCGGGTCCAGTACCGGGCATTCTGGTACCAATGTCTGGTACCAATACAGGTCCAGTTTGCGTCCAGTACTGTGTTTGGACCTCTTTTTCGTTGCATCACCGACTGGTACCAGCACATATAGCACTGGCTCACCTTTGGGATGCGGTACTGGTACCCTAACCCCGACACCAGATGCAGTACCAAACACGATACCAGACCGGAATTGGTACCAGACACGGAACTGGATCCGAACCGGTATTCGACGCAAACTGGGCCCAGACACGGTACTGGACCCTAACAGTTACCAGACAAAATACTGAACCCTAACTGTTACACGATGCGAACCAGATCTAGACGGAGACCAGGCCCGGACGTTGTACCAGACCAGAACCAGTTCAAGACACGGTACTGGACCCTAATCATTACCTGACACGGGTCCGGTACTGCGTCTGTTACTGCGTCTGGTACCAGGTTAGGGTTCAGCGTCCCGAGGGTTGCGGATCCTTGTTTTTACAAGCAGCCACCACGTCAAAAAACGATGAGTTGGGGACATCAAAAACGTCAATATGTGACGACTTAGTAAGAGAATAGTAAAATGGTCCAATGTACACACGCGTGCATTGTAAAAAAGTAAACGGCAACACTGTGAATTAAAGAAGCAAATTATTTCAAAGAAAAAAAGAACATGCAGAGAAAAATGAATCAGATGTTTAAGAAAAAGTCCAAAGTGAGGATGAAGATGTGCAGGCCGAATCTTCTAAAGGAGAGGATGAAGAGGAGAAAAGGGGAGATGTAAGTTGCATGGAAAATCCCACTGAGACACCAGAACCATCAAGCCCATGACACTTTTCTATATTCCCAGATTATCCTTCCTCAATCTGGACAAAAGAACATTTTGAAAGGATCTTTTCCAACAATTGGATGTTTGGCTTTCAAAAATGCCACAGTGTCAAAGTTCTTGGATTGTGACATGAATGATCTCCATCCGTTTCTCTGTGAATCATCTCCAGTATCTGGAATACAGATGAGCAATAAAATTCTGTGAGTACTAGCAGTACAGAATAATAATGCAAAATGTGGTTCTTTTTTAAATGCTTAGTTTTGCCAATTCTTTGTATTCAAGTCAGGTCATCAATCATTTCACCTTTCTGGTGATAGACAATGGTCTTGTGTAAAGATAGGTGATGCTGTATGGGTGGGCGGTGCTTCTGCTAAAAAACCAAAGGCAAAGTGAGTGCAAGTTTGGCTGAACTTCACAGCAAAAGATTCTAATGTAGCAACCCGATGAATGAGAGTGAGGTTTTTAAAAGTAAAATGTGTAATTACCCGGATAAGATCCGAACATCACTAATCCGGAGTATCTATGGGAGACATCGACAGAGCGTGGGGGTCAGGGTTTCATGCCATCTTCAAGAGGAATTCCGGGGTCTGGGAGCAGAGCTGAGTGCAAGCTTCCAAGTGGGAACACAAACAGGGCTGATGGATGGATCAGTGGAGCTCTGTTGTCATGAGGAAGCCCGGTCGAGAGCCCCAGGACCCCTACTAACAGGCTCGATTTGGCGGAAATGGATCTCCACCCTGGGGAGAACATTCCTGCGCTCTTACAGTGTATCAAAGACACATCTGACCCCGACCCCGTTGGTGTTCTCCCCCCACTGCTCTGACCTGACGGCTTACAGGCTGCAGGCTTTGGGAATGATGAACAAGCGAAGCTCCAGCTGAGAATTTGGGGGGGCTGCCAAGCTTACCTCACTTTGGAGAGAAACAGAGTTTACACGAGATTTGGTTTGTCTTTCAAGTCCAACATCATAGATTTGCTGTAGGAGTAAAGCAAGTGGGAGGTAATTCTGAGATCGTAGACCACTAGGTAAGCAAAAAATGTTCGTGCACATTTTTTCTGAGGAGGATAGGTGGTAGTGAACACACAACAAGTATGTGCGTCTTGGTTGCAGTCTGACTGTTACACCTGAAATACACTGGTTGTTTTGTGGTGCGTCTCCCTTGCAAGTCAGTTTACTTTGTCTTCTTTGTCTTCTCTCCAGTCCCCTCCCCCTCAATGAAGGAGGAGTGGTTTGTCGAGTAGTTCATCCCGCTTTCTTCACTTGTGGCCGTCCTCCCTTAGTTCTTGAAAAATGCATGTTTTGGATCATAAATTATGTCATTTTTTGTACTTTCAAAACTAAGCTTTCATCGTCTATAGTGAAAATGGATGACAGTGTTATGTGCGGTGTTAACTTGCGTTGTTGCATGAGCATGTCACTTTAAATGTAGACAAAAATTTGATTTAATAGTACGGAGGAAGTTTTTATTTTGATACCTGGACCCGTTTTTTTGTTTCTCTGGCTTTTTACTGCATAACTGACGTGTCGACAGACTGGAAATAGAACTCCTGGATGAAACTTGGCAAAAGCAAGGACATCAGACCCAGACATGATGGAGACAATGTAGACATTTCGATTAATTCATGAAAATTCTATTTTTTATGGCAACAGAGAAGCAATGAAGACGCAACGCAACAGAGATTTTTTTTTTTTTTCAACCTATATTCTACCAGGAATTCCCATTGAGATGAGATCTCTTTTTCAAGGGGGATCTGTCAACAAAAATGCAATACAATGAAGATTTTTTATAACCTTAATTTTAACAGGAAGTCCTATTGAGTTCCGATCTCTTTTTCAAGGGAGACCTGTCAACAAGGATTCACTGCAAAGGATATGCAGCGCAACAGAGACCTACCATAGATGGAAGAGTAAAAATAAGGCTTTGAAATTTAGGAAATTAGAAAATCAGAGTGGTTTGTGTGGACATCCTACTTACGCATCTACTGGCCGTCCTTTGCGTCATGGTATTTGCATGCAGTCAGTAAAGGGCCAGTACCCACTCCTGGCTAACAACTAGAATGTATCGTTCTCATATCACATAAATACTCATACCTGACATTAAAAAAAACAAAAAAAAAACACTTCAGGATACAGTTACTACATGCACAACAATGATAAGTTCAATTTTCATGATCTCTCTTAAGGTGAACGTCTCAATGGAACTGCAGGACACACATGCCATGAAAAGATGTTCAGCATGGCTGTCAGTTCTTGAGCTTCTCCGTCCAGATCTAAATCTCCTCACAGAGTTATCTGAAATCTCATACACAAGAGAACATATCTAACATCAAGTTTGGAGGATTCATTTTTTCAAATAAAATGGCTTCCATAGATTTTACATGCTCATTAAAGCTTTTTGAGACACATCGACAAGATGTCTGGGGGAGAAAAATGAAGCGGTTCGTGTATTCTGGCTTGAGGGTGCAGCGAGCGTGCAGGACGGCGGGGGCACGTCTCCTCCTGCAGCCGGAAAGGTAGCATTCCAGGTATAAGAGAGAAGCCGTCATCACTCAGATCCTGGCGTGCTTAACGAGACATTTCTGCTGCAGATAGGTGTCACTGATATGACGGATGAAAAATGCTGGCTGCCCGATTTGCTCGGCCCTGTCATAAAAAGTTAAACATGCGCCAAAGGAGATATAGATTTACAATGGAATCGCCCAGAACGCGCTCAAGATGTGGGAATTAGAGCAGACATGTGTTTCCCTCTGATTACACGTGTTTGCGGTGCATTAGAAATGAAACATTTGCATATATAATCCTGGCGTTTTGTACTTTGTCTCACTCACAATCCTTCCTGGAATGTCTGATTGTTTCTGTTAATAATTAAAAAAAGAAAAAGATAATTAGGAAAAACAAAGTTCTAGAGTCNNACAAAAAAAAAAAAAAAAAAAATCAGGGCTGTTGCCGCGGTGATAACAAACATGACTTTTATATTTTATGTTTCCCTCTAAGAGCAACACACACACACATATACACACAATACCAAACAAGCATTGACAATTATCAAATTTTTATTTATTTTTTTCTATTTACACAAGCTAACACATCTGAGTATTCATGGTTATAATTACAACACGGACACCAGAGGATCACATTAAAGCAAACATTTGCACTTGAAACATCAAGGCTGCCTTTCTTTCATCTTCATACCTCAAGTTGTGCATCAGAAGTGAATCTAATAATGAATGACTGAAGCATGTTCCAGTTTTGTGCACACAAACCTCCATCTTCTTTCTGAAAGCATGAACCATATTTACAGTCATATATGCAATTTTTTTCATTTAAGGGAAAAATACTAAGTGGATGACTCATAGAGAACATAACTGCAATGAAAAGGTGTTGGAAAAGGTGTTGATTTCTGCAGAAATATAAACTTCCAGGAATCAAAGGCCATATATTCAAGGTTTGATGCTGCTGGAAATTCATATTTATCATTCTTACCATCAATACAAAAGTGAGAGTAAATGAAGCTTGTGCTCTGAGTATTCTTTTGTATGGCTCTTCTAGATGGACAACTAATCGTCAGCAGGAGAATCGTCTCAGTGCTTTTCATACAAGATCACTTAAAGCCGTATTTGAGATTTAATGAAAGGACAAAATTACAAATGACGAGCTCCTCCATGTTATTGGCTCTAAACCTTTGTCATCCCTGTTCAAAGTCTCTCGACGTGGGTGGGTCATGTCCACACGATGTCTTAAAGTCGCGGTCCACCCAGCGTTTTCCACAGGGTGTCGAAAAATGGCAAGAGACCAATTGGCCGACCCCGCTGGAGGTATAAACATGTTTTGAAAAGAGAAATGAAAGACTTGAAAGATTTGAAAGAGATATAAAAGACAATGCCTGAAGTTCTTTTCTTGTGTGAAAACTTTTGTGAGCTATTTAGGTTTTTTTTTTTTTTTTGTCAACAGCAAGTCATTAAACTGGGTCACAAAGAGACGGAAGTACCGCTGAAAGCGGCCATCCTTTACACACAGCTCCCGAGTGCTGGAGAGTCTCTGAATGATCTCATGAACCCAGACATGGTAACATGCTGCAGTATCTTTTGTAGATTTCCTCAAAATAAACAAACTTCAAGTTACTCTCTCAGCGTCATCCTTGTCTTCCATAATGTTGGAACGAGCCTGTAAAATAATGGTTATCAGAAGCTCCTCCCACATCTACATTTCTGTTCAGAATGTTGGATCATTAGGCACTTTTGTGGACGAGTGAGGATGTAAACGTGGAAGTGTAAATCTCGTTCAGTGTGAGCACACCATTAGGGGACTGTTAGTTAGTTAGTTAGTTAGTATTTTGGATTTAAACAATTGAATTAAGTAGACAAAAAATCTCTGCATTATTTACATGATAAAGTTCTTGTCATCAGCTTAAGGCTTCTTGTAAAAGCCTTTCCCCACCTGGTCCTCTGAAATCCATCATGCGCACAGCGTGCAGCTGACTCCATAAATGCAAACAATGTCCTCTGTCAGAGGAGAGGAAGCAGTCAAGATGGGAAACAGATGTAGTCAGAGTTTCAAGTGGTGACAGCCCGCCTGTGTTCAAACGAAACCCCTTCATGGTTTCATCTTTTTTTTCCAAAAGAAATGAACATGCAGCACTGGTTTTCATTTTTGTTTCTTAATTTTTCTTATAGGGATTATCAACACAATGTCATCCTTGTTAAAGAGCAACTCTGATCAGTTTTTGATCGATTGTAAGTGTTCCCAGTAGTCTTTTAATTCTGATTATGCGGTTTTTTAGATCAAATTAAAAAATTGTTGTTTTTTAGGACATAGTTTCTGCAGAATGGCAATAGTTCATTAGAAATTCACCTCTTACCCTGGATTTCCACTGGTTTGTCTGCGATGCATCTCCGATCCACTGTGTAGGGACTCCGTCTCAAGACTGTCCATTTGTTTACTTTGACTCTGTTGTGTCCGTCCCCCCACCCCCTGGCTCCCAGAGAAGTGCCACCCCCATTTCGGGTAGTTTTGTACTTCTTTCTTTTTATACTACCAAAATTAAACTTGATATCCGTGGTGTTAATGTCCATTATCGCGTGGTCACATTCCTTGACATTAAAATAAGATTTTATTTTGAAGGCACAAAGTACATGTCCTCCATTATCAGAAAAATGTTACAAGAACATGATAAAAACACAATTTACATCAGAGTGGGTCTTTCAATATGAGATTAAAAACTCCATTCAACCATAAGTCAAATAAGGGAAAACTAGGGCATAAAGCATTAGTAAGACGCTCTGAGGACGGTTAAATATAGAAATATTGTTAATATGAAGGTGTTTGATCACTGACTTGATCAGAGGAAGGCCTCCAGTGATCAGCACCTCCAGGGAAGCTTCTTTTTGGCAGACAGTTGCTCAAATGTGCTTTCACAGCATATGCGCTTGAAGAGAACCAAAATAGAAGATTTACTGTCAAAAAATGAACCCCACGTTGTCTTCTTTCACAGTTCAATCAAACATTAAAATGAACTTGGGTTCAGAAATGATTCTGTAGTTGGACCGTGAAACCCAACTGTGGAGGAAGAACCCATGTTGTGGTTTTAGTTTTCCACGTTTTCCAGTTTAGATGTTAATGGGAAACGGATGTTTATTATGACAGCAACGGATTGGTAAAAATGTCAATGTTTGTCCAGTTTTCACAAAGAAGCACACAAAATGAGGTCACGCCGAATCAGGTGTTTTCGGTTGATGAGAAGCGGGAATCATGGGATTAGCAGCAACAAGGGCAGGGGTGACAGGAAAACAAGCAAGGCAGGAGCTCTGGACGATCAGGGTCTGGGAGCACAGCTTCAGGGGATGAATGACTTATGTGGAGCAGCTGGGTCTCTTAACACAAACCAGGTGTAGGGTTGGACAGGAAGAAAGACTCATACTAAGCAAAAAACTAAGAGAGTTCTTCAAAATAAAGCAGGAAGTGAAACAATTTTAACAAAGAAATCAAATCTCCCAGTCTGGGTTTAATCACTGCCTCTTGCCAGCATGGGGGCGCTAAAGCATGTTTTAGAATAAAAGGAGAAAGGACTGTTGTAATGCATTGCTCTGGTCTAACCAAAAAAGCCTAAAATACATTGACCGTTTAGGCCAGGGGTGTCAAACTCAATCGCACAAGGGGTCAAAATCCAAAACACACCTTAGATGACGGGCTGAACAGGATAAACATTTATTGAACACAGTAAAACTACATTTTTAAAACTTTAAAACCACAACTTTTTAACATAATTATGGACTAGATATATAATATTACCTGTGATAATGCTAGTGTGAATGCTGTAAGCTGAATTTGGCCACTGAAGATGCTGAAATTGATAGCTAAAAACACTGAAGCGGATATCCAGCTGAAATATTAGCTGAATGCCAAATTAGCCCTAAAAAACTGAAAGAAGCCTAAACTAGCTAAAATAGTTAGCATGCAGCTTAAATCTTAGCTAAACTTCAAATTAGCCAAAAAATCGTAAAAAATGCTAAAAGTCCAAAAAGCTAGCACAATGCCATTATAACTTTCAACTTTACTCTGACTCCTTATAATATAAAGTGACGACTATTAAATTAGTTATCGACTATTTTAATAGTCGACTAGTTGACTAATCGTGACAGCCCTAGTTTCAAGCAGTTGTAACTTAAAGTTATGCATGTGTAA
>NC_050516.1:4877588-4889368 GCF_002922805.2 Oryzias melastigma | reverse complement strand
TAAATCTTAGCTAAACTTCAAATTAGCCAAAAAATCGTAAAAAATGCTAAAAGTCCCAAAAGCTAGCACAATGCCATTATAACTTTCAACTTTACTCTGACTCTGTATAATATAAAGTGACGACTATTAAATTAGTTATCGACTATTTTAATAGTCGACTAGTTGACTAATTGTGACAGCCCTAGTTTCAAGCAGTTGTAACTTAAAGTTATGCATGTGTAAATTGCATTTTGTATTATTCTTCCTTTTTGTGTTAATGCTCAAAATGTATTATACGAGTTACAAATGAAGAAATACGCACAAATTAAAAGTTTCACAAAAATCAAGTATTCACGCATGCACAAATCGGGGTGACTCTATTTTCTCTCCATACTTTTCTCTACAACAGAGTCAGCTGGATTAATTGCGTGAACACTTTCCTCCTGTAAAGTGTTGCACTAATGTGCAAGGTTGCTTTTCTCTGCTTCAGAGTTGTGCCAAATATAGAATAAAAATGACAAAAATGATGCCCTCGGTTTCCATCAATCTTCCAAGCTCATTAAATCCCTTTTCTGGGTCGCAGGGTTGCTGGAGCCTATCACTGCTACTGCTGGGTGAAGGTGGGCACAGGTCGCTCGTCTAGGGTAGTTGCCCCCTGTTTGTTTTGAATAGTTACACCACAGAGGTTTAGAGAAACAATGCATTTACATGAGAAAGTTTGTCAATCATGGAATCATAATGGAAATGTGTTTTAGACATTTTATTTATCTATGTTTATCACCACTACCTGCTTACCTCACTCATACGATCCGTTTTTTTTTCCTGTTCAACCACCTTTGCCATAAAAATTGTGTTTGTACTTGTTGTCAATAAAGTTTTAATTTCAGTGAAGCAGAAACGGCTCCTGCCCAGTGTTAGCAGTCTTATTTGCTGCTTGTAAACCCTATTGAAGTCAACGACCAATAGATTTGTGTTATTTCTACCCAAACGTGCACACCTGCAGAACATTTGCCAGTTAGTTTTGTTTACCTAGTTGAAAGGTGTTAATCGTTATTGTCAATAAAACTTTGTCACACTTCCTTTTGAAGTGTGCCGAGTTGACTCCCCTTTTCGAAAACTTTTCCTTCAAACAGTGAACATCTGAGGCCAGATGGCGAGAGCGTTGATGTATCTCACGAAACCCTACCCATGCAAAATGATGTAATCCCCTGAGCTTAGCGCCAGCGTGACTCTGCTTCCTGTGTCAGCGCCTTAGACCGGCAGGAGCAGCATCTGCTCATGTTTACCCTCCACGCTGGCGAGTCGTCTTTGGCTTTTGTGATCACATAAAATTGACGTATTATATATATTAGCACTACGCCACGAAGGCTGTTGCCTCGTATTTCATCCGACTGCGGGTCAGTTACCTTTCGGGAGTGTGCTGAATAGACCGGAGGGAGCTGGGAAGCGGCTGTCGGTGGCCCAAAAACGTCTAGATCTGTTAGTGGGACACAATCTGTTTCACTGCAGGACATCTTGCTGATGAGTCGGAGGCAGCAGGAGCAGCAAAGAGCATGAGAGATGGGGCTTTTCGCTCCCGTGACCTTGACTTTGGCGGCTGCCTCAGCACTGTTTCACCTCGTGGTGACAGCCCATTTCGTGGAGTAAATCTCCAAAGGACGAAATAGCTGGCACCTGTTATTCCTGCGGCCCCACCTGGACTGCGTCCTTACCGACCTCGAGCTCAGACTGCCAGTGGTTTCGTAACAGGAGGTTGGCCTTAATCTCCGCCGACATTTTCCTCTCACATCTAAATGCCAATTTAAGCAACATTTCTCGCGGGCTTGTACGACAAACCCTTTGTAGGGGTTTTAAAGCTACAAAAGGAGCTTAGCCAAAGAAGATTTGCAGCTTTTACTTCACAGGGGTTTGTGCACGGGCGTCCAGGTTGAGGCTGCATGACGTCAAAGTGCTCCGCACTGAGACTGAAGGGAGGAAACACTCGACTTACAGCGGAAGGGAGACGCCGATCCCAAAACGAACCATAGACTGTAAATAAAAACAAGTTTTTACAAGGAACTAGCTGGAGGTGAAACACACTGGAAGTAAATTTCATTTTGATAACAGAATAAGAGCTGCACCAATTCATAACAACCACACAAGTTTTTTATTTTTATTTTTAATGGCCTTTCAAAATTATGGCTCTTTTCAGAATCCAGTTACACTGTTTTGGAATTGGTTCATTTCAAGAAATCAAAACAAAAATATGGGAAATGTTGACTGAAATAGCTTTTAGATAGAAAAAAATGTAAAAAAATTAATTTAGAAAGTAAAAAGAAAAGTGTGTGTATGTCCTTATGCTTTCATCAAAGGAATGATGTCTTCAAGTGTCTCTACATGCATTGCAGATGTATAAACCTTCAATTGTGAGGCCTCTTGTCCTCCTCATTTTCTACAGGAGCTAACTCTGAAAAGAACATGCTTTTATTAGTTTGGTTTTCTTGTCGTGCTTTGGCAGCATTGACCGTCACATCACACCAGGTTTAGGCTTCCTATTTCAGGGATTTACAACAGCCTGATGGGTTTTCTATAGTTGCTCGTGGTCAAATCTTACAGTTTACTATGAAATACAGTTTCTGCCACCATTCTTCTGTGTTTGGCTCCTCCCCAAACCTCCATCTCTGACACAAAAGCTGGTCCATCAGAAAATATGGAACACAATAGCCTGACTTTACTACACTGCCTTGAAAAATGTGAGTTAGTTGTTTTAGCTCAGCTTGTTTTAATCAGAGATTCATGCCAGGAGGCATTTTAACCACAAAAGCAAGTGGAACATGTGTTTAGTGGCAGCTTGTCTACAAACCCAGATCCACACAACACTATAGTGTCAGGAACTGGTGGTGTAGAACCCAAAAATGCAGGAGACAAGGCTTGATTGCATTAACTTAAACATTTAATAAATACACTTAAACACGACCAAACCCATGGAGATACAAAAAAGGTGACAAAGCAGATGACCTCATGAGAATGAACAACAAACCAAACACTTAAACACGCTGAGGGCAATTGACCAAATTAAAACAGTTAATGAAGATCAACCTGAACCTGGTGAAACTGACAAATAAAAAAAATGACAAAAACTGAAGAAACATCCCAAAACCTAAGTGCAAAATGTTCATGGTACCCCTCTTCAAAAGGGCAGATCCCAGATGCCCAAAAACAATACAACACTGAGGAGGAGGGGACCTGAAGGAACGACAAAACAAAAGATAAATCAGAAAAAAGTTTAGGCTTCTGCATCCCAGCACCAGTGAGGGCTTACAAGGAGAACCCCCTCCTCAGGAAAAGGCACAAAGAGGAGCAGTCGTGACGACGCTACCCGCTGGCAGGAAACATCAAGTAGAGCAGCCCAAGTGACCATTCTCAGGAACAGAAACATGAAGAGGAACGGCTCTGGTGACCCCCTCAGGAACTGAAACATGAAAAGGGGTGGTCCCAACAACCCCTCTCATGAACAGACAAAGGAAGAGGAGAAGTTACAGTGACCCTGAAGAGGGTCACAGAGGAGCGGCCCCTGTGACCCTCTTCAGGAACAGATACATGAAGAGAAGCGTCCCCGGTGACTCTCCTCAGGAACAGATGAAGAAGAGTAGCCTTGGTGACCCTACTCAGGAACAAATACATGAAGAGGAGCGGTCCCAGTGACTCTTCTCAGGAACAGATAAATGAAGAAGATCGCCTTTGGCAATTCTCTTGAACAGATTTGTGAAGAGGAACAGCATCAGTAGGATCCAGACAAACTACCGGTCCAGATCCTAACCCTAATGTTGGGTCACAACCAGGGGTGGTCTTCCAAGAAATGTTTCCTAACTGGACCTTCAAATTTTAGTTGAAGACCCCTGTTCTATAGGAACAGACACTTGAAGAGGAGCGGCCCCACAGACCCTCCTCAGGAACAGACACTTGAAGAGGAGCGGCCCTGCAGACCCTCCCCAGGAACAGATTCTTGAAGAGGAATGGCCTTGGTGATTCTCTTTAGAAGGAAGAGGAGCAGACCCGGTATTCTTCTATAGAAACAAACACTTGAAAAAGAGCGGCCCTGGTGACCCTCCTCAGGAACCAATACTTGAAGGGGAGCGGCCCTGGTGATCTTCCACAGGAACAGGACACTTGTAGGACGGCCCCGGCAATCCCCCTCAGGAATGGATTGGCAGGACTTGGAAATGACAACCAGACACTTAAATACAAATAAATGCATTAAGGATAAATTACTAAGTAAAGACACATGTCGATGACTAACATGAAAAAACTGAAGCTGACACGGTAACCAGAACATGACGTGAAAAAAAAGTGCGGAATCCTCACAAACAGAAACATGGAAATGAATGATGAATGTCGTCAATGTGGAAACTAATTTAAAATATCTCAAAAGCAATGGACCACCTCCTCTAAGCGCAAAAACTTTTTTTGCAATAAATGCGAGTTTTTCCATAAGTGTGGTGTTTTCATTAAGCAAATTTATTGTCACAAATCCATTTTGCACAACTTCATGGTTAATGGAAACACAGCTAATGATAGTAGTTTTAAGCTTTTGTTGTTTGTGTGAGGGGCTGAGTCACCAGCTACAATTTGCTTTTTTCTATTTTTGCATTTTAGAGGTCAAATTTGTGTTCTTTGTGGCTTTTTTTTTTTATTTCGACCCATAAGATTAGAGACTTGACCCTTGAAACGTCATTGAACTGAAAGTGTGAGATAGTAGCTCAGTTTGTGATGTTACAAAGACATTTTGGAAATTATTTCTTTGCATTCAGCTCCATCCAGCTGCTGTTCACACACCTCCTATCAGATGTTGGAGGGGTGTAAAGGGAAAAAAGACAGAGGGTAAAGTGGAAGCTTATCAACAAGCGGGAATGTGACGGAGCACATTCCCTCCTGGAAGCCTCTCAGAGTAAACAGCAGCTGACCTGGAAGGCCGTTCGCTGCCACCTCACACATCTTGGGGCAGAGCCCAGCAGCAGTCCACAAAACCGCGAAAATTACACGGCTAATATTCCCTCTGCTGGACTGGAGCGAAAACGCCGCTGAGACGTGGAGGGGCCGTAGACAAGCAGGCACCAAATAATTGAACGTCACGACTCGATCAAGCGTCTGAGTCACGTCAGCGCAGGTTAACGCGCCCAACGTTACAGAAAAGAACATCTGGAAGAGCGGGCTCGTTAATGTGGAGCCTTCACGCACGCCTCGCCGGCGTGTTGTTATTTACAAGTCTACGTCTAAGCAGCACGAGGGTGCCAGCCCAGTAATTCCCCCTCCCGCCCCAAAACCGCTGGAAGAGGAAAAGCAATCATGTACAGAATACAAGTTATGGCCCAATAAAGATTAGGTAACAGCATGAGCAAATGAAGGTGCTGTGAAAACGGAAGGATTAGCGCAATTACACTTGTTGCACAACATCCATCTCTGGGAGCCGATTCCAAGCTTAAAAAAAAATAACCCACAAAGAGCAGGAAAGAAACATCCATAAAAAAGGGGGAAAGATTGTGAGGAATGCTGGAATTTCTTAATGCGCCCCCCCCCTCAAAAAAAAAGAAAAAAAAAAGAGCAACATGTCTGAGCAGCAAACAGCGTCGCTGCAGGGCTCGCTGTTAAACCCAACGTAAGCCAAATGTCAAGTGAGACGAAGATAATGCTTTTTTAAACGAGGAACATCCGCCTCGTGAGTCCACATAGAGGAGACAAACATGCTCTTTATCTTATCTGGAGTAGGATAGCTGTCAAGCAGATGATGGGGAGAGGGGCGTTGAAAAAATAAAAGCCTCTCTGGCATGCAGCCAGCTTTACTTGTTCCTTGAAATTAAAAGCAGGTCTGCACGGTTTAACTACAGGAACCGGCCCTATGCAGGGACAGATAATCATCCTCTAATTAACTCTGCAACCATGATTCCTAATTATGAGACACCGTCGGCGACGGTCCGTCCGTCTTCAAGCTACTCCATTTCCTTCGTTTGAAGCAAACTGCTGGTGCTTTCAAAGACCCACCGGTAATTCTTGGCTTTGTTCAGGGGGAGGACTGTGACAACGTTTCGATGATTATGATAATAATTGTGACAGCAATGACAGAGGGGACGGGATGGCACTATCAGCTGCTGATTGGGGTAATGAAGACGGTAATGATCACAACAATCGCCTGAAATGAAAAGAAATAACACACGTCATCCTTGAGTAAAGAAACAAAACATTATGTGTTTGTTTTCCCCTAAATGTGTCCTCACTATTCATCTAGAAGGACGGTTAGCAACACTTGAAGGTAGAAATGTATATCTTACATAAATAGGTATTCCAAATACCGTTTCATTTCCACTCTAAACATATATATGAAGAATATTAAACTTAAAATTGTGTTCCTGAATATTTATTTATTGTGTGAATGTTTAGTAATTTGGCATCTACTGAGGTTTTTTGGGGCTATTTTTGAGTTTAGCTAATACTCTAACAACAAGCTAATGTTTTTTGCTAGTTTGGCGTCTTCTGAAACTATGTCCAAACTCCCCCCCTAACCCCTAACTACTAAAACTGTATAGTGTGGGATTATATAGTGCCCTGGAATTTAAAAGCAATTCAGACACTATACTCACTTCTTTTTTGGGTTTTTTAAATGCCGAATATGACGTCACCGATTTCTCAAAGTGAAAATTGAATCAAAACCAACATTTCCCGATGTCTATTTAGGACTCCACTCTGTTCTGATGATGAAAATGTTGATGGTTTATTTGAAAATTACATTTTTATTCGCTAACGTAGTGAGCATCGATATATGCTAGTTTTTCGCGAAGACTTCTGGGAAATTTCTAGTGCACTCGATTTTGGAATTAGTAGATTTGGACAACACTAGAAATTGGCAAATGCACTATATAGTGCACTATTTAGTGAGTGGGGGGGAATTGGGACATAGTGTGAGAGATTGTAGACTATTTTGGAGTTAGGCTAATATTTTAGGCTAATATTTTAGTCTTAGCAACATGCTAATGTTTTGAACCTATGTGGCATTTACCGAGGTTTTCTGGGGAAAATTTTGAGTTTAGCCAATATATTAGCAAAATAACAGTTTTGGCTAATTTGGTATCTAATGTGATTTTGTCAGTTATTTTGTAGTAGAGCTAATAGTTTAGTAATGTGCTGACGTTTTTGGATAATTTGGCATCTACTAAGATTTTTTAGGCTTTTGTGGTTAAGCTAATATTTCAGTAACATGCCAATGTTTTAAACCAATGAGGCATTTACTGAAGTTTTTTTTAGGATAATTTTAGTCTAGCCAATATTTTAGCACCATGCTAACACTTTTTTTTAGCTAATTTGGCATCTACTAAGACTTTTTAAGGCTACTTTGGGGTTAATCTAATATTTTAGCAGCATGCTAGTGTTTGATGGAATGGTTGATTGGATTAGCACTTCAGGGCCACCGTAGTAAACTGCTTTTAGCCTCTTATGGATTTTTATCATGTAGTTCACTTTCGGCTTATCCCTTTCAGGGTCGCCACAACGTAACAGCATCCACTGTTTCGCATCAGTGATTTGACAGAGTTTTTACACCGGATGCCCTTCCTGACACAACCCTGTACTTGAGGGATACAGGGACCCAGTTAGGCAGCAGCGTCAAGGGTCTTGCCTAAGGACCCAATCTGGGTGGGGGGCAGTGGACAACCCTGGGAATCGAACCCAGGGCTTCTGCGTGTCAGCCCTTCACCTAGCCCACTGAGCCACCCAGCTGCGGTTTATGGATTTTTAACCATAAGGTCTTTAAAAAAATTGGTAAGAAAAACGGAATTTGGCTGTTTAATGATACCTTCACACCAGGCTCGAGAACACGTGTTCAAGCGATCACTTAAAATAGAAACTCTATGCAAACATATCCTCGTTTCGGACTTCCACGTTCAAAACTGTTGCTTTTACGCATCGCTACGCACGTTTTAAAGGCTGTTTATGTGCTCTTTGGAGAAAACGTGAGGACAACTGTAAGTTAACTAGTTCAAAGTTTGATCAGTCAGTTACTCAGATTTGGAAGTTGCGTCTGGGTGGCGTCCTTTTCAATTCACAGAAACCAGTTGAGATGGCGTTGTGAGTATTTTAGGAAAAGAAACGTGTTTAAAATATGCATCTTATGCTAATTTGATCATGAAAACTGATCATGGAGGAAAAAAATATATATAAATTCGGTTTGTGTCCAGCCAGAATTATCTGACACCAAGTCTTTCATATATCAAAATAGAGCCGTGAAAGAAAAAATCAGGAGCAAGACTTCCTCCGCTTGGACATTTTGTACTGAACCTCTTCCAAGTGTCGGTACATGCGTAAGTAATAGGTAGCAACAGTCCAATTTGAGCTCCATCTGCTAAAAACGTCACATGTTTGGTGTGTACTGAGCATAGGATGCATATTTTGAACATGTCAAAACAATAGTCTCAATATCCCCTGACATTCATCACCCAATTGTCCCAGAGTGTACTCAGTTTACCTCATTTTATTTCATTGATGTGAAAAATAAGGGAAACTAGAATTTTAGGGGAGCTGAAGTAAACTAGATTTGGGTATTTCTTTTGTAGCACAAAGCAATAAACACAACCAATAAAAGTCCAAAACATTGATGGACGACTGTGTCTTATTGGTACATCTGCAATACAACTTTGGCTGAGATGTTTTATTTCATTCAAAAACGACAGTTTTCATGGTATCATTTGGGGAAATAATGTTTGCAATTATCCAACTTCATCATTTACTGCATGATACCAACTGGCATGTGTTCAACTCAGGAGACGTTTTTTTCTTTATCCTGCATCGTGTTAATTGAAGTCTCTGACAGTGCGAACACGTCTTCTCCAATGCCCGTTTTAGTCAGGTCACCGCGGGGGAAAAACTACGTGATTCTGTCAGTAAAAAGACTAAAAGACAAGTCCATAAACGCAGAACACGTTTGCATGAGTTTAATGGTGGTGTAACGACAGAAGATTACATCATCAACATTAATGGAACCTAACTTAAAAAATATGCTGCTTTTGATGTTGAACTTTTATGATTCTTTTGGTTAAAAAAACTCTGCTGACCCCAACTTCTCACTTTCCTCTGAGTTTCTAAGATTTTACTTTTTTATCTCAGTTTTTCTCAAGTTTTCCACCTGAGAGCTGCTCTTCAAGCTCTTGCAAGGATCAAAGCAATATTGGTAAATGTGTGGAATAAATAAAAATAAAGCAACCAGATGAGTTTTGATTTTCCTCAAGCATATCAGAAAGAGAAATCTGAAACATTTAAAACGGGTCCAGTCAAAGCTGAGCTCCTGGATCAGGAGCCCCCCCCCCCCCCCTCCACAGTTCGGTTGAGGCGTTTAGACTCACACTCATCCTTCAGAAGTTCAAGGGGAAGAAAAAGTGAAAGGAAATCTGAACACAAGACCCTCTTAAAGGACACGCCTCAACTGGCCTTTTGTATTGGCTTCGCTTGACAGACACCAGGTGCAGAAAGAAGTTTTCTCTATGGGAGGGGCTGCCATGGCATGACAGACAGTTCAAAATCTTCGAAAGAAAAAAAAAGTCCCCCAAAAAAAGCTCCAAATAGAGAAGACATTTTATTTCCACCATTTGTGGTTCAGGTTTGGAAATTTGGAAGAATTTTGTATTAAAAAGCGACTGATCACTTCAAACTATTCAGTAAAAGTTATCTAAACGATGACCTGTTACATGAGGTCATTATTTTGGAAAGATTTGCAAACAGTAAACTTAAATGCACCTTTGGATTAACTTTTTTTTTTGGTCTGTTTTCAACATGTTTGGTCGATGGAGGACATGT
The DNA here is from genome assembly GCF_002922805.2 of Oryzias melastigma. Taxonomy (NCBI): domain Eukaryota; kingdom Metazoa; phylum Chordata; class Actinopteri; order Beloniformes; family Adrianichthyidae; genus Oryzias; species Oryzias melastigma. The sequence continues at coordinate 4,879,573 of NC_050516.1, read as the reverse complement.
AATGAAGAAAATTAAGCTCAAAAATGTATTTCTGAGTATTAAAATAGAGCAAACGATGATTGGAGTGGGCTTTTGTTGTGCTGTGAAACTCTGTATTCTTCTTACAGCGCAGTCATTGACTCCCACAATCTCACCATGACAAACAAGCAACATTTTAGCATTAATTACAAAATCACACAAATGGTGCCACTTGTTTGTCCGATCAAGAATCATCTTCTGTCATTAAGAAACAAGAAGGTGCCCCCTAGAGTGTGACTTCAGTGTCATTTGAACCTTTTTACACCAGCACCTTAGCACCAGTGTTGACATTCTTTTGACTAATTAACACAACTCCAGCAGATTCTATAGGCAGAAAAAAGCAGCTTTGCGCATTTATACAACATGTTACAGTAGTGAGATACTCACAGAATCTACATAAATCAGCTGATTCGGTTGCAGAGAAAAACATTATTGCACCGTCATGTGGCACTTTAAAGACCCACTCCAATGAAAATCTTCGTTTTTGTGCTTTTAACATGTTTGTGTAGTATTTTTCTCACAGCAGAGGACTTATATAAAATAATTTACGATTAAATTAAAGTATTTCTCAATTCAAATCCCGTTGGATCAGAAAAGTGGATGCTTGAAAATGTTCGGACTAATGAAGCAGCTACTGAAATGGGTGGGTTAAAAATCTAAAAATGTATACATCTTCGTCTTAATCTATGGTCATACCGTCTTTGGCTATGCAACCAGTTCCAATGCAGTCCATGTTTTTACAACTGTTTTTGGACTCTATGTACAATACACACACTCATTCAACGTGAGTTGAAATTTAAACCAGTTCAAACTTTGACCAATCGGGGACTTCGATGTGGTAGTGACGTACAGATGGCGTCCTTTCCAATTCACAGAACTACCAACTGCTTGAAAACTGATCATGGAGGAGAAATTAAAAACTGCGGTTAAAGAATACGCGTTAAAGAATGTGTGTTCAAATGGGGTCAAATCAGCTTAGAGTGAACGAAAAAACAGATTGAAAACTTGAAAAATGGACATTGTAACTGAAAAAAAAAATTTATTTGGAAAATGAAAAGAATAGAAATTTTGAAAACAAGACACTGTGAATTTGAAAATAAATATTTAGAAAATTGGAAAAAAATTGAAAATTAAAAAAAAAAAGAAAATTTGAAAAAAATACTGAAAATTTAAAACAAATTTTGAAAATTTGAAAAAGAAAAATAGTGAAAACTTGAAATAAAAAATAAAAACAATAAATGAAAAAATTATTGTTTGAAAACAAATTATCCATTAGAACCAGCTGCTGTATTGAAATTTCATTTTTTTTCAATTCAATTCAATTCAATTCAGTTTCATTTATATAGCCCAAAATCACAAAGAGATTTGCCTCATTGGGCTTCAAAATATAAACAATTGTTAAAAACTAAACAGACTACATAAACTGGTTATCTGGTTTTCCTTTCTTTTCTAAATCTTCACTGTCAGTCCTCAGTTTTATAGTTTCAAGTCTGATTTTATAGTTTTCAGTGCTGAGCAGCTGTTACTAATGGATAATTTGTTTTCAGTTTTCAGTTTTTTTTTCAAATTTTCTATTTTTTTTCAAATTTTCAAAATATTTTTTTTTTCGAATTTTCATTTTTTTTCAAATTCAGTCTTGTTTTCAAAATTTCTATTTTTTTTCAGTTTTCAGATGTTAAAATCTGTTTTCAGTTACAATGTGTATTTTTAAAGTTTTTAAATCTGTTTTCGTTCACTTTAAGCTGATCCTGATTTGACCCCATGCATTCGTTCAGGCCTGTTGTGTACGAAGTTTTAAAGGACAAAACTTTTGACACATCTGCTCTGACAAAAGTTTGCTGTATAAATTGTTTGAGCAGAAACCTCTAGATGTGTTTGTTTCATCAAGATAATCACCTGACTCAGGTTTGTTCCACCAATGACAAGCACTAGTGATGTGCGAGTCGTGAACGAATCGTTCAAAACTC
>NC_050516.1:4862870-4877498 GCF_002922805.2 Oryzias melastigma | reverse complement strand
AAACTCGAGTCAGTAAAAGGAATCATAATTCCCATCACTAACAAGCACCAATTGCAGGAGGGCGTACACCGCTGCCCCCGCCCCCCAAAGTGAAGGTTTCAACTCCAGAAACGACCTGTCAGCGGCGACACAAAGACAGTGTGCCGCAACAAGCGTAAGAGAGACAGGCTGTAATGGGACATAATGGATTCTGGGTCAACACCTGGCAATCTTTACATCAGCGAGGGGGGGTGGGGGGTGTTTGACATTTTCCAGCAAGCGCTACACTACATGCCTGAAATAAGAAGGTCAGCTGAATTCTGCGTGTCTGGAAACAAAGAGGGCTCACATGCAGAACACGTGCAGGTTTAGAAAACAGAAAAAAAATCCTCTAAAGAAGAAGCAGTGGCTTGTGAAATGAAGCCACCTGCTCTCATCCGTGGGAATTCGGGATAATTCGTCTAACGACCGGATAGCCGATTTGAACGTCATATCGTGGCGAAGCGTTCTGCCTCGGCTGCAGTTATTGGTTGGCTTTTGGCAGCCTGAGAAACCTCAGCCGGCGGATGAGAAAGAATCCTGTTTTTGATGGTTCCTGCTTCTCACAGACAGCAGAAGGGAAGTCTGTTTTTCGTCCGTTCACGGCGGATCTGCCGGATCGTTGAGGGGAAGCAGCCGGCGTCATCTTCTGCTTCTGAAATTTTGGCCCCCCTTCCCAGTCCAGCTGGATGAAGGGCTTCCAAAGCCCTGGCAACGCAACACCGCCCCCTGCTGTAGGAGCCGTCTCGCCCCACACGTGCACGCGCTTGCCTTGCTCAGATGAGTAACCTCAGATCTGCAGCAGACCCCTCTTAGAACAAAAAAAAAAAACTGCATTCCTTTCAGTTTGCTCTGAACCACATCTGCTTTTGCTTTGCAAACCCCCTCCCTCCACACACTTTCAACTCTCTTAAAAAATACATCTTTAAGTAATAAATCCTGGGCTGTGTTGCTTATTTGTACGCTGTGCTCAGAAATTACTGGAGCTGTAATTGGTTACTTCCATAATTGCTCTGAAAGTAACTCACGTCGTGGTCGGGGACGCCAAAGGAGATAAACTGAAATGATGACAGAGTAAAGAGAGCATTTATTGGGTTTTCTCAAAGGATTCTGATGGAGCACGCTGCAGCGCCGCCACACGTACTGTTATTAGAGAGCCACTGGAGGGCAGTGAAAGAACTGAATGTGGCAGCCGAGGTATCATCACAAGTAGATGCATGTAAGCCCGGTAAACAATCAGCAGAGTGTGAAAGAGAGGTCACGCATCATCGGCCCAGAAACACAAACACGGACCTCTGGCTCTCCGGCTCTCCTTGAGCTCTCCTTCTCCAGTGCTCTCCTCGGCTCTGCCGCTGTGTAAATTTGGGAGGCTGGAAATATTGTGATAGACACATTTGAAATTGGCTTTGAGCTTTTTGTTGTTTACTCTGAGATACAGCAGGTGAAGGCTTGTACAGCATGTGCAGTGCAGAAGGAAGGAGCTGAGCGCTTCCAAAGTCCTGAGGACCGAGCTTTCACTGCAGCTCCACGGTACACGCTACAACAGAAAAATCAACTCATGCTACTGTAAAAACAAAAAAAAGCTGTACAAGCTGAACAAATTCAGAGTATAACTTCTTATCTAATCTTTTAGGAAGTGACTAGATTGAAGTAGCTGAACAGAAAAACCATCTGTACACTAAAATATTCTTTAAGTGGAACTTTACGGTTAATGAGGCCAGGAAATACAAAATAAAGGAAAATATATAACTAAATAACATTTGATACAACAGAAATGGTTATCTTGCTGGAAAATTTCCCGTATATTTTATTTTTACTGGTTGGTGGAGCTGAAGAATAACAGCAATCCTCTGAAGCTAAAGAAAAAGTAAAATAAATAAATAAAATATAGTTTAAAAAATAGTAAAATAAGCAGAAAAACTGTTCAGAAAGTAAACACTAAAAAGAAGCTGAAAAATCATGAATAATGCTAAAAGCAATAAATTTCATGCTAAAAATAGTTTTAAAGTGTGTTATGTTGCTAAATTTTGAACATTTTTTTAAAAGAAAACAGCACTCAGAAAATGGCCGAACTTTATATTTAAGTTTCTAAGTGCTGAATTTGCTCAAGCAAAAGCAAAATATCACAAGCTAACAAATGCGGAAAACATTCTGTATGAACTGCAGTGATGATAAACTTTCCAGGATTTATTGAGTAAAAATTGTGTTGTAAAATTCTTATAAAAAGTTTAAATTTGGCCAAAAAGTCTTAGCATTAAAAGCTCAGTAAGTCTAACAAATGGATGAGTCGTAGTGGGAATGCCGTGAATACTGTGGTGGAGCTGAAGAATGAGGACAAAAGTCTGAAACTAAAAGAAATCTAAAATACTTAAAAAGAAATACAATGGTTTTAGTAAAATGAGCATAAAAATTGCTCAATAATCCAAACAATGAGAATTGTGCAAAATAAGCAGAAGAAGTCTAAAAAGAAGCTAAGAGTGTTAAATTCAATGCTAAAATGTGTCTTTAAGTGTTTTATGTTGCTAAATATTCAAATAGGTAAAAAAAAAGTTTCTTAAAATGATCAAAATCCCAAAAATTGCCAACATTTATGTTTAAGTTTCTAATTAATTCAATTAGTTGAAGCAAGTGTAAAATTCTAACTAAGCGAACTAACGCAGAAAATATCAAGCTAACATCACTAAGGTTTATGTGCTGAGGACATTCTGTATGAGATGGAAAGATGGTAAACATTTCTGGATTTAGTGAGTAAAACTTGTGGAGTAAATTCTAATAAAAAATGTAAATTTGACCAAATCCTAAATGCTCAGTAAGCTACAAAAATTGATGAGTCATCTGTCTTAGCAGGAATGCTGTGAATAGACTAACATAATAAGCTGTAAAGTGTTTTTGGGTCACTAATAAATGTTGAGTCGACATCGGTCTGATTAATTCTTTCTCCAGTAGGCAACAGTAAAAGAAAAAGCAAAACAAAACTCAAATGTATCCAAAAATAAAACGTGCTACAAAAATAATTGTTAGCTTGCAGGAAAATGTGTGGAGAGATTTTATTTTTAGCGCTTGGTGGAGCAAAAGAAATATGACTAAAGTCTGAAGACAAAGGAAATAATTTAAAAGATAGAAAGCTTAAAAAATAGAAACATGAGGCGGATGTGAGAAATCAGCAAAAGAGCATAAACATTAAAGGAAGATAAATATGTTCAATGGTAAAGAGTTTAAATTCTGCATGTTGCTAATAAAAACGACAAAACTAAATAGCAATAGACTTTTTAATGGCCAGTACTAAATATTTCAGCAACTAAACACTCTTTTTGCCGAAGCATGTGAATAATGGCCGAATCTGACAAATGCTAACAAATGCAGAACATTTCAAGCTAACAGCATTTGCTGTGGACATTTTTTTATGGAGCTGAACAGAAGGTCTTTATGGAGTTTTTGAGAAAAAAAATGGTAAAATATTCAAATAAAAAAAGGTCAATTTGGCCAAACGATCTAAAAGGCTAAACTTCAATATAAGCTAAAGAAATAAGCTAAAGAATTGTTGGACTCACCTGTCTGTGAGTTAAATGAGTATTTTCATCATAACGAATTAAAAGAAAACTTTTCAGAACTCATTTCAAAGGCATGTTAACTTCTGTATTCCAAGGAAATGATGTTGTTGGATCACTAATAAATGTTGACTCAGGTCAGATAAACAAACCCAGCAAATACAAGAAATAAGTCTAATAAATTTTTTTTTAAATTAAATGTATTTTTTTTTTTTAAATGCAACAACAAAAATCATTATCTTGCAGAAAAATGTGCTGTGAGGTTTTATTTTTACCGGCTGGTGGAGAGAAAGAATGATGACAATAAACTGAAACGAGAGAAAATGTAAAATACATTAAAAAAATAAAAAATAGTTAAATAAAATAATAGGCTGTGCAAAAATATACTTAAATATTTAAAAAAAATAAATTGTGGACTAACTGCGAAATTAGTAAAAAAAAGCAAACATTTAAAAGAAGCTGAACAATCATAAACAATTCCAAAGGCACTGAAGTGAATTCTAATGATGTATGTTGCTAAATGTTAAATAGGTAAAAAAAAAAGTCTTATAAATAAAACAAAACAGCAATAGACTCAATAATTTTGAACAGTACTTAAAAATGTTTAAAATTTATATTTAATTTTCTAAATATTTAATTTGACAAAACACATGAAAAAATGACACAAGCTAATTAATGCCAACAAAAAGAGAAAACATCAAACTAACACCATTATTGAGGTTCATTATTACATCATTAAAAAAGGGAATTTTGGACAAACTGATATATTACCAAAAGAAAGTGACCATAAAAAAAAGCTAAATAATAATGAACAACTCTAATGCGCCAAATTGATTCCTAACAACGGCATGCTGCGAAATGTTGAAAAGGATAAAACAAAGTCTTTTAAAACAGAAAAAACAGCAACAGACTATAATTTTGAACAATATCAAAAAATGTCTAAAATTCATGATTAATTTTCTAAATGCTCAATGGCTAAAGCACAGCACACAAGCTAACTTATGCTAACAATTGCATAAAAAAAATCAAGCTAGCATCATGAAGATACTTTCCTGAGGACATTGTGTTATTGCTGGAAAGAAGGTTAGCATTTTTTTATTTATTAAGAAAGAAATGTGTGAAATTATTCTGATAAAAAAAATGACCAAACAATCCCAAATGCTAAATGCTCACTAAGCTAAAGGAAAGTAGGATTCTCGTGTAATAACGGGATTTAGCATTTTTAGAATAATGTACTGTAGAAACTTTTAAATCATTTTTGAAGGCAGTTTATCGTCTGTAATCCAATGAAAAGTGTTTTTGGATCACTAATAAATGTTAAGCCAACAACAATCTGCTCGCTCTTTTCTACAGCACAACATTAACCCAAATTTATGCCTCCAAACACACAGTTTTTCAAATCAGGTGTTCCTATCATCAAAATGGCCTTGCACACACAAGCAGACTGTTATTGGAGAGGACAAAGGTGCTCAGATGAAAGATTGATGGCTGGAGAGCAGAAATTGCGTTCAGAGTCGCTGAGCGCGCGAGGAGCCGCCGGCTGGACCGGATTCACAGCTGAAACCAGGCGGGGGTAAAACCTGCTGTCGCGCTTCAAAAGGAAACCAAGTCTTTTTAGTGCAAATCGCAGCGCACAGCTCAGTAGCTGCGCGCTCCAGCGTGACTGCACTCTGGCGCTCGGAACGACCTTTCCTTTCACCGAAACGCTGCTCTGACGGGACGGACGGCTGATCGAGTTGACACTCTGCATTTTTTTGCTCACCGCTGTCATTCACCTGTTAATTCATATTTCATCAGAGGGACGCCGTCCCGGGGCTGACAGGTACCATCGCCGTTCTTCTCCAGCCTGAGCCATTTGACATTATGCATTTGACCCACCCCGAAACGATGTTTGCATCGATCGCGTCGGGTGTCCAACGAGAATTGAAATGTCCTCCAAAACGGTCACATTTTTCTGCATAAACACCTTCTCCAGGGAACTGCGGTGACAAAATGTTCCCATCTTTCTCAAAAAAACGTGGTCGCACTAATACGTCTGCTCTTTTTGTTTGTTGCACCAGCAGTTGTTGTGTGTCTGTTTCCTGGTGGTCTGCTTTCATCCTTCGGCCTGCTCTCCGGTTGCTCGTGTGTCTCTTCGGTCCTGCCTCTTTGTGGTTTGTGTGTTTCTGGCTTTCTGTACTTCTTTGGCAGGATTCCCAATAAGGAGCTCCAATGGTGGACTGAAACAAAAGCCCAGGAAGCTGAGAAACGAAGGGGGTGAGGGGGGTGGGGGCAGGTAAGGCCCATTCCCGGTGGGTCTGTTCTGTAATCCTTCTATGCAAGTCATCCCAGATCAGCCTGCGCATTCAACATCCTATTACGTTGTGAGAGTGCCAGATAGAAAGTGGGCTGTTGAGCAAAAAAAAAAGCATTGAATAATTCTTCCCGAGCTGCAGCCGGTAATGTAATGCCTCTTTTAGCCCATCAGAGCTGTCAGACGCCGTTACAGCCACTGTGCGGCGTCACAAATCCAGTTGCGGTACAGTACAACAACGGCTTTATAACAGCCACATACATACATACATACTTAAAAAGTCAAATAAACTTTTGAATAAACTAGTGGCCAATAAATGCAAATTGAAAAACGTGTTTAAAAAAACTGCTGATTTGATTCCATTTCACAAGTTTTCATGAAAGTCGCATCAATATACAATTTTAGGGATGTGGGAGTTTTCATGTCACGGATACACAACATTTTTTTCTCTGAATTACTAACATAAAGTGTTGCCTATTAGTGCAAAGCCGCTTTTCTCCACACTAAAAATCATTCAAATTATGTCAATAGCGTAAACGATTAACGATAGTTCAAAGAAAATGTGTTATTTTGTTGTTAAAAGGTTAAAGGTCATTGATGTTCTCTGGGTTTTACGCAGCCCTTTTGGGCAAGTGAACCACCAATTTATGAATGCACTCAATTAAATTTAATTATATCATTAAAATGAGAAGTTGTCTTTTTTTGTGTTTGTTATAAATTTCCTCTGAGGTGTTTCTAGGCCATGCTTGAAGCATAGTCCCTCCAGAGACTCTCGGGTCCTCCCCGGGGTTTCTGTCCTGTGGGACATGTCTGGAATTTCTCCCGGGAAAGGCGTCAATGAGGCGTCCGAAAGAGACTGGAGCCAACTCAACTGGCTTCTTTCGATGTAGAGGAGTGGTAGCTCCCCTCTCAGCTCCTCCCATGTGACCAAGCTCCTTACACTATCTGTCCGGGAGTGCTCAGCCATGAAGATTTTGTGATTATAACCTAAAGATAATGAAAACCCCTGAGAGTAGAAACATGGATCCACCAATGAATAAATATAAGACCTTGTCAGTCTAATGCTCCATGCTGGCTCCACCCCTTACCAGGACCCATCAATGTTGAACTCTTCCATTCAGGGTGGAAATTTCCACCTTCTGATTGAGAACTTTGGCCTCAGATACAAAGACACCAAGTCTGATACCAGCTGTTTCACAATGTGCTGACCCACAGAAGACTCTGGTTTGACGACACCAGTCTAAGTCTGCGTTCACACCAACGTCAATGTACCGATTTGATCAGAGGCCTTGTGGTGCATTTTGAGCATCAGATGTGGCGCCACTCACTAGTGGCAGCTCGTTTTAGGCCGTGCTTCAAAAATTAGAAAGGATCTACATTTTTGCTGTGCAACCTTTCCAAAGTTTAAGAATCTGAACTTTAGTTAAACTTTGCATCACATTAACCAATCAGAAACTCAGCTTTTGTTGTGAAGAGTTGATCTGAACATCAACATGGAGGAGGAGCCGATTGTTGCTGTTTGGGTTCCTCTTGAACTTTATGGTATTTTTCTTATCAAGTCGTCAAACTGGACTAGAGAGATGGAAATCCCGCTGGAAGCGGTCGTTATCCAGACACAGGTCCTGCAGTATAGGGAACCCAACTATCAACTCTGAATGAACTTTTGACGTTATAGCCCCTCCCTCACTTGCATTTTTCAGTCAGGACTATCAACGAACACACTTTTGAATGTGTGACTAGCAGTAAAGTCAACAAGTGTCAAAACAAGCGGTGGATTGATATTCGCATTTGTTGGGAACACAGCATTAGCCTGAATTGTCTAACTAGGTCTCCAGCACAAAATGTAAACACTAAGGTGAGCACATGGTTTGGTGTTGTCGTACAGAATAACGTCTTCAAGATTTAAAACAAACCTGACCTGATCCAAACTCCAGACATTCCCTTGGTAGATAGGTTTTTATAATTATATGTCAGTGGTATTTTTTTTTTATTCAATTGTGTTTTATTTTTTTATTCTAATTTGCTATGTTGATGCTTTCATGGCGATAATGTAAATTCTTGGGCGAAGCGGGGACCCGGGTTGGTTGCCATGGTGACTTTACTTGTCCCGAAGTTGGAGCCAATTTTGCAAATTTGTAGCAAACCTTAATTTGTGACCCACATTAGGTACGTTTCCATGACACATATGCACAAAACTTTATCAAAGTTGCAGAAAAGAAAAAAAAAAAAAAAAAAAACACAATTTTGCTATTACACTGTTTCTATTAAATTGTAATTATGCGAATAAACACAAAAAAACAACTCACATGATAAGTCATTGAAAAACACGGCGACGGATGTGAACAATACTTTGATTTACAGCAGAAAGATTCAAATTTCTGTCACGGCACTTGCGTTCATCATCGTCTATCAAAGGAGATGTTGGTGTCTTATTCAGGCCTTGGAGCAGCAAGCTACATGGGAGTGGCTACGGATGAAGAGATTTTGAGAAATCATGGTTAGTGATTTTACAGAGGAGCTGTGGATCCAACAATTCTGCATGACACACTCAACTTTTGATGAGCTGTGATTCTGTGTGACCTCTTGTAGCGCCCTTAGCATGGTCTCCGCTTGTTTGTCACGTGACTCATTTAATTTGAAAAAAGTGTTTAAATTTGCAAAATGTGTCATTTTGAATATGCCTCAAAAACCACCTCCTCCAAGCGCAAAAACTTATTCTCAATAAATGTAAGTTTTTTCTAAGTTCTAGTGTTTCCAGTAGGCAAATTTATTATCACAAATCCAATTTGTGCAATTTCCTATTGAAAGGAAACAGCTACTGAAATGTACTCTGACTTCACAGCATGTTTGGCAGCAGAACACTCAAGCAGTGATAATTTTCAACATGCAGACTTGTGGCCTTTATGTGGAAAATGATGTGTTCTTAATGGCAGCATCACTGATGGAAAATCATCCAAGTCTTTATAAAACACAACAGAAGTTCCATCTTTAGAGCTGGGCAGGCCAAGTCGGAGTCTGTGCTCGATAATGAGGCTTTTGTTTCTGCTGGAGGCTCACACAGAGGAATTATTGTGCTGCGCTTTGTGTATCACACAGAGAGCTCGGCGAGACCAACAACTATAGACTGGTGGGGGTGCCAAGAGGACATGTGAGGGCCAATTTACTGGAGAGAGGCTGAGCGTCTGATCCCCTCAGAAGGCAGCACAAAGCTCGGGCTCAGCTGCTTACAGGAAGCCTTCTCCAGCACGGTCCTTGCTCCCCACATGTTAGCGTCCAAAAGTTTGTAGGAAAAGTTTTGCTAACAGGTTAGCAGCTAAATGTTTATGTTGTGTCAGAAATTCCATACTACTTTGGGCACTAAATAGACCCTTTGCCATTTTGTTGTGGTGTCTAAATTTACAACTCCAAAATCCAGTGCCCTGGAATTTTCCCACCCGTCTCTACAGAAGACCACTATAAATTGGTGGTTACTAGAATTGGCTAATATGGACCACACTGAACTGTTTGAACAATTGATACAAATATATTTACATTAATTTTTTTACATATCAATCTAGTTTTCACAATCAGAAAACATTGGATTCATAAAATGTCTACATTAAAATCTATACATTTATTAGGGTTTTACTTCGACAAAAAGATGACATCACAATTTCTGTTTAAAAAAACAGGATAGTCCCACACTACATAGTCTTAGGAGTTAGGGTCAGGTGGTTCCAACCTGAGATTTTTTAATAAAAAGGACCAGGCTTCCAGGTGTGGAGCCCACCATCCTGACTATGAAGTTTAACTCCTATTCAAGTCAATGGGAGGAGAATCCGGGTTACCCGGTTCTTCTTGAGCCGGCAATCCCCTGATTTTTCCAGTAGGATCCAGGACTGGTTCAAAGCAAATTTTGGCCACTGGAGGGGGTAAGTTTGGCACTTTCAAGGAACGGTTTTCTAGTCTCCGCCTGGTTTCAGTCTTGTTCCCCTAACCACTGACATTGTATCTACTGGATCTAACTTGTCAGAATCCCAGATCCTAACCTAAATATCTCCAAGTTTTCTGGGGCCAACATTCCGGTCTACCAGGATCAAAATCCTAGATCCCTTATCTGACTATCTGAACATCGTTTTTGGATCCAGCATCCCAGTATGTCAGGATGATGGTCCTGGGGCCCTAACCTCACTATATGGACATCTTCAAGGGCCGGCATCCCGGTGTGTCGAGATCATGGTCCCAGGTTGCCAACCTCACTATCTGAATATCTTTTTTAGGGTCAACATCCCGGTATGTTAGGATCATGGTTCCGGATCCTAACCTCACTATTTGGACGTCTTTTAGGGCCAACATCTTGGTGTGTCAAGATCATGGTCCTGGTTCCCTAACCTTGCTATATGGACGTCTTCTGGGGCCAGCATTTAGTATGGCAGGTTCGTTGCCCTGGGTTCCTAACCTCACTTTTTACAAACATTTAGAATATCTTCTGGCCTCCATATACAAGTGTTCCTGGTGGATTCCTGGTGATGTTGGGTGAATCTCCTGGGTCTCATTTCCCTGCGTTTGGGGAACCTTTTGATATGTTGTTCGGGGCCAGCACAAGGAGAAGCGAGAAAGTTTTGCTACAATGAGACATTGGCTCTGGAAATTAGTTAACCACTAAGGCACAGGTGTCGAACTCCAGCCCTGGAGGGCCGGTGTCCTACATGCTTTCCAACCAAGCTTCCATAGAAGCTTTTTATTGGCTAAACACACCTGATCCAGGTAATCAGCAGCAGATAAGGCAGGATTTCTGGAAAACCAGCAGGATGTCGGCCCTCGAGGACATGAGTTTGACACCCCTGAACTAAGGACTGAGCCTCCAAACTCATAGCTAGCCACCAGGAGTTGCTTGTGAGCATTCACTGAGAGTTTCATGAGGATTGGTGCACAGGGAGCACTCTGTGTTTGAATGGTTGTTGCACAGGGAGATTGGGTCCTTCACCATTGGTGTACATGCAAAGATGGGTGTTTGACCTTTTGACCTTTGTTTTTGGGACCAATATTCATTTAAGTGGGGGAACTGGGGGAGGTTTTCTCTGTATTCCTGAATTTAAGGTATTCGCGGATTTGTCTCCGGTCCCTAACCCCCGCTAATACCTTAGTGAAGTAAGTATTCATATTTAAGCAATCAAAATAACTTAGCCAATTATGTCACAAAGAAAGGTGTTTTTGCGATCTTATGCAAATTGGTGCAAGGCCCAGACAAAAAGCAGCTTTTGTCCACAGCAGAATCAGCCGATTTACATTGATTGCGTTCAATTTTTAAAGGGGTTGCGAAACGTCAGAGTGTGTGTTACTTTAGTGTCACCGTCAACATCTCAGGTGTTAAGGGGTTAAAAACCATGTTAAATGTCAGATTTTCGACACTGTTTGAGACAATCTAATATTCAAAACATTTTTTAATATTACCATTTGTAAACAGCTAAGCGCCTTTGGAGTTAGAGAGATTTAATGTTACAGCTGGAGTTTTTCTTATAAACTCTGTGGGTGAATCGTGTATATTTGTATACTTGTATAAACCTGTTCCGGAGTATAAAAATTCCTTTTCGCTAATTATTTGTTTACACATGGTGTTGTTTACACGTTCATGTTGTTGCAGATGTCTGCAGGCAGGTGTGCTCAGGTGAGTGGGGGGTTGGGGGTAATGCACCACATTGTTGCTGTATATAGAGGGGGGCCCTCAAACCCCATATGGTGAAGGAGCCTAAGAACCTCCACCATCCGGACAGACCCAAAAACAGCTACTTAAAGAGCAGGAACCACCATAGGAGTCCACTCCACTGGGTACCAAGAGGCTGTAGGAGCATGGAGAGCACAAACCCAAACCCCACACCAATAGACACCAGGGGGTCCAATCATAAGCCCCACATACCTAAAAGCCCCACCAGTGCCAGATGAAAGACCTGCCAATGCCCAGGAAGTTCTGACCATCCTCAAAGGTGGTCTGTGGTCGCTCTAAAGGTGCCTAGATGGCGCCCCAGGCAATTCGCTCTGCAGGAAGTCCAGCATAAAGAGACGGGAGGAAGCCTGACACCTCCCCCTCCTTTTTGTCAAACAAAAAGCCAACTCACCATCCAACTGGGTTTCTGCAGAAATACCCAATAAATTAAGTATTTTTAAAACCACATTTAACACAATGGATTGCATTACAATGCCTTCCATAAATAAAACTGTACAGGATGTGCAAATGTAACTTTTAATTTGAATAGGCACTTTGATCCCATCTTTAACCCAAACCATATTTTTTGCCTGCCTTTGACATCTAACAGTTTTAACAACCTCACTAATTCTTTGATTTATTTTACAAAAAAAACTAAGTCCCCTCCTATTTTGGCCATCAATGTCCTGCAGATATGCAACTAACTTTTTATTCAAGCAGAAAAAGTCATGCACTCTGTGCTGTTTTTATCATTTTTTGTCAGATATAAATGTGCATATTTTTGGATATTTTTTGTGCTGCACCTCACTTGTTTTTCTATTAAAAAAGTTCCCTCTAATTACAATTTTTTACTTTTCTTCTTATCAAATATTTTATTTTCCAGTCTCAGGTAATAATTTGTGATCAATCGTTTCCAATGTGGCAGAGTTCCAATATTACTGATAATGAGATTCCTCTCCTGCAGATGTCATTAAACACCATCTGTCTCATAATATTTCTCCTGAACTTTTTCATCCCCACGACCCACCAAAACCCACTTTGTCTTTAAATTCAGCTGCCAGGAACAGTTAATGACTGAGCCATCCACGGGCTAATGTGTTAGCCACAACTGGACCCTTATGGGTGTATACGGTTTGTCAAATTGGTACCTGTACAAGGTACACAATTGATGAAATTTTAAGATTGTAAATCATTCGATGAGCCCAAAGAGAGAAAAATGTTAGCGCAAGTTTTTTCTACAGGCATGTTGTTGTAGCAACCACTTAAACAACAAAGCTAGGTCGGTGAGACACAGCATTTTGGACCGGACCAGTACGGTACTTTGAGCGTTTCCATTATAAAATGGACCGATTAGGCCGGACCAATTCATACCATTTTCAATTCCCCGTTGGTTATATTTCCATGGAAAAATTGAACTAACTATTTAGGGCGGAGCTACTATCATCACACGGTGAAATCAATTGATTGGGGGAAAAGTACTATGACAACAGTAAGTGCCTGACTAGCGCTTTTCCTGACTCAACATCCAAACCCAAAGTTTTATCCTCTTATCGGTTGAATTCTTCCTCGCTTCCCACCATCTTCTTGCAAATAATATTAAATTTTGAGCATTCTGAATTCACTTCCAAATGTGCAAATACGAAGAACTGCCTAAGTCACACTGTTATGACACACATCATCGGTCTACACCCCACGTGTCTTGATGGTCCAACACTCAATGGAAACGCTCACTTCAGTTGTCCGTACCATTCTAAACCAACCAGGAGCGGACCGGTCCGGTCCAGTCCAGGGGTCTGCAACCTGAGGCTCTAGAGCCATGTGCAGCTCCTTTATTCCTCCATTGTGGCTCCAAATAAACTTCAGACTTAACTTATTATTTAACTAATTCATTTGTGTTTAGATTTTTGACATGTCAGATAGGCCTAAATGATCAAAAATTATAGTCAAAGGTTTAATCTACTGTCAAAGTAGTTTATCATCAGTGATATGTAAAGATAAGAAAAGTGGATTCTACACTTAAAACACTTGTGTTTTTATTGACTAGAAGAAACAGGATGAATAAAAAAGGGCCACTTTGGTTTCATTTTAAACCCTCTACTCATGGAGCTAGATTTAGTTTGTCTAAATTAAACAAAATGTTGGTTTTCCCCAAAACACACAATGGACAACTCTCAAACTGGAATCAAATTAAAGTCTGGATGGATTTTCCCAATTAGTGTCTCAAACTGCGCCATTTTTAAAATCACCCCACAGAACGCCGTCCTTCAGCTTTTATGGCCAGTTAGTAAAAAGGTTTGCTTCTCTTGTTCGGAGCGAAACATAAAGTGTGGTCAGCCAACATTCCTGTCACTTACTGTGACTGTAATTGCTGACAAGTTTCCTCAGGGGGTGAAGCGTTATGATCTCCTCCAACCATTCCCGCAGCATAATCCACTTCCCTGCCGTCCATCTGTGCGATCATATGTCTCAAATTGTGATCGTTTTGCCAAATTAGCTCCATAAAACTCTGTATCTCTGAGCCGAATTATATTACAGCTGTACTAAGCATTGAGGAGAGGAAGCCAAGTGGATTACACTGCTGCAGGAATGTGAGAGGGTCTTGTGGTCGTCTAAAGCTGTAAGACAGTCTGCTTTAAAAACAAAAAAACAAAACAGCTTTTATTATAACCATGGTTAAAAAAAGTCTGATCTTGAATGATGTTCTAAAAGACTAGGACTAAATTAGTTTTTTTATATATTTGAAAAAAAGTAATAAAAGTTCCTTCAAAAATGCACGCTGAAAGCTGAGTTTCCCAAATACCATAAAAACATCAAAATGTCTTGAAAATGTTTTTTTTTCAAATACATTTTTGAAAAGGCTATTTTATCCACAAACTTAATTTTTGCATTTTTTTAAAGGGTAGTACATCTTACCTTAACAGAATATAATGAAATATTCCTAAAAAGAAAAAAAAAAAGTAAGCCACTTTTTTAATTCCTTAACATGTAAGAAGGAAACTAACTAGTTTTACTTCATCACATACATGAGAATACTGTGTTCCTTTGATGATACTTCCACAACAATGTTTCTTTGGGTGATACTGCAT
>NC_050516.1:4843464-4862856 GCF_002922805.2 Oryzias melastigma | reverse complement strand
GAAAAGTTTCAAAACTTAAACTAAGAAAGATTCAATACTAAACGAAAATAATAATTAAGCTATTTTTTCCCCATTTTAAAAATCTTTTTCTCTTTGACAAACATTGTAGGTGAGAGACTTTAGAGTTTACCTTCTTCAAAAAGAAAAGTTTTAGGATAGGCTACTGAAAGCTCCATATAACCTTTGGTTGCCTGTCAAATATAATTAATTAAACAAAAAACAAACAAATGAAGAAATAAAAATTGACTGAGGAATCCGAAGCACAACCAGTTGTGAGCTAAAAAAAATACTTGAAGTGTCCTTTTTGGTGGAGGTAAGTTCCTGAACTGAAATATTGGAAAATTATTTTTTTCCGTTTTTCTTCTAAACGCGAAGAGATGCACGGACTCATTCACACAGACGGCAAACAATCTGAATCTCTGTGTAGATCCACTAAACTGAGAATTCCCACATGAAGAAGCTCATCTGTATGACCGAATTATTGGACCACTGAAAAAAGAAATAAATAAACTTGCAAGAATAAAGTCGTAAAATAATTAGAAAAATAGTTGTAACTTTACAATAACAAACGCATAAAAACATACTTTTTAAAAAGTAAAAAATGTACGAGAATACATTTGTAAAATTACAAGAATAAAAATTGTAATTTCATAAAATAAGCTTGTAAAATTATGAATAAAAAAGTAAATATTTTACAAGAATAAAGTTATACAATCAGAATTTACTAAATTGAAGTCAATATACCATTTGAACAACAACAAACAAAAGAATTTGTTATGTCAGTGTGATAGCAGTTACTTCAGGATTAGTTTCACAAATAAGTAAAAACGAAATATAAGGAGGACATTGAGAAGAATTAGTTGAAACGTCTTCAGAAGAAATTTCTCAACCCACAAGAAAAGGAATTCCAGCGGATACGCCGTTTAGATCATCGGTCTAAGAGGTCTAAGAATATTATGGCACACGGATACCTGTAATAAACCAAAGCTTAATGGCATCGCCATAAAAAGCTGCATTATTGAATTAGTTCACACGTGATGTGGATGGAAACTTTTTTCTGTGAAATTTACAACTTTATTCCCATTAAATTACAGCTTTTTTCTTGTAATTTTGTTGTTTTTTTTTGTAGTAAAATTATGACATTTTTGACATTTACACATTTTTTCACTGACAATTACAACTTTTTTTTAATTTACGAGTTTATTCTCGTAAAATTAGGAAATTTTCTTTTAAATTTGTGACTTTACTCTTGTAAAATTACAACTTTTTTTACATTTATTTTTTTTTTTTCTCAGAAAATTACAACTTTTTTTACATGTACAAGTTTACTTATAATTTTATGACTTTATTCCCATTAATATAGTCATTGTTTTCTTTTTATGGTAGACTTATTACCTTGTTGTACATTTCTTAGCAGCTCCTTGCTGTGATCCATTTTTTTTAGAATAATTCATTTTTTAAGAAAAGAAAGTGTCGTCGTCTGCTAATAAAATAGCACTAAGTGCAAAAATATATTAAAAGCGATCATTAAACATAAAAACATGTGCATTTTTGCAAAATAATAGTTTTTCCACCATTTTTCAACCACATAAACAGATTTTATGCAGGAGATGTTGTGTGCCCCCCCACCCCCACCTCCACCCATCAATCGCCCATGAGGCTGCAGCCACAACATTCCCTGCAGAAAACGTTAAAGAAACAGCAGAAAATAGTCTCTAAATGTTATGGTTCATGAGAAAATCTGTCTTGAATATAAAAGAGATTGCTACCCTGATGTACTGAATAACTATGAGCTAGGACCAAAAAACACTCTATTTGGTTTAAGCTGCTCCCCTTTAGCAGCTCCATCTTGGAAGTCTGTTTCTTTAAACTGTGGATCTTCTGGCTCCTATCAGCCATTTGTATCAATCTCTGACTGTTTGCTGGTGCTGTGGGCAGCCTGTGAGGCCGGCGCCGAGACTCCGCGTGCGCGGTGGAGCGGGAGGCTGCAGACCTTTATGCGAGTTTTGAACGGCTGCCTTCATCTCCTGTTCCCCCGATCAAAGTTCCGCTCTATTCTGGGATGCAGATTGACAGCGATGTCAACCCCAGGATGCAGCGGGCAGAAAAAAAAATGAAAAAAAACATGCAAAGACGCCTTTGGGTGTTTACATCTGCACATCTTCTAACTGCTTAAATTCATTTCTAAGATATTTCATCTTTGAAATCCATGAAGGCATCTTTTCTTATCTTTTCGTGACAGGTTTTCTTGATTGCCATGGCAACGCAACACAATGTCCAAAGTCGTGAACTTCATAGGACTTTCTGAACTCACAGTTCTCCAAAGCACTACGAGTAGTTTTGAAGATGAACAGGAAATGAGATTAAATTAATTGATCAATTTACATCAGTGACTTTATACGAGAACTGGACTGAGTGACTCCTCCCCCTTGTGTTCCGAACAGGAAGTACCCAAAGAAGACAAAATCCCATAGACGTCTATTGAGAAATAAACAGCTATTAATCATTCTGTTTGTTAGAATAACCATTCTTGGTCTATTTTTTTAATATGTTCTTGATGATCCAATTATTTTCATGATTTTCTTTTTTATTACAAATCAAGTCATAAACTGACCAGTCAGATTCCTCAATGAAAGTTTTGTCTCACGTCTAATGTTCGAAACGTTTGGTTAACTGATGTCGTGTACCCAGCTTTTAAGTGGTGGTGGTGGGGGGGACTTCCAATAAGCTCTCTCCTGATTGGCGAGAGCGGTTGTCATAGAAACAAGGACTCAGTCCAACTTGGCCAATCACTGTTTACCGACGATGTCTGGCTCCAACCGTCGTCTGTATTGTGAGAAAAATTGGGACTGAATTGAATGTATTTCATTGAAGCCGGAAGTAAATCATTGTATATGGTGACATCACGCTCACTCGATCCAGTTCTTTTATACATTCTGTTATTTACGTACAGTTTCCATTTCAATGCCAACAACAGCTGAGCTGTGTCGACGTGCTTTGTTTTTTTGTTTTTTTGCACAACTAATAAATTGAAACTTTGTTCTTTCATTGAAGTCTGACTTTATTCATTTCCACTCAAAGCTGCAGGTGAGAAGGTAATTAAACCAAAAGCTGCAGTGAAGTACGCCCCCTAGTGTAAGCCCCTTAAACCCAGTAGAGCCATAGGAGTCGCACTGACCGAGTCAGCTCAGTTAAGACGAGTTAACCTGGACTTGTGTTTCCACATCTTTCATATTTCCTATTTTCATGTAGCACACATTTTTCAATACAATGACAGTCTGTAGGTGTCATGGCTGCTTTGACCTTACCTCCATACGACCGCTCGACATTATGCTGGGGGGGGGGGCACGCTACCATTGAGTGAAAGAACAAAACTCTCATTTCTAAAACTGCTGCTTCATGCAAATAAATGTACATTCAGAGGGTCAAATTTGGCATTACTTTCAGGAGACGGAGAAGGAACACTTTTCCCAACAACAATAATAATTCAATACTAAGAGAGGTCCTCAAAAAGTAATGCTAAAAAATCTGGATCTGCTAGAACTGTACAATGGTGGATATTTTTTACAAGGTACTGTGGTCATGTGATATGGATCTATCCATTCATGCACCCATCCATCCATCCAATTTCAGGTACAACCCCTATTAAGGTCAGGAGGATGCTGGAGCCTATCACACCTCCCGTGGAGTGGTGGGTACACCCTGAACATGTCATGTTTCTCACCTGCAAAATATAACTAAGATTGTATAAATTAAATCAGGTGAATTTACTTTTTAATTCTTAAAGATTTAAAACATTAGAACATTCTTTTTTAGTCATGTCTATTCCATGACTACCATTGTCTGTTTAGGCTTTCTTTGGTTTAAAGAAAAAATGGATGAATCTGTGGTTGGATGATGGATGGATGATGACTAGATGGACTATGGCTGGAAGATTTATGGATGAATGGAGGATGGATGGATAAATAGATGGGCAATAGATAAAAAGTGGATGGATGGATGAATATATAGAATATGGATGAAGAATGGATGAAGGATAGATGGATGGATATATAAACAGAATTTGGATGAAGGATGGATCAAGGATGGATGGATGAATGAATAGACGGACGAAAAATGGATGTAAGATGGATGACTGAATGGAAAATAGATTCATGGATGGATGGTGGATGGTATCTTCCAGAAACAAATGTTTTTGTAAATAGCAGATCTTGATCTCATTCATTTTTTTGGTTGTTCCCCTCGCTGGGATGCCATACATGGCGGGGGGGGTCATTGTTTAATATAGCTTTTATTCATTTTTACTGGATACGAGGTGCAAACAAATTTCGGTGAGTTCTTTAAACATGCGGTCAGGGTGAACTATTTGTTCAAAGGTGCAGTTTTAGAATGGAATAGCAAAAACAACCTCAGTCCAGAACTTAAAACCATTAAGGTCTGTTGAGGTCGTTGACATGGCAACCTCCTGTGAAACGTAATAAGAATCAAAAGTATTTTTAAAATCTTTCTAGAAGGGTGTTCCATTTCTGCTTTCAGGGGTGAAAGTTTTGGTTGTGTAGGATTGAATTCAGGACTATCCATCAAAACAATTATAGAATCGTTTCTACTAGAAAGATTCAGGTTTCGAAGTGTAGAAAACATGTTTACAGCTTTGAATGCTATGGAATACTGGGTTCATACCCGGTTCAAAATTGAGGTCAGGTTTGTCCGCTGATGCTGTGTTCCTTTGCGTGCCACCGTCTCCAGGCGTGTGCACACACTTCAGTAACAGAATGGCCTCAGCGTTACACTCGATAAAAGTCCAGGCTCAGAAATATAGGCCACGGAGCTCACAACCCCTTTTGACAAGCAGCGTTGGTGCACATCAAACCGGCTCTGCTTTGGCACTGTTGTAAAGAAAATAATAGAAGGGGGCAGGCTCCGCCTCCGTCTTTTGAGGTCTCTAATTTATGCTAAAGTAAAACGCCCTCACAGGCTCGGTCAGATAAGAAAGATGGAGAAGCTTATCTATTTCCGGTTATTTGAGAGCAGAAACGGAACATCCAGAGCGGAGCAAAGTCCTGAGACGCTCCATTTCCCCATCTTCCCCGAAACATCTGGTCTCCGAGTGGCCTCTCTGTTCCCGACCGCGGGACGCCCCGTTCCTCCGGTCCCGCGGAAATCTTCCCGGCTTTCAACTGCTGACAGCTTCTTGTACAGGTGCTGCTTTCAATCATTCATACGGCCCTCCTCCGCCGAGGCGAGGACGTGGCGCTCCTTTTGTTCTCCTTCCTCTCGCCCAGTTTGTGGATAAACTGCGGATTGAAGAGCTTTCCAGCTTGTTGTGAGACTTCATCAGCTGTAATTCAGCGATGACGTGGCGCTCATAAGCCTTGATGAAGCCTTGGCTCATAGAAATAGGCTGAGAGGCTCAGAGAGATTGCAGACTGCAGAGTCACGGGGCTTTGGTAGTTTCCACTTGATTAAGCTCCACTCTATGCGCTCTCACTTTAATTTAAAAAAGCTGCAAGACCAAGGAAAATAAAATTAATTGCATGAAGCATGAAGACCCCCCTCATTTCTGTGGAGTTCATAGTAGCCCTCATTATGACCCCTGAAGCTCTGAGGAACCCACCGTTTTGGCATGGCAAAAAGGGGTGGAGTCACAGTAAGTACTCGAAATATATTTGGGCACAAATGCTTTGTATGTTTTTTTTTTTTTTTTAATGATCGTTGATTATTTTTGAGAACTTGACAGAGTCACTCTTACACCTCAAAATAGAAAGTACCCAAAAAATACATGGACTTCTACTGTGATACTTCATCGCCTCCCTGAAACTACACAGACATTCACACGCTCATTCAGGGGTCACACCTTATAAAAACCCAGTCTCATTAAATGAGTGGGAGAGAAGAGCTGCCTAATCATTATGCACTGTGGAGTAATTTGTAAAAAAACAAAGTTCTAAGTTCTTGTTTCCCCCCTTTGTTTGTTATATTCTTTAAGTTCCTGGATATTTCTATTTTAGGTAAAACCTAAAGAGACAAGATATTTTTTAAAATTTTTTTGTCCTTGGACCTTAGCCCCAACCTGGCATAGAGTGAGGCATCTTGGTGTCAGAAGTGGGATTTGAACCCATTACGAGACTGCCAAATAAATGGCTTTAAATAAATTTGCCCCAAAAAACTTGTTTTTCAGAGTATAAGTCTCAGTTTTTTGCATAGTTTGGCTTGAGGTGTGACTTTAACTCAAGGGCGACTTTTGGGGGATTTTTTAAGTCTAAACATAAATAGGCTTATATGCTAGTTATTTTTCTACTAACAACTGCTAGAGGGCACTGTAGATATGTATCAGTGTTTGATACTGACAGAAATGTAGAAGAAGAAGTGTTGTCTAAAACAAACATGGAGGTCAATTTGATTGTTCTACTGAACTTTATTATTCATGTTTTTATATTTTCTTCCTTAGACTATTGCGTGACAGCAATTCATCAAACTGGGTAACAGAGACACAGAAGTACCGCTGAAAGTGCCATCATTCAGGTACCGCAAAGGGTGTCACTGTGTATGCTGTTTGTGCATGTTCACTGTAAAATATGAAACAATGGATCATTTAACAAAAGTTCTGTCATTTGTTACATTTAAAAGTATAATTCATTCGTTCATTTTCTTTACCGCTTTGTCCCTTTCGGGGTCGCAGGGGTGCCGGAGCTTAACCCGGCTACTGATGGGCGAAGGCGGGATTCACCCTGGACCGGTCGCCAGTCTGTCTCAGGGCTAAAAGTATAAGTTTTCCTCAAATTAAAAATTTGAGTTCATGTATACTCAATCTAAAAAGGTAATTTGATTAAAACTAACATTTTCAAATGTAACAAATTAAAGAAGTTTTGTTAGTTGATCCAATGTTTCACTTTTTGCGGGTTTCCGCTTTGGAAAATTTACAGTGTTTAATAATTGGTGATTACTGGGATCGCTTTTACATTGATTTTGATTCAGAACAATGTAACTTAGTGGACATTTGTAAGACCAAAAGCAGGTTTTCCTTGACTTTGGATCGATTTTACGGCTTCGAGGAAGGTATAAGATAAATAGGACCTTTTCAATGTGAGGTCGGAAAAATAGGGGACATCATCACTGACAAATTAAAGAAAAGACAGAAGATTGTCACTTTTTCATACTAGAAAGGAAGAAGGTAACAAATTTAGTCATTAAAAAATTCAATATTATATTCCAATATAAAATGATGGATATCAATGTTGTTTTTTTAAATGTGATTTTAGTTTTTTAGATACTAAGAGGATTTTTCTTCAGAAGATTAATAGAATAGAATATCTTTATTTCTACAGCACTTTTCACAGAAAGAATCACAAAGTGCTTTACAAAAAGAGCATAAAATCAATACAATATAATACAATGATTATAATACAATCGAGCAGGGGGCCCCGTGGTAATGTTCGCCTGGAACCCCCAAACTGCTAATTCCGCCACTGGATATCATAACATTCAGTTTGGATTGGGCTTCCTTTCTGTTAGATTGGGGTTTGTACTTTTTCAAAAAAACGTTTGAGCACCATCTTGATTGTTGGAATACTTTAGAAAAAGGCTCAAAAATGTATCTTTTCTAACTGTACCCTCAACTAAAAGTTCAAATTGTCGATAGAATTTGGTATTTTATTCATTTGTTTATTATTAATGTCAATATATATCCAATTTGATCCTTGACAGAGAATATTATTTCCAAAAGGGACTGTTTTAAAGCTTATACATATTTTATTTTATTGTTTTGTCATTTTTTGAGTTTGAAACTTTTTGTCAGGAAGAAAGTTCTCCCTCATTTTTTGGGGGGCTACAAAGAGTCAAATTCTTTGATATCCTTAATGCGCTTTGATGAACATCTCCGAATCAGGAAGAGTTTGATTAGCGCCGGCAAACTTTAATTACTGGACTGGGACCGGGCGCATGTTCCACGGAGGATCACGCCGGATCGTGATTGATATGTCGTTTCTGTGAAGGTCTCTTTCCGCCTCTGATTTGATCAAGGTTTTATTCTCCGATTTTTATTCACCCTCACACTCTTCCCCCACCCCCCCTTGATTGCAAGCCGCTGCTCTAATAGAGTACATCGCATCCCAGGCTACTGCCGCTGACAGAAAGCTCTGAGCTTCTCACTTATCCTGTCACCAATTTCCCAGCTGCATCTTTGTTGTCCGGTTCACCAGCCCGCCTTTCAAGATTCTCGGGAAAGTGCTCTTCTGCCTCGTCAGCAGCTTTTTGGAGCCATTTTCCCCCTCTTCTCAGTGGGTTGATGTTCTCTTGCTGAAATTACCCGTTTATCTGGAGCCGCTTTTCTCTGCGTTCTGATGACTCAAGTCTGACTCAAACGTCATTCGCCTGATGCTCTGTAGCTTCCAATGCCACGGTCACACCGGCCTTGGAAATGGGTGTTCAAGCAACCACTTCCAATGAAAGTCTGTAAATGCACACACACACATATATATATACTGTATATTTGCTTTCAAAACTCTGGCGTTTTTTTGGGCTCCACATACACAACTTGACGGCTATAAACGAGAAAGTTAAACCAGTTGTTCTTTCACCAATAAGAGACTTTGATTACGTAGTGAGATATGGATAGTGTCCTTTTCAAAATATAGCAGTGCCAACTGGCTGATGATTGATCACGGAGGAGAAATCAAAAATTGCATTTTGTGTCTGGCCAGAATTATATGACACCAAGTCTTTCATATATGGTCTGGTGCGAGATTCATCAACATTTTGCACCAAACTCTCTCCCACTGTAGGTACATACTGTATGCTCGAATCGGGTAGCGATAGTGCAATGTGAACACTGTATGCTAAAAGCCCTCAGAAATCATCTTCAAGATCTTCTAGAAACCGCAATCATCTCCCATTGTTGTACCATAAAAGATGGAGCTGTGCGTCTTTTCATTAACTACAAGAAAACTCAACTCACAAGTAATAATAGACACGCACGCCCTACCCAATTTGGAAGACGCGTTCACCGATCTTTCTGGTTCCAAATGGTTTTCCGTCTTAGACCTGAAGTCTGGGTATTACCAAATTGAAATGCTAGAAGAGAACAAGGTAAAAACTTATTTGGTGTGCCCCTTTGGGTTCTGGGAGTTCAATCAAATTCTCCAAGTCATCACCAGTCCTAGCACTTTCCAGCGACTCATAGAAAAGTGCATGTGGGACCTGAACTTTTGAGGGAGGTCCTGGTTTTTTATAGATGACATAATTTTTTTTTGTCCAGACATTAAAGGATCATGAGGAAAGACTAATATGAATAAACTGAAGGATTACTGTCAGTCAATAAATGTGTCTTTTTTCCAGTGTCTAGTCCCAATATGCGTTACAAATATAGGTTCTTGAACATGGTATAAAGCGACAAGCTTTCTGAACCAGCTCATAGCAGACTTGCAACACATCAGGCAAACGCTGTTCATGCCGCAGACTGCATATGAGAGTGTAACGCACCCTACTACCTTCTCATGTTTATGTTATTTTAGTTTGGAAAAAAATGGGGGCTTATCTGGGATTCCACACATAAAAAAAGCATAACAGAGAGCTATTTGCGTGTGATCTCATCTAAAGAAAAGAGCGTACTTCTGGCTCCAACAAAATGTAGTCAAATCATGGATTCCGCCATGTTGGTACGAGTCGTCATCAGTAGGCAGTGATTGGTCGTGTGGTTTGGGGTGTGAGTGGCTTTAAGCTAGCAGGTAGGTACGCAAATGGATAGCTCTCAGTTATGGGTGATGGGAAGAGGGGCAGAGGGGCAGAGGTGCTCTGTGCCAACAGTCCCTCAGTGACAAACTTCTAATGAACTACTACCACTCTGCACAAACTATGTCCCTAGAAGCCTACACAAGTTTATTTAACACTTACATTAACTTGGGTTTGCAAAGAGCTGTAAGCTAACAGGAGAGCGTGTAAACAAAGGCATGCTGGTATTTCAACTTCTGCACCAACAGACCCGCCCATGACCCAAAAGGCAAATTTTTAATGTGCTCCTCCCAATGTGCAGAGAATATGTCTTAGAAAACTTTTTTTTAATTTATTTTGACTAAACATAGTAAAATCTGGTAACATTTTTAAAACAGTTAAAAAATGATTAGAGCTGGACTTTAAGGATTTTCTGTTAGGTAGTTGAAACTTTAAAGTGAAAAGTTAGTTTATTAGGACAAATATCCTTAAATTAAATCTCAAATGACTAATTTGATCTTCCTAGTTACAAACTATCATGATTCATTTCAAACTGCTTTCACACAATCCAAATCAACCTGTCATAAAAACTGCTTTTTTAGGCATCGTTTTTCCCTTTATTTGCTCACCTTTTCCCTCAAGTTTTACATTAAACTTTTAATTACAAACTTTTTTGCTAAAAATCTCCTCACAGATTATTTCTGCTTGTTTTTCACTTACTACCAAAAATTTAGCAATTAGAAGCTCCCTTTTTTTAACTGTCTCACAGTTTCTCTCATTTCCTATTTTAGCAGCTGTAGCACAATTGTTGAGCATTTAGTTTTACGTCTATTTCTTTCTATTTTTTTTTTTCTAGCAAACTTTACTTTCACTTTAAATGTAGAAATTATATTTAGTAAAAAAAAAGAATACTGCAACTGGTTTAATGTTCTTTGACATGTTTAAATTGTTCATTTTATTTTTTAAATATTACTACATGTGTGGTGAAAATCCATGATTAAAGTGAAAGATATTTTAAAATCAACATAGAAATGTAATTTTATCGTGAGCTTTTTTAAACCTCTGGTTGATATAGACTTTGATTTGCTATTGCGCTCACTTTTATACCGTTGTGGAGACCCATATGTGAGCGATGAGGAAAGACATTATTAGGCGGACCTGTCATCTGGGTTTGGTTTGGATCTGTTGGTTCCGAGAGGGTGTACAGGGCCCGGTATTTTTTGTTGACCGCTTTAGTTACTTTTTATTTTGGAATGATCTTTGCTTTGATCGTTTACACATTTTGTATTATCCGTGCCGATGAATTTTGATAAAATCAAGACACATCCGAAGGAGATTTTCTTCTTTTTTTTGGGAGCGCGGCGCAAACAAGGTCCTGCCGCAGCCTCCCTAAGTCGGCCGCTACAGTCCATAAAGCTTCACATTTTCAAAGTAAAACTATCAACCATCTTTTTGCATGAGACTAAAGTTCTGCTTACTGACAGGAGTTATGAAAAAATGAATTTACGTTAACACTGGAGCTTTAGCGTTTACGTTCTTTTGATCATGGTAACTCTTAAAACGTTGATGCAATTAAGGTAGATTCTGCTGCAGAGAAAAGCGTCTTGACATGCAGCTCTGGACAATAGTGAAGTGTTTATGTAATCACTGTCAATCAGCTGAATTTGCCACAGAAAAAAAAATGACTTTTTATACCGGCTTTGCACCAATAATGTAGATTTATCAGAGGAAATTATAATCCTCACTGCAGTAGCTTCCATTGCCAGTGTTGATGGTCTAATCCCAATCACTCATACTAGTCATTGCAATAGCTTGAGGAATGAATAGATGCAGGCACCTGTGAGACTAAGAGAACACTTTAGGTCAGGGGTCTAAACTCATTTTAGTTCAACTCGTCTGATCTCAACTGGGCCAGACCAGTAACATCATAGCAATATAACCTTTGGTCAACTTGTTATCTGTACACTTGTTTTTGTTTTTTTTCTCAGTTGCTAAAAATGCAACAACCTAGTAGCCTAATATTATTATTTTTTTGAAAATGACATTTTGGTAATTGTGTTGTCACATCTGATAAATTTTATAGCAACTTAACATCAGTGAAGCTGGCAGGAAACCCAACTGCATCTTACCTAGACGAGGCACGCTCTATTTCTTAATCTTTTGTTATACCAATATTTATTTTCCTTTGCTTCCCCTAGTGGCGGAATTGTGCACTGCAGCCATTTCTTCGCCACAGGAATGTGCTAGAAACTTGCTTTTTTCTCAACATCCTTACATTTTTATCTCTTCATGACTGGGTCGGACTCAACCATCTGGCAGGCCGGATGTTTGACACCTTTGCTTTAGAACATTATGCGCTGCAGAACTTTAAGGATGGAGATTCTGTGGAGAAGATTTCCATGATTTATTGTTAAATGATCCAAAACGGCAGTGATGTTTGTGTTTTTATGTTACTTATGGTACTGCTGAACTTAACCAGAAAATTGACAAAAGAAAAACTTGCTTCGCCCCAGAACACTTTCGCTATAAAAAAATTACAGCATCACTTTTGCTGGGTGATATTTACCCGATATAAAATACCCAATAAAAAGTATTTCTCATAAAAAATAGATCAAGATATGACAATACATGATAAATTAGAGTAGTTTTTTTTTTTTTTCAAACTGTGCTTTATGCAACAAAGTGGGGGAAAGGGCATAGGAAAATCCTAAGAACATGCTTGAAAATGACTGAAAAAGTAGGAATTTGGGAAGAAAAAGTTCCTAAAAATATAAATAATGATACTGTAAACTTGGCCTCTGGTCCACTCATTCCCGGGACATGTGAGACTTTACCCAGGGACACATGACACTCAACAAATATAAATTAAGGTCAATAATTTTGCTTGGGTGAAAATCCCCTGGTGATAGTGCTCTAAGGTTTAAGTGACAAACACCATCTCTTTCTATATAAATCTTTTATGTAAAGTTTTGTTGATTCTGATCTCCTGTCCTAAATAGAAGTATAAATGATGGTGATCTAATACATATACTTTTAATTTAGTAAGACAACATATATATATCATTGTCATTAGACAAATACTAAAAAGAATTGTGGTCATATCTGTGAAATGTTCAGCTAGATTCTTGAATCAGATCCGTTCACCACCAAGAATCCTCCTTTTAGTTAGTTTTCCTCCAAGGACCGGAGAAAGTTCTCCGGCGTTCCCTTCTCCGCTCCTTCCAGCTTCCTGTTGTGCATTTTTCTCGTTTACATTTGCTCGGCGCTCCGGCCGCTCCGTCATCATCAGTCTGACATCGCTAATTCGCGCCTCGCTGCGAATAGATTGTTTTTCTCAATTCGGCTCATTTCTGATTGTACCGCATGCCACCGAGCGCTCATTCCAAACCCAGCGAGGTGCAGCGGCACGCCGCCGCCGCTCCCTTAACAAGGTTATTGATTTTGGAAACAACCCCCTTACCACGGTCACTCCTCAAAAAACAGGCTAATTGCTATTTATTGCTTACTTTAGCGGCTGATAACAAATGCGGCGCCGCGGTAAGTACAGCGCAGCTTTCAGCATCAAAGCGAGTGAGGAGGAAACGCTGAGAGGGGGAATAAATGAGCCTCAGAGGCCGTTACCCGAGCACGGACTGATTTGTCTGCTGGAGAAAACAGCGGCGCGGCAAGGAGATGAATTTCCGAGTTAATATGAGAAGACTCTCAGCGTGCACCCCGGGTCATCCGTTACCCGTCCCAGTTTCTGCCTCTCGCTGGAAAGCCGCGTGTGTCGGCGTCACGCCTTCGACTTGAATCTCTTTTTTTTTCTTATTCAGAGACCACCTCAGATCTGGAACAGCAACAGCAGACATTTCACCGAGACGCATGTCAGGGTTGCGGCGTTCCGGTCCCACCGGGCCTATCACCGCCTCCTCCGCCGCAGTGAGCGCCACGGGGATATCCATCCACGCTCTCCCAGTCCCCCCTGTGATGTTACGGCTGCCCACTCCATCCATGCAGACCCCTGCTCTTATGAAGGAGGTATTGACATTTAAATCGAGCAGGATTAGGAAGA
The DNA here is from genome assembly GCF_002922805.2 of Oryzias melastigma. Taxonomy (NCBI): domain Eukaryota; kingdom Metazoa; phylum Chordata; class Actinopteri; order Beloniformes; family Adrianichthyidae; genus Oryzias; species Oryzias melastigma. Next base: position 4,849,097 of record NC_050516.1, on the reverse strand, counting down.
GCAGACAGCTGGTGCTGAAGATAGACACTTATATCCATAAAACGCAGACATACAGTCGCATGTTCAACAAAGTACAACAAATAGGAGAGAAACACAACAACAAGCCTTCTGATTCTGGAGCAACAACACAAACTATTGGATTGCCCCCAAAAAGGAAAAATAGAGTGATAGAGTTTGCTTTCTTTCACAAGAAATAGGAAAATGAGCCACAGCGTAAAACTGACTCAACTTCAAAGTGAACAGCTATGAGGTCACACTGTGTGGCATTGTAGCATTTTTTATCCTCATCATGGAGGACATGTACAATACATATTAACTTAAAATTACATTTTTAAGTATTTATCAGAATCAGAAATAGATGAAAAAGATTGAAGGTGTGACCACAAGCTTCCTTAACCACTTCACTATGATGCATCCACTTGTAGTCCAATAGATCCTCTGAAGTCCCCCTATGACACCAAAATCCCACACCACAAGTTTCTCAAAAAGCCATTTTTCATGTTGATCTAAAGCGTCTGTTTCCAACATCTCCTCTGAGGGGTTGTGGCTTTTGGTACTAAACAGAGTAGCCCCCTTCCCCTGTCGGATCATGACAGCTCTGTGACTCGATAGCTTAAATCTTCACCACTGCTACATAAAAATGTCCAGTCGTATCGTTTTGATCCGTATGTCAGTTGGACGAGGAAGTAAAGAACTTCATGGACCGAACTTCCTCCAAAATCCTGATTCTTTCTCCTTTCAGTTCACCAAAGAATCTTTCAGCTAATTCTCCAATGTTTATTGACGTTGCTGTGATCAATACATTCAATCCATTGGTTTCTCAGAGTTCTTGATAAAATAATGAAAGCTAACATCAAAATGCTCTTTCATTGATTTACAATCCTTAACAACTGCGGTCAAATGAGCCGCCGTTCACATTTCCGTGGTCACATCAAGAAGCTCCGTGGAGTCTGGTGGAGATTTTCTAGCGTTCTCAGTCCTGCTACCGTAAGTATTGGATGGAACTCACACAAAAAATCCAGTGATGCTGATTTGAACACAGAAATGTGAACGGCGGCTCATTTGACTGCAGTCAATGTGAAGTTACCTTCTCTGCAGCTGATGGGTTTATCGCATGAGCAGCAGAGCTGTTGTGATGTCAAGAAAGCTCATTAATTCAAACAGAGTCTGTTTGTGACAATTTGATTTTCAGCGATTTAAAGGGAGAAATACTCGGAAATGCAAAAACAAAATGATTTCTTGTAACATTTGTTCTCTCATAAGAAAAATGTCACACAAACATGTTAAAAACAGGATTTTCATCAGAGGGGGACTTAAATACGTCTATTTGCATTAAGTTATTTGTTGATGTGACTTGCTCTTCAGGGCCACCGTACTGTAGAAGTCTGTGGTATTTTGGCTAAACAGGATGCACTGGCTCGAAAATGGTTTTGACTCCTAATTTATCTTAACTTGTCTCTAAAAATGGGTCAACTTGATCACAAAAACATTTCAATATGCTTCCAATCTTACAACTTAATTCTTAGACTGTTATATATTTGTAATTTTTGACCAAGAAATGTTGCCGTAGTAAAGTGCCGTAGAATAGTCTGAATGCCTCAGCACCAAATAGACGCAACAACCTAGTGGTGCTTGACTTTACGCTACGCTGTCTCCTCACTAAAATCAGTTTAAACACAGCTGTAATCACTGTTTGGTTTGGAGTTTTGTATTGTTTTTCAAAACCAATACAGAAATCAAGAACAGTACCACCATGGTGCATTAGCACACGCCGCAACCCCAGCAGAGAATCAAGACATGGAAACTCGACCAACTTCACAGTGAGGCATTCACTGACCACATATAGGTGCTGTCTTCACTGATGTTTTACACTGGTGTTTTACACTGGTTTCCCTGCTGTTTCTGTTCCGCCAGAGACTCTTCTGCAACACAGAAGCATAATCAAACTCTCCAATTTACTGTGATGCACACAGTGTCCCGACATAATTCAATCTGCTGGACTGGAACAGTTTTATTGTTCTCGGGCCCTGATTTCTGCTGCAGGAATAAAACTAATTTATACAAAGATACAATCTCTGTGAGTTTTACCAAAGAAAGTGCTGTTTTTTTTAGCAGCTGACGCCACACATTTGTAAGAACATATAATATATTCTGCTTTGTGTGCTAGATGTTAGCAAATACAATTATACGTCCTTTTTACTGCTATGGTTCATACAGATTATAATTAATCATGTCAAAACACCAGAGAGTGCCTCCTTGAGTTAAAATGCCCTTCAACTTTTGTTAATCTTTTTATTTGTCCCATAGATTCATATATTTGTGATAAAAAATATATACTGACAAAGTAAGCCATAAAGGTAAGTAGATGATATGACTGAAATATTTTCTTTCACACGGAAACAAGACAACTGGTACACAAATTTTTAATGATAGCGTAAAACCTTGTATGCTACTGAACAGGTGAGTATCAGGTGTTTCTGGCACCTGCCGTTTTTCTCCTCTTCTTGAACAGGTGCAGATGTTTAGATATCAGCGGATGGAAATAAAAGATCCACTTTCGGAGCTCTTGGTTGGCGTGCTCTCCCTCTGGTCTTCCTGCTGTGTCTGTGTCTTTGCTGTAGCGCTGCTCCAAGTCATCAGGCTTCCCATTCACTCCCCTGCATGCACTCTCTGTTCGGTTTGGTTAATATTCCATCTGCAAATATACACTCAGACAACAAAAAATCTTCATCCTTCCTGTTATTTGGAGGTTTATTATCCTTTGTTCTTATAAATCATGTGCGGGCTAAAATTCTCTTCGTCTTCCCTCTTCCTTGTTACAGTCAAGAGCCAATCATAGCGTTGGGCCAGTAAAGAGTCAAAGACACTAAAGGGAGCACAGATTTGTCTTGCAGTTTCCTTAGGGATTGTGAGGTCACCTGCAGGGATGTCATGAAAAAATGAATGTACAAGTATTAGTAAGGATAGTGTATGTTGCAAACTGGTATGATGTAGTGGGGATGCTGTCGTATGGCGCCTTTACGCCACATTCTAGCAATAAGTGAGGTCCAAATATTGGTAACTTACTGACCAAGCTCAAACGTGGGCACTCCTGTCCACAATTTTCCACAGGCCTGGACGACCTTAAAATTCACAGCACCTGTTCAGGTCAACCCCTTTTAGGGCTTAAGGCTTAAGAGGATGAAATGAAGTGTGCGTAATCTTCACTTGCACTGACACAGAAACTGGAGAATATCAAACAACACTGAAACTCAAAGTAAAAGAATCAATCGCATCAGGTTAGTATCAATTCTGTACCAAATGGTATCAATACTATCAAAATTTGGATCGATCCATCCACCAATAAAGTAAAGAAAGTTCTTGCTATGAAGGATTTTCTGTCATATGTAGGATCTTTCAGTTCTTGTCATGGAGATCATCTAAACAATCAGACAACCATCCACTTGACCAACCAACCAACCACCAGACCACACAACCAACCAACCAACCAACCATCCAACCAATCATCAGATCATCCAGCCAACTGACCAAACCAACCACCAGACCACACAACCAACAACCAAACTGCCCAACCAACCACCAGAATACACAACCAACCGACCATCTAACCAATCATCAGACTGCCCAACCAACCTACTAAACCACCAAACCAACCACCAGACCACCCAAACAACCAACCACCTACCAACCAATCAACCACCTAACCAACAACCCATCCAACCGACCAACAACCCAAATAAACCACCCAATCAACCACCTAAGCAACAACCCATCCAACCGACCAACAACCCAACCAACCATCAGACCACCCAACCAACCAACCAACCAACCAACCAACTAACCAACCAACAAAACCAACCAACTATCCAATCAATAAATAAATCAATCAATCACTTTTTGTAGAGTCCCTTACATCATGTGTACACAAGGTGCCTGGCATAAAACATGTAAACATTGGTTGAAGCAATAAAAAGTCATAAAAGACAATAGGATAACAACAAGAAAAGAAAAACATAAAATGATTGGAAACACTGGTTAATATATTGAGAAAGCACTGCATCAGTTAAAAGATAGAAAGGGTAAAACGTACAAATGATAAGCCATAAAAGCCATAAAATACTTAAATAAAACCTTTAGAGTGATGAAGTTTATGAGATGAGATGTGTTCATTGCAGCTTCAAATTTTATTGTGTAGCACACAAGTCCCCAAGTAACACCCTTTTCTGTTGTGTTCTTTCCTTCGTATGGTAAATAGCTTAAACATATATAGCGCTTTTCAACCTTCTTCAAGGCCCAAAGGTTATATACACACATTATGACACAACAGTAGGACAAATGTGGGGTTCAGTGTTTTGCCCAAGGACACTTTGACACATGGGCAGGCGGGAGCTGAGCATGCCAGCTTCTTTTTGGAGGTCGGTCGCTCCACTTCTGGGCTGTGGCCGGTCCAGAGTCCAAGCAAATGAAGGACGGGGTTGCAGTTTCAGCAGTGGGAAGGTTAAATTCCAACAAAAAGCACCGCTCCCCCTCTCAGTGTCAGCTGTGTCCTTTTCAAGCGTCGTCAGGGGAGCGCCGAGGCTAAGAGACAGACTCCAGCTGTGGATTATGGGCAATTAAAGCTGATTCCTTCTTTGCTGCTTTGATTCCCTGCAGGTATGGCGAATAAAAAAACCCTACATGTCTGACTCATCTGCACACTTGGACATGTTTCTACTACATTTGACTCCTTTCCTTCTAAACAGAATTCATATCAGTGGTTAGAGTAGTATCAGTGGGTTTGAGTGAAAACTGGAAGCAACAGATACATTTTTAACCGCCTCCATAGTTTTGGTTCTTGTCCATCACAAAAGTACCAAGATGGAGGCGTCTGAAAGATCCCAATTTTTATTTTTCCTGAAGGATACTGTCTTGCTACAAATTAAAAAAAATTGAAGTGAAAATACAAAGAATAAAAAGTTCTGCAGCAGATGATAACCCCCCCATAACCCATAACCCCCCACAGAGACCCGATCTGGACGTCATGGAGGCGGTCTGAGACTCCACGCTGAGACAGAAGACATGAAGACAGACTAAATCTATGGAGGAAGCCTCGCAAGATTTTAAAGATGCTTTAGGCAGTTGTACTTGCCAAAAAGAATTGAGGGAAAGGTGTGAAAAGATGCTGGCACAATTTAAAAGACAAAGATTTACCAGCAAAAAATATCAACTAGAGCAGAAAAACAAGCTTCTCCTGTCACTAGTATGTAAGGTATCTGCTTTTTAAAACTCATGTCCGGCTTTTAAAACTAAATCTGAACACGGTACAACTTGTTTTAAAAAAAAGTGTAAATTTGGCATTTGGTTGTTTTTATGACAGGAATAGGAACATTTTTTTAAAATACGAAATCTAATCAATACAAAAATTTTACAACATCGATTTATGAATGAACGGATAACGGAAATGTTGATGGTTTATTTAAAAAAAATAGATTAAATTTTTTTTGCAAAAGTTGTTCAAATGCAGTGCATTGTGGTCTATATTCACTAATATAGTGAGCTTTGATGCACACTGGTTTTTCGCAGAGACTTCTGAGAAATTTCTAAGGCACTGGATTTTGGAATTGTAGATTTAGACAGAGCTACAAAATGGCGAA
>NC_050516.1:4836126-4842134 GCF_002922805.2 Oryzias melastigma | reverse complement strand
CTGTGCCACAACTTTACCCAGACATTCATTTTCCACCAAAAATCAGACGATGAGACGCTTTCCACTGGCAAAATCTTCAAACCCGACAAGCCGCTCCTCAGCACCTGTGTCCGTCACATAACGCAGAACCAGAGCGAGCTGCGAGCTATCCAATCATAGCACGTGAAAATGATGACGTTTCCGAGAGCCCACTAGCTGGCGTTGGAGTCGCCTACTCCAAATCTGATTGGTTGAAGCAACAGTTTGGTCGACAATTATTTTATGCTACAGGGCCCGCAGAACTGATTGTGAAGGCCTCCGGGCAGATTTCTTTGACCCTAGCAACAAATGGTGCTGCAATGTGATTGGTTAATGCTTAAATAGGAAAATACACGTCTGGAAGCAGCGCAGCCAGGGAGACAGCAATGAAAGGACGAAGACAGAGCATTTGGAATTATAGAATACGTATTCACGGAAATAAATAATAATTAATATCAGTCTGTGATTCAGATATTTTTAGGCCAGCAGAGAAGGCCTTACAGGCCCTGACGGCCCGCCACTGGATTTTAAGGCATATCAAAATTGACATATTTCACAAAACTACATTAGAAACACTTTTTTTCGTATTAAATGAGTCACATGACCAAGAAAGAGATACTTGTGCCTTGGGCACTGCACAGTGGGTTCTAAGGCTGGGCAATTCTGAGCATTCAGGTATTGATCTGATACCGGTCAATATCGCCGATATCAATATCGATATTTTTTGTAAATGCGGTGGTTGTGACATGAACCTCCAAATCTCAATTGTTTTTAATCGCTGTAAATAGTTTTTTTGTAAGTTTCCCTTTCTTAATTACTTGATAAACAAAAAAACAGAATTATGTTCAAATGAATCGGAAAAAGTTTATTGAAATAAAACTTGAAAATTAAATAAAAAGTTAAGAAGTGAAAGCAAAACATTCTACAAACCAAAAGAAATAAGGAACTATAATATAAAAATTAATCAAAATGTTTAGCTATAAAAAAAAAACAACTGTTGGAAATATAAATAATTTTTAACTTCTTAGACTTTAAATAGAGCAATAAAAACAGGTGAAAAGTAACTTGTTAAGGGCCAGGTTTGCAGACAAAAGTTGCAAACAAGAGTAAAAATATTGATATTTGTGAGTCAGTTTCAATCTGATACTAATATCAACTTTAGTTCGCTATAATCGATTTTTTGGATCGATCCGCCCAGCATTAGCGGGCGCATCAAGAGTTTCCACAGCATCACACATCAAAAGTTGAGCATATAATGTGGAATTGTTGGATCCACGGTTCCTCTGTAAAATCACCAACCACAATTTCACAGAATCTCTTCATCAAGCTTGTCGTTTCAAGGCCCAAATAGATGAAGATGAGCGCTAAAGCCTTGACAGAAATGTGAATGAATCTACTGTAAATCAAAGTATTGTTTACATCCACCGCTATGTTTTTGAATGACTTAGCGTGAGTTGGTTTGTGTTTATTCACATAATTACTATGTATAATTGCAAAATTGTTTTTTATTAAAATTTTTAGAATTTTTACAAAGTTTTTCACACATGTAACAGAAACAACCAGAGATGGCTCAAATTTGAAGGCCAACGAGAAGCAAGGAAGACACCTCAGATACAATAAAACGGCTGTCAGACTGGGCATTTACTTTAAAGGGTATTTATTCAGATTAATTAACAGCTAAAACAGCTCTCTAAACTTTTTTTTGTTATTTCCATAAATGTGATGTTATTTGCTTTTAGCTAGAAATAAAATGCTGAAAATACTTTTGGAATGGATGGGCAGATTTATAATTTGATGATCTACATCAGAGAAACTGGTACAGACAAGAACCTAAGCCTGTAATAGCTGCAAACAATCTTGTCGTTCCTCTGGATTTAGACAAATTAATCCTGGGGTTCCACTGTCTGCATACAAAAAGCTAAATAGAATAATTCACATTTTTCTCCGTCTTATCAATATTTTGTGCGCTGAAGCTGACACACTCAGGAAATCCTTTATTTTCCCACTTTCGCGGCTGTCCAGTATCCTTTAGCGCCTTCGGAAAGCCAAAGCAGCTCTCGTATTTGTTACTGTGAGTCCCGAGAACAAACACAGGTGTGTTCAGGGGAGCTGAGGGAGCGCACATCTGGTGTGGGTCACGGTGTTGTCAGGCGCACACACCATATGGACCGTCTCTGCTCAGCACCGGCTGTATCTCAGCGCCACTAATCTGACAGGAGTGACACCCCGGGAGAGGCTCGGAGCTGCGTTTTAATGAACATTGTACGTTATTAAACTCATTATGTGGAGACTCTTCCTGCCTCTAATCCACCCACAGCCTGCTGCTCTGTTGTTGCTTTCACTCACCTTGGATGCATACGAGTATCTTTCACCTAAGCAACACTAGCTTGTCGGTTCTTGCAGCTCTTTGTTTTACCCGAACAAGTAAGATTACTAGCGCATTAGCATTCACGAGACGCCACATGCAAATTCTGGCATTGTATCCTGTAAACAGGGATTGGGTAAGTCACTTCGATGGGTGTCGTTTGCTCCCCCGAAACCCAGATGCATCCATACATCCATGCATCCTGGCTGATTTGGGCTCAGTTTGCAGGGAAAGTGTGGGTTTTCAAGTGTAATTATCTTTGCAAATTAAAAGACATTAGCGGGCGTCTTCGCGGTTGTGCAGGGCCATGTAAGTTGATTAGCTCAAAAGATGGGTTCAGCACGAGCGAAGATGTAATTTGCAGTGATGGATATTTCAGGAGTCATTTCACTCAGGCTCTCTTCCCGCTGGACGTGCGCCGCCTCGCAAATGAGGAAGCAGGCGAGACCCAGAAGAGTGACACGGCGCGGATAGAGAGGGAATTCTGGCCACAGTCGGACGGGTTTGGTTTCGGTCGATTATGCTGATTTACTCGGTTCTGGAGAGTCGGGGCTTTTCGGCCATAAAATAAAGCTTTTACCCCGATTGTTTACATAAATCCTGTTGCTGCTGAAGTTTTAGAGGAGGCAAAAATTAGAGGCACATGGCTTTAAATTTAGCTACAAAGCGTTATGTTTCATCAGTCATATTTTTTCGTTATGCTGCTTTTTCCCTACTATAAGGAGCAAATAAATACCTTAATTTAAAAAAAAAAAAAAACTAAAACAGCATTGCTTCTTATAATTTGGAGCGCCTCACATATGAGTTCATTCTGATTTTGTGTACTGATGAAGTAATTTTGAGAAGTACACAAATGTCAGTCTTTTTTTAAGTTGCAAACAATGTGCAAATACGCTAACGCATGCCTTTTTGCAAACAAGGTTGGAAGATACAGGTATTGTTATTATGGTAACTCAGCTGACATGTGGCAATACAGGTATTTTAATTACGCTAATGTGGCTAACATGTAGCAACACAGGTTTTGTTATTACACTAATGCGTCTAACGTCTAGCACTACAGGTTTTATTATTACGCTAATGCAGCCAAAGTGTAGCAATACAATTATGTTTATTACACTAATGTGGCTAACATGTAGCAATACAGGTATTGTTTTATGCTAATGAGACGTCAAGTTTTGTTTTTACGCTAATGCAGCAAATGTGTAGCAATACCGTTATTGTTATTGTGCTAACGAGGCTAATGTGTAGAAGTGTCAAACTGTTGCCTGTTACAAAAAGCTTGAAAGTTAGTGTAGTAACAGAACATTTGCCTGTGTCTGTTTTTTCCCATGTTGGTTACAAGGAGGTATGCTAATGTTGCTAACGTGTAGCAGTGCCGGACTGTATTTTTTTATGTTACTGACAAGTTTGGGAGTTGGCCTTGTCACAGTAACGTTTGTTTTAGTGGTGTCAGTCTGTTTTTTACATGTTGAAAACAAGGTTGGGAGCCACAGATATTAACTTTTCTTACTGATGTTACTAACAAGGTTGGGAGTTAGCTTAGTCTCAATAAAGATTGTTTTAGCTGTCTGTTTTTGTACAGTTGCTAAAAATGTTAGGTGTTATTGTAGATACGCTAACCCAGCTAATGTGTAGCGGTGTCAGACTGTGGTTATTTTACATATTACTGTCGAGGCGAAAGTTGTAGTCATAGTAATGATTGCTTTAGCAGTATCAGTCTCTCTTTTTATTTGTTGAAACAAGATTGGGAGTTATAGGTATTACTAATATGCTAATGTGGCTAACATGGCTAACATGTAGATTGTAGAATTACTGTGAATCCAGCTAATAAAGTCTTACTGACAGACTTATCTCAGACTCCCTTTGTCCCGCTTAAAGTCCCACAGAGCAGCCATTTGGCTTTTCTTCCTATAATTCCCGCACGGCAGCCAGTTGGCTCAAAGGCTTTTAGCCATTATCCTTAATCAGGTGTGAGTTGAGGCTTTTGTTATGTAAACAAGCTCCACCAAAGGTGGGGCCATGCTGAACCACTTCAACAAAACTTGTTTTCATTTTGCCATCTGGGACTTCTAGTGTTGATGTAATTTTTAGTACAGTCCGTCTTAATAATGACATTAGTTCAGAAATAGACCATTTAGTGACAGTACGCCTTATTATCCACTGCAAAGTATAGTAGTTTTTAGATTTAGCACTTCACCATCATGTTTAACCTACCTGTTCAATCCCCTGACAGTAACACTTTTTCACAGCTTTTAAACAGATTATAGTTTGCATGAATTATTTGTTGGAACACAGTTTAGGTCTTTGACTGACTGATGGTTTCTGTTTGCCTGCTGTTCAAAGATGTTCAATACCTTCATGGATTGAATAAACTGACTTAGCAACATAAACTGTCTTGCCTTTCATTTGGCTGGAGCATATCGACAAGCACAGAAATCCTTAAAATTAGACCCATATTGAACGAGAACAGTGTGAAACGAAGCTGCAGTGCAATGAACTCTGGGTAATTAAATGTGTCAGCCAACATTATGGAGGGAGTCTGTAGATGAAGGGAAGGCTTCTCTGAGCACTGCATTGAAGTGCACACCGAACATATGTAACCCCCTTATAGCTTGTTGTATTTGTAACAGAAATAAAATGAATTCAAATTTTAATCTTATTGTATTTATTAAAATGTGTACTAATCTTCAATAGTTGTTGTTTAATTTATCTTTATTTACTTTGTATACATATTTATAGTAAAATTGCTCAGTAAGATCCATCTTTGAGTGGTAAAGTTTCACAACTAAACCAAAAGGTTTTTGGTTTACAAAAGTAAAAAACATTGATTAGCAGAGTGATTCATTAAGACAAAACGCTCTTGGACCTTGTCTGTTTCTGGATGGTGATGGTCATGGTGTCCACAATACTGTCAGTGAGTGATGCTCATATGTGGAGAAATTGTGTCAGAAAGATTTCCAGCAGGAATGTATGTAGTTTTTTGCGTTGTCCCAGCCCGTGAAGGGTCGTAGAAAGGAGCGGATTTATGCGCCCTGCAGTTCCCTTCAGGCTCGTACGGCACATAGACTATGTATGATTGTTGGGCGAGTGGTAAGCAAATCTGGAAGTATTTGTAAGGCTGTGATGTTAGTTGTAGACACTTGTGAAGTACTGTTGTATGGTATCCTCACGCCGCACTCTAGTCATCCGTAAGGTGCACATTCTGTCCCCTTATTGACTCTAATTTCCTGAATTCTAACAGGTTTTTCACATGGAGTGCACACTTATCACATGAATGGTGCTAATGGGTCCCGTGTGTAGTGAGAGTTTAAAAAAATGAAACATCTGTACGACATGTACAGTATGTCTTTATATTCACTAAAGATGAAAAAAGTCAGTTTGTTGTCAGTTTATATTAAAGGACTGTTCGTATTATGGAGTTGTTACAGAGTCAGTTTTATTTAGGTGTTACCTTCATTTACTATCTCCTGTTCTGGGACTTTATTTCTTGTGGTGGAGCCTAAATAAAGCACGCTTTTTGGCCTATCGAAAGTCTTCAACCGTTTACACAGTCAGTGTGAATGAGCGGATTCTGATGCTGAGAAAATCCAATTTGCATGATTGAGTTTTTCTTTATTTCTTAAAT
>NC_050516.1:4835545-4835983 GCF_002922805.2 Oryzias melastigma | reverse complement strand
AAGGACTGTTCGTATTATGGAGTTGTTACAGAGTCAGTTTTATTTAGGTGTTACCTTCATTTACTATCTCCTGTTCTGGGACTTTATTCCTTGTGGTGGAGCCTAAATAAAGCACGCTTTTGGTCTAACAAATAGACCAAAAGGTGATGGGAGTGGTTCTTTAAAAAGTAAGAATTGAGGTTTGATCTGTGTGCCATTGATCTTGATTCACGAATGGTATTCCCACCTAGGCAATGCTCTGAGTCATTCATGTCAGAGAAGTCTTAACAGTGAGTGGAGGGACAGGTAATAATCAAATTAAGAGATCAGCTTTAATGCAACCCGTCAATTATTCCTGCTGGATCACAGTCTCTTCATGTGTCACACAAACACCAAACTCGCTTTATTGATTCATTCAAATAATTTTCTTTTCTGCACAGTGAGAATACAAAAAAAAAA
>NC_050516.1:4826229-4834874 GCF_002922805.2 Oryzias melastigma | reverse complement strand
TTTTGCTGTTTTACTATGTTCCCCAACAGAGAGGCCACAGAACGCCCTGATGATAACTCAGCTCCTCTTTATTGATCAATTGATTTTAAGTAAATTAAACAAACAAAAAAATAAAATGCTGTATCCATACATACAGCACAACAGCACACACACCACATTGAATCCATTAAATATGACTGGCGTCAAAAAGATTTTGAGTATTTAAATAAAGTATGATTATTTTTTTTCTTGACCAGAATGTGAATAAACAAATGCATTTAATCCCACCCCTAATATTGTTGTATATATTACTATATAGTATTTTTCACACTATAAGTTACACTCAAAAGTCTTACTTTTAAATAAAACAAAAACGACAGTGTATCCGGAACATTTTATTTATGAATAAATATTGTGTAAATTTACTGATGTCAAAGTGATTCTGAGAGGTACGCTGCTCCTGTCAAAAGGTTAATCTGTTTCTTTAAGTTCCGTACGAGGTTGGATGTTATTGTAAATTTTCTAACATTGTGAAGTATTTGTAAGGCTAATGTCAGTTACACACACTTATGATGTATTGGTGATTGTGTCGTGTGATGCCTTTAGACAACATTGGTAAGGATTAGATTAGAGTAGATTAGATTAGAAATGGTTAATTTAAACAATCAAATGAGAATAATGCATGTGCAAAACAATCAACAGAAGATTACACCCATAAAAACATGTCAGACATAAGATACCTCGACATCAAATTATAGATTCTTTTAAAGGGAATGGCAGCAAACGAATTTAAATGACCCAACTGAGGCTCTACCTTACCATTTTCTTTACGTGAATTGCCATTTATTTTATGTGAACTACCATTTTATATGTGAATTACCATTTTTTTAAGTGAATTATAATTTTCTTTACATAAATTAACATTGTATTTGTGAATCATTATTTTCTTTAGGTGATTTACCCTTTTCTTTATATGACTGATCATTTTCATTATGTTAATGATCATTTTTACGTGAATTACCATTTTCTTTACATAAATTTACATTTTTTTGTGAATCATTTTCTTCTTGTGAATTACCATTTTTTTTAGGTGAATTACCATTTTCTTTAAGTTAACAATCATTTTCTTTACATAAATTAACATTTTCTTTGTGAATCATTATTGTCTTTACATGAATTATCATTTTCTTTTCGAGATTTATCATTTTCTTTAAGTGAATTGCTATTTTCTTTACATGAATTCATTTTTTTTGTCTTTCTTTCCTGTGAATATAGAGCCAGTAAGTGTGTACTGGCTTATATTGACCACGCCAAAATGCCACATGCATGGGGTGTCCACATGATATCCAAGAGCCCATAGCACAACTGTAGGATGGTGACAAAAACTACACTCTGACTGAATATTTTCCTAATTTTTAACAGTCAAGATGCGTGAATTTATCATGTGGACAGCCCTAACGAGCTCCTACCGTAGTATTTGACACGCCTCCTTCTCATCTGCTTCAGCTTGACTTACCCTTGACAAATGTGAATGAAGGTGGAAAGGATTTCAGTTTCTCTCACGGACACCAGTGAAAATCAAAAATCATTGAAAATAAGTCTTGTGGGGTGCAGATAACTCCACTTTTTTTTTTTTTATACTTTTCATTTTTCCTTTTTAAACACATTTAAGACAAACATACAGAAAAAAACAAACCTTTTAAGCAAATTATTGTGGCAGTAAATAAATCAAATACAATAAAAATACATAACCCCAACCAATAATTTAACAACTGAAAAAAAATAACTCCACTTTTAATGTAAACATGCCAAGGATAGCACTAAGGTTAAGTGTTCGCCATTACCTGTTGCTTGCAGCCTGCCTGTAGAAAAATTTTGCCTTACCGGTTCTCTAAGCGGTCTACAACCTGACTGTTATGTCCTGGGGACGTAACACTGATACTTTGTGAGGACCACTTACCTGTCAATTTTTCACCTGCAGAATGCCCATATCCTCCTGTGACTGTGACTAAGGCTTAAAATAACATCATCCGCACCAACAACGTACTGTTCCTTACAACTCCTCCCTTTCCTCCTAACCCAGACGCCGGCACTCCTGTGGACTCATCAGAATGTGGGTCACACACCGGAGCGCTGACCTTGGAATTCAACAGGGAAAACAAAGGTATCTTTGATGGGGAAAATCCCGACGTGAGGAATGCATGAACGCAGGTGCCATCCATCACCTGTACTGTACATGCAGAGCACCGACAAAGTGTACTAACATGTTACTCAGAGACAACGGAAAGCTCAGAGATGTCCTCGTAAATCACCACAGATAAGCCCGTGAGAATTCACACATCGCGTTCCATGTGCGTCCATTTTGTTCCGAAACAGACCTGAAGTGTTTACCGACTGCATCAAGGCCCCTGCAGCTATGATTCATATCTTAAAGAGAAAAGGTAAACCTATGGTACATTGGAATTCAGTCATTTAGCTCAGTGCTACCCAAACTATTTAGGTCACAAACTGACTTAATGTCACACTTTAGATTCACGAGTCAACATGTATGTGGCTGAAGTTTGTGTCTGATTTTTTATTTTTTTTTTATGTTTCCGATAAAAACATTCATATTAAAATCCTCATAGCAGTTTGAAAAGGACAATAGATGCTCTACAGAGGATAAAAATTCAGCAAAATTAAGTTATTGAATTGAAGTTTGTTTCTGATTTTTAAAAATTCATTGATGAATTCAATTTTTGCACTGAGAATACTCACTGCAGGCTCAAATGATCCATCAGGGCAAAGATTAATCATGTTATTCTTAATTAAATCTTGACCCCTTGTGTGTTTCTCTTAAACACAGAACTTTCTTTTTTTTGTTAAAGTTTCCTAATTTAACTTTTCTGCAGAAAAAAATCATAAATGTCTGTTTTGGGGATTGACTAATTAGAATACTGAATGGCGAACACCCTAACTAATGCAATAGAAGCATAGACATATATTATCACTGGACAAAGCAAGGTGTTGACATCTATTATGTTATTTATTCGTCAAAACTAAACGCATGAATATGACATCTCCACTCATGTATAGAACATTCCTCGCTAACAATTCTGATCCTGGGAGCACTTTCTGGTTTTGCGCGCTCGTGTTCAATCTTCCTGCAAGCAGAAAAGTCAACACGCGCGCGAGACAATGTCTACTTCCGCGTGTCTGAGCTGGTCCCTTAGTCTATATTATGTATATGCAAGACATTTTGTCATGTTCCCTTGCTAGCTCTGCTCGCATAGTGACTTTCTGCCGCGCAAGTGGAGAATGACTCTTGACATTTGGGGGCGGAAACAGAGGCCTGAGTTGGCTTTCTTCTGTTGGGCTATTGTGAGGATGACGCACCTTCTAAACCCACGGGGACAGGAAGTTTACGGTTGCAGAGAAGGCTGTAGCCTACCTTCCACGCCGAAACAGTGTTGGGACAATGGCATATCTACTTATGGCCTATCTGATTTTAAAGAAAAGTTAAGACTTTAAAAAGAAAGATATTTGAAGAAGTTTCAAAATATACAGGACATTTAGTGTTCTTTTAAATGCTGCTGCAGTTGGTCAGTGATGAATCTTTCTGGCAGTTTGTGCACCAGTAACCTAAACAGTAACAATAAAATGATTTAATATATACATTTCCCACTTGCGTGACAGAAAGTTTCTTCAAGAGTAGAGCAAGAGCCAATGTTGCGCGTGTGTGCGGACACCAGGATTCTGCTAGCGCGGAAGCATTACTCATTCCCGAAGACCAGCTCCCACACGTGGAAGTAGACAGTCTCTCGCGTGCGATGACTTTTTCTGCTCGCGGGAGGATTAAACACCAGCGATACAGAAGCATAAAGAGCTTTCTGGGGTTTGAACTCTCCATTGTTTCTACAGTCTATGGCTACTTGTTAGTAAACTGCCAGTATGGTTTTTAAGTGTACTTGGTACACTTGGGGAAGTATACTTTAAGATATATACTTGAAATGTACTTATTTTTGTTAAGAGACAGCACTATCATGATTAAAAGACCACTGGGAATGCTTTCTAAATACATCAAAAGACGATCAGAGTAAGACTTTAAAATAAAAACAAAACAAAAACAAATAATTTTTACTAACTCTTGATTTTATAAGTGATTATTGTGATTAGAGTGACAGACAAATGCAACATGTGTTCAGTTTCAGTTTTCAAAGAAAGTGTGGGCAAAACACAGCCAAGCGTCCTGCTCTCTGCCAGCCTTTTGTGCTGCTTTTAACCGGCACCATTTATAGCAGCAACTGGGAAGGCAGCGCTTTGGCTGTTCTTTAAAGAAAAAATAAAAATCCCTCTATTAAACAATACTGAATGCCTTTTTCAATTACAATCACATAAACTAATCTGTTCCATGAAGCTCCAGTTGTATGTTTTTGTTCTACATGTTTCTCTGGACACTTCACTGGCGTGGAAATTTGTCCTTTTAGATAATCCAAATTAGAAAACCATCTGGAGCTCTGCTTTGTGTTGCTGATACTTTTACAGGTTTAAGGACACAAATGAAAAAATGAAGCCACGCGTGACGATGTTTGTCCGCAGGTGCTACCTGCCTCGCCGCCCTCTTCTAACCACTACCATCCTTCATTCCTTAAAAAAACACTTTTTTCAAAATAGCAGCTTTTTTGTTGGTTTTATCTCCATAGCAACCATTTCATTTTTTGGTTGCTAAGGGGTGACCAACAGGTCTATGTCATTTTTAAAAGCATTTGTGAAAGTTCATTTTTGAATTTCCTTGGTAACACAGGTGTTGTGTTAACCAACGCCCACATTCCTTATGTGTTCATATCATATGTTAATAATTTTAGTTCAGCTTGAGCCAATGATTCTTGTATTTGTGTTTCAATTTGTAGAAGGTATTAAAATACACATTCTCATTCCCAAGTCGTCACATATTAACATTTGGTTAAGGATCCCTCCGAATCAAAGACTTATGTTTTTGGTTTTTCTAACTTGTCGGTACCCTAACCCAGTACCGGTACCATAACATCTGGTCGCTTGATTTTATAAACAGCAAGCACATCAAAAAACGACAAGTTAGGGACACCCAAAACATCAAAAATGGACGTGAAGAGGTCCTTAGCCATGCGTTAAAATGTGACGACTTGGGAATGAGAATGTATTGTACTGAAGTAGATTTTTTTTTTTTTCAATTTCAAGATGGTGGCCTCTCTCCAAGGTCAGAGTCCAACAAAATTTCAGTTTGGGTTGTAGACTTAACCTTGGGTGATATTTTGATCACTTGAACAATCATTTCCTTTTCACATATTGTTACACTGTAGCACTTTACAGTTGAGTATAAAATGGCTGCCAAGCGGTAGGTCCCGTGGCCATCCCATACTAATTGTACAACTTGCTTTGGATATCCTCGACACTTGTGTTTTAAATATTTTTTGAACCCCATCAGAGATTTTTGCCCTATTCATTTTTTTTGACATTTTTTTCCCATAATGTCAGCAGTTGGTGTGTGAGGGGGTGGGGGTGGGGGTGTCGTTCAAATTCTTTTGCACCAGGTACTAAGTACGTCCAAATTTTGGTGAGTTTTTGAGTATGTGAAGTGCACTAAGAAGCAAAATGGTCCTAAAGTCCAGGATGGCCATTAAAAGCAGCTATTTGCTTCCTCACTAAGGTAAAAATAACAACAGCTGGTTATACAAAAAAATGTAATGTTTTTCACTGAAGCAGTGGCCACTGAATCATGTGTCTGACATTAAAGTGGTGCTTTGGGAGCCCAAACCCAATCAGTTTCCTGCAAGTCGGTGGGAGAGAAATGAATTGCTTAAGTGTTCAGATAGTCTGATTGGAGTCCCTGGTGACTGGCGCTGTCAGTAATGAGATATAATAGGTGCAGCCCTGGTGAATTTCTATTCACAACTGCTCCAGTGGCATTCAAATACTAATTGGAAATACTTTTGTGTTTTATAAAGGCTTTTGGCTGAGTGCAACACAATGAAGCATAACAAAACTGTTTAAACAGCCGCCACATGCTAGGGTTTTTCTGAGGCAAAAATAAAGACAGCTGTTGGAACAAAACAAGCATCTTTTTGTGGGTTTTTGGAAAATTTCAGGCTAACGTATTTAACTAGGAAAGTGACCCCTCGTTTTTAGTTTTTGAGAACAAAGAACAAACGCACAACCTCTAAAAGAAATCTGCAGAAATCCCAGAAATATGAAATAACTTTTTATCCAACCAGCATTTTCCTGCACTATTATGTATTTAGTTAAAGCCTTAGTCGCATGCACCCATATGGGGGGTTGAGCCGTACAGGTTCAATTCATTTCAATTTTATTTATAAGACCCAATATCACAAAAGAATGACCTCATTAGGCTTCATGCCGTTAATTGTACAGAAACAGAATTTCAGTCATAAAATATTAACAGTAACTGATTGCTAAACTAAACCAAACAGACAAAATTAAACTGGTTATCCATGCTCTTAGACCCTCCTTCCCGGTAAGAAAAAAATCCTAAGAAAACCTAATTCAGGAAAAAAAGAAGAAATCTTAGGAATGTCCACGAGGGAGAGATCCTCACGCGGACGGACAGGCAATTTACCAGTACAATTAAAGAGAAAAAGAGCTTATCTAACTCTACAACTATGTATTTGAATAGAGTTCAGCCAGATAGGTGGGGCGAGGTCCACAGCCAAGACGAGCCAAAGCGTAGTCCACGACCAAGAACAGGAGCACAGACGATACACCCAGAATCACTCCCACTCGAAGATGTGAGATGACGAGTCAAGGGCGTGGTCCACGGCCAAGAGCAGGAGCACAGGCAATCCACCTGGAATCCTGAAATCTCTTACGGTCCCGGTTTAGCACGTTTCTGGGTTGTTTGAGTTCTTGGAGGGTTTTGGAGAAAAGCGGCAGAATCTTAAGGTGTGGTTAAGGTGTATCTTGTAGTTCTCTAAAGGGACGTCATGAAAATGAAGCATTTGACTATCATGAATGTCATAAGTATATTGTGAAGTATTTGCAAGGATAAACAAGTTGTACGCACTTGTTGACACAGAAGTAATGCTGTCATGCTGCAACCTTACACTACACTCTAGTCCAGGGCTGGCAACCCTGTTCCTCAAGAGCCTTGACTCTGCTTGTTTTCCAACTTTCTCTGGACTACATGATCCTGACAACCTAAACCTGGTGTGTTCAGTCAATAAGGATATAGAGTCACTCAAATCAGCAGCAAGCTGGTCAGGGAGAACTAGGCCCAATCTGAAGCCCTGTCCGGATTATTATTCTTCAGGTTTCACACTCCAAACAGAGGGGTCCAAAGTCCACCATTGCGAGAGTAATCCGTGTCGCACTCAGAGGCGCTTTTCTTAACGTCGTCGCGCTCTGAACCACAGAAATGTACATTTAAGCGTAAGTAATGACTTTATGTTGTAGCATGACTTTTTAAAGTTATAAAACCGGTGTTGTTATGTTTATTCAAGCGCTGGAAGTTCCGTGCTAATGCTAGCGGACCGGTGATTATTGATGATGTCATTGAACAAAAGTCACGTCCAAACTATTAAAGACTATTTTTTTTTCTCACCCTCCGTTTGGAGCGATAAGTGAAGGGATGGGCTAAGGGGAAGGGAGAAGGTAAGAATTTGGATCAGGCTCTAGAAAACAGGCAGGGTTGAGGACATAGCAACCCAGAGGAAAGGCCTTACCTCCGGCCTTTGCAAAATCAGGCCAGAGCCTTCTCCGTCACTTCCTGATACGTCTACCGCCATATTGCAACCGATTGCCACCCCTCGACAGCGATTAGTCCGAGTTGGTCTGAGTCACATTTTTAGAGGAACTACTGTTGCCAATCATGAGTGAGCTTGTTCAAAGTCAAAACCCCTCCCACTGAGAGCGGATCGGGGGAATCTGTGAATCAAACGTTTGATGTGGGACCAGCACAAGTCCATGGGACTTTGGCCTTCTTGCAACCAGTGGGTACTTCCTATTTGGAACATGAGGGGGGAGGGGTTGAGCAGTCCATCTTTATATGATCTATGGTTGAGGCTCTCAAGGACCAGGGTTGGCAAGCCCTGCTATAGTCATCAGTAAGTTGCACATTGGCCCCTTAATGACTACATGCCAATAAGCATTCACGTAATACTTGAGTGTCTAAAGGATGTCTACACAAACTATGCACTGATTGTGTAATTTCCTACTTTCTAACAACCAGGTTGTGTGCAAGGACTGAGTACTTATTCTGTGAACATCACTAACAGGCTCCTTGCGCACTCAACTGAGTTTTGGGGAGCTAAAAAAGGAAGATTCTGTAAGACACACCTGTGTCTCACCTACTTTAGCTTTACTTTACCACTTAAATGACCCATCGGAGTCACCAATGCTGCCTGCTGCCTGTGCACCATACTCGGCATTCATTGGAGTGATTTCACCACAAATGTCAATGGCCTCGAACAGGTAGGAATAACCAATATTGAAGCCATGCTGCTGCAAGTACAGCTTGACTGGACAGGGCATGTCTCAAGATTACACAATCTCCAAATATAAAAGATTGCCTTATATGGTGAGCTTTCTACTGGGCATCATGACAGAGGTGCTCCTACGAAGAGATACAAGGACTGCTGTAAGAAGGCCTAAAATACTTGCAAAATTAATCGGTAACGCTTTATATTAAGGTGTGC
>NC_050516.1:4776942-4826107 GCF_002922805.2 Oryzias melastigma | reverse complement strand
TTAATATAAAGCGTTACCAATTAATCTCCACCAGTGGTCCTTTCTGGCCGCCAACTCTAGCACCTGGCGCACAACTACCAATCAGGCCATTTGTGCCTTCTAATCTTCTAGAACATGTCTGACAGAGAAGAGACAAAGGCACAAAATCCTCCTGTCATACCCAAGCATAAACCCAATCTTCTTTTGCAGTTTTTGTGGCTGAGGATGTAGAGCTCGTATTGATCTTGTGAGTCATGAGTACACCTGCAATAAGCGTGGAGAAACCTCAACTTATTCTTCATTTTGCAATGTCATGTCATGCCATGAAATGTGGACAAGTATTTACTACAACCTGTCGCTTGCAGCATTGACCCAGAATAAAATTGCATGAACGTGTTCTGTCTACAAGCTTTTTGAGCGGTTTATGACCATGATGTTTTTTGCAGGCCCATGTTTTGCCTGTAGAAGGCTTACATCCAAAGAAAAAGGCTTAAATTATTCTTAGAGACGTTTAAATGCAGTTATCAACAAGGGAAGTTGAGGTACACTGTGGCGTACCCCAACTTGACTCTACCAGTGACTGTGTGTAGATGTGTGGATAAACCATATGATCATGTGACCCATTGGACTGTATTTAGTGAATATGTGCCTGTTTTGTAGCTACGTCATTCCTTTTACGATTTTGATTGTAACAACCTCATTTCCTACCAAATATCCAACCCTTAAATCCATCTTCTTGAAGAAGGATCTCTGTTAAATTTCCCAACCTATCGTGCCACTTCCTTTTATTTTGCAGTTGAAATAACACTTTTGGGGGCTTGTCCGGGATGAAAACAACATAACCCAAAGCAAACGCAATTTTGAACAACTAAACTCTCATAAAACTTTTAAAGCTTCTTTTTCAAACTGATGAGAATTTAATTTGATGCAGAAGTGTTCCTTCATGCCAAGGTTAAATGAAAATATCACCGTCATGGCTGTCTGCTCGATGTGAAGCTAACAGCAGACACTAATCCACCTTAAGACTCATTCCAACAGCATCCAGAACTTAAACCATCCAGCAGCATTTTCAGAGAGCCACATGAGCATGAAATAATTCACTTCTGGCTTTTGCATTTCTATTGATGTCCAGGACTTTCTCTATGTAGATATTAGTTCTGCTCACAAGAAAACTCAGTTTTAGATTAAAAAAAAGTGTATATTATAATAAGGGAAGATTGGTTTACAATTGTTATAATTCGGACTGGAGTAGTAAGGTTCCTTTCTCTCTGTTGTGTTTTTAAACATTTTTCTTAATGTTTAGAGTTTGTCTCTGAACTCATGACTTCATAACCTCAACAGTAAATGCTCTGTGGTCTTTTCATGCCGCCAGACGACATTGTCCTTGTCCTCAAAAACTAATGGTATGAGGCAGTCCACAAAGTGACTAATAAATGCTTTTATAACCAAAACCCTTGAAGAAACAGTGCAGAGAAGCAAACTGACCTCTTCACTTTTGCAGCTTAATCCATGAGAGTCCATTCCAGATGCAGGAAACCTGATGAAGGAGTCGGTGGGACTCTGAAATGTCAGAAGTGCAATCAGTTTTATCTTTATGATTCATGTCTGTCTTTTAAAGTTCTGTGAGTGTCCTTATCTGTTTGCATGACTGCTTTTTTTATATTTCAATATTTGAAAATAGTTTTTTATATCTGTACAGCGGTCCTTTGCTATTTGCAGTTCAGCTCTTGCGATCTCGCAGATCTGTTTTAATCTAATTTTGCATGCTGTTTTTAAAATGTTAACACTATTTTTGCTACAGCACATTGCAAACTGTGTATTGATCTGTTGTAGACCATCGTATATGAATCTCCTATGCGCCGTGCCTACTGTACAGAATACCTTCAGTTTGCCTGATTTACATAAATCTTCAGTAGCTAGCAGATCTGTTTTCATTCTGTAGAACTGGACTTATTTTTCTATGAATGTTTGTACTTTGAGGGTTTAGAAAAGTTGGAAATGTTAATATTTGTTTGAGAAAAAAAAGTAATAAAATCATATATTGTAAAGTTATCATTTAAATGCACAGACTTATTTCAAAAGCCAGGTTTAAAGTGAGAACGACACTTATTTAAAGGGTTAGTAATGGGGTTGTGGGTCATTTTCGGTGTTAACTGTATTTCGCCTTATATTTACCATTTCCAAATGTTTTGGCGTGTTTTGAGCAAGAAATATTGAAATAAAACGGCATTTTTGCGGCCAAATTTGGCAAACCTGTCTCTTCCGGGTAAAAAGCTCCGTTTTGGTCACGTGGTGCGTGTGACGTAACCAGGGTAAACATAGCAAGATGGCTTCTGCTTTGCGTGTCGGAGCTAGCGATAGCGGCGATATTTCCAGGTCCACAATTCTGTTTTCAGACTCAGATTGTGGAAACATTTGTTCTGAAAGTGACGCTGATTCAGAGGCGCCGGGTGTTTGTGGTTTGAGGACTGTAAAGCCCTATCAATTTGAGCCGGCAGCACGTAAACTAAGAGCTCACAATTTGGCAATGACACTGACAGTGACGCTGAGAATGCCGATGAAACCGAAAGCTGTCAGTTTATCAGAGCAATGCTCGAAGCTGGAAGACGTGGAGCATCTCGTGAAGCTTTATTTACAGATCGGAACCTTTTGGCGACTCTAAATCAAATCATCAATGACGCTGACTATCCGGGTCGGTAAACCAGAGTTTCATATGCAAAATAAAGAGCTTAGAGACATGTTTGCAGGACCGTCTGCCACTTTATTATTATTTATTTATTTATTCACTTATTTATTCACTTTATTCACATACCCGGAAGCTCTTTCACCACCTTACTGCATGTCTCTGATATGCGCAGAAAAAAAGGAGAACGTAAACAGCTCTGTACGCCCCGTTCTCCACATGAATCGTCCCGTTTCAACACACAACAACAACATGGGATGCAGAGATCCTGCAAGCCACCATCAATGATTAATAAACTGCAAATCAAACAAAGAAACTTCCAAACATGTGCAATGTTTTAAACATTCAGTTTACCTGTTGAAATCAGAAGCTTTTCACAGTTTAGTCGGTCTGATTCTGCTCAGTGTTCATTCGCAACAGGCTCATTTCGATTGTAAATCTCGTAAATTTACGACTTTAAAAATCATAATTTTATTTATTTATTTTTTTTGGTGGCCCTAATACTCCGTCGGACCATAACACCGACGATTATAGAATTCAACTTTGCCGCAGCGCACACACATACATGTATCTGCAGACACCCTGGGTCCGCCTGCATTCTGCTGCTGGCGCTGTCTTACCCACATGACGTCAACGCGTCACGTGACCCAAATCGAGCCGTTTCTGAAGCAGGGCGAAATGAGAGTGAGATTTGTCGTTGATTTTGTCAAATTTTACAAAAACCTGCGTTTGTCAACGGTAATTATTTGTTATTTTTGATACATTAGAACATATGGAATATATCTGGATACTTATTTTAGCTTTGTCCCAGGCCATTACTAACCCTTTAAAGGGGTCACCCCATGAAAAATCCACTTTTTGGGCTTTCAAGCATATTTTACTGTTCCTTCCTCTCTATGAGACAGGCATGAAGCCCAATGAGGCAAATTGAATTTGTGATATTGGGCTATATAAATAAAATTGAATTGGATAAAATTGAATTGAATTGAATGAAGAACCTCAAGCGGTATTTCTGAGTAATCCTCTAAAAAACCTGTACTCTCAGCAGCAGCCCCTCCCATACCCACGAAAACGAGTGGGGTCTTACGTGCTGATGTCACAGAGTAAAGACAGCCCCTTTCAAGAAGACCTTGCTCTGACAGCTCCGCCCCCAGTCTAACACCAATATTCAATTTCTCCACAGAGATAGCGCTGATCATTTTAGATGAACCATATATCTTCCAGTTGTGTCCTGTCTTCTATAAATTCCAGCTCAAACAGGTGTTTGTTACTTTAGACGCGGGGCTCCTTTAAGACCCGCACACACACATCAGTTGTGCAGACACCGAGTGTATTTATGTTGTGAACCAGTGTAGCAATGGCTGGGCCTTCTAAGGGCAGATATATGGTATGTGCATCTATCTTAGAAAAATAAAAAACTTATGAAAAAACTTGTGAGGGAGAAATGAAAACACACTGCCGAAGCCTCTAGGATAACATCATGAAATGGGTCGCAGGAATCATTTTACTTAAAGAAAAAACTCACGAAAATAACTAATATTTCATAAATAAATTGTTTTTTAGTGTTCCAAAGGTAATAAATGATCATATATATGGATATAGTTCACTCTGAAAGGCTTAAGAAAATCATGTTATGGCCCCTTTAAATCAAATTGATACATGTGCAATAAATCTAAATGTTTGATTACAACATGATAAAAACAATTTCTCTCTTATTTTGTTGAATTTGAGCCATATTTTCGTATATGTCATGTCAGTGATCCCACAGCATTCTCTGTTTGAGGTTCTCTTTTAGCGACAGACCTTGGCCCAGTCAAGAAAAAGTACATCACATTAGTAGACACGTCTGCAGTTATGAGTCTGATCCTGATCGGCCCCGCCTTCCTGAGGCTTAGGATGAAGACAAACTCCACACACGTCTGCTATTGAAGTCTGTCCCTCAGCAACGCAAGCTCTATGCAAGAGTTCTATCCATCAAGGCGAACATTTAAAAAAAAGAGAAGCTGGAAATGAGCGCTAATTCTAAAATAATAACGTCAATTGTCCATCCATCTTTTTCCGCTCATTCAGGGCCGGGTCGCGGGGGCAGCAGTCTAAGTAAAAAATACCCAGACTTCCCTCTCCCGAGCCATTTCCTCTAGTTCCTCTGGGGAGAACCTGAGGCGTTCCCAGGCCAGCCAAGAGACGTAGTCTCTCCAGCATATCTTCACCGGGCCTCCGCCCAGTGAGACATGCCCGGAACACCTCTCCAGGGAGGAGTCCAGGAGGCATCCAAAGCAGATGCCCAAGCCACCTCAACTGGCTCCTCTCAATGTGAAGGAGAAGTGGCTCTACTCCAAGCTCTCTCCGGGTGACTCATTTCAACTGGTTGAAGTCGGGATCTTGTTCTTTCGGTCACGACCCACAGCTCATGATCATAGGTGAGTACTGGAACGAAGATCACCGCTAAATTGAGAGCTTTGCTGCTGGCTCAGACTGGTGCAGTGACTGCATAACGGCGGATGCCGCTCCAATCCGCCTGTCGATCTCACGCCCCGATCTTCCTTCACTTGTGAACGAGACCCCAAGATATTTAAACTCCTCCACCTGAGCCAGAAGCACTCCACCCACTGACTGAGGGCAAACCATTGTCCTTTCAAAATATACATTTTTCAAACAACATTTTATATGTGCCAATGGAATTAGGCACGTTGACACTGCAGAAAACACCAGTGTCAATTTTTGCCATGGATGACAAAAGTACAAAAATATAAGAATTTATGACACACAACAAGCGTTCTAGTTGGTCTCTGTGACGAAGGAGAGGACATAGGGCCTTAATGCTTAAGTTTAAGATGAGCGAAGAGAGCGCAATAAACTACTCGACAGGGGGGTGACAGGACAAGCCACTCCCTCAGGACCCGGGGGGGAGGGGGCATAGACCGGAGACTCAAGGGAGACAATGTAAACTAACTGACAGTCATAAGACGGAACGTAACGACTACGCACTGCAGACAGACAAGTGTAATTTCTGGGTTAGTGTAGTTGAACACCCACATGCATCGATGTACTGTATATATCAGAGGAGGATGTATTCTGCATGTCAATCAAGCGATGTACATCACCGTGAGGACGATGATTGGTTGACGGCACTTCTTTAAAATATAAATATATGATTTTTATTTATTTATTTATTGTGGCTCGTTATCTACCCACATCTTTTGCATTTACTCCACGGTTCTTCCACGCAAAAAGTGCTCTATAAAGTTTGGATTAGATTTTACATTTAAAAAATAGAACCTGATGAAACTAGTTCGATTCCAGACACGCCTGCATGAAGTTTCCAGCTTACATTTCAGTGTAGCAAAGGTTTGTGAAGTTTTACTCTTCTGTATAGTTTTCTAGCTTTGGATCCCAAATGAAATTTAAACAAAACACTATTATAAGAGCATTTTTTTCTATTCCTCTGCTTGAAATGATTGACAGATGCCTGGAACTCATGGATAACAGCAAAGAGTAGGTTTCCTCCTTTGTGATGCTTTGTTTGGCCTTGCTATCAGTAGTCTTCAGTTGTTGCCTGTGGGTCTCTGGTTTTTTTGTATTTGTCAGAGCTGAGAGCCTGTTACACTCCACAGTGTTACACTCTGCATTCAGAAACTCAGCTCATTCCTTCCTGAAGGAGCTGTTCCTGTTTCAAAGACAGTTCATTTGACTCTTTTACTTTCCAAAAGTAAACATTTTTACAATTGTGTGGGGAGAAAAATCCCATTTGTTGTTTTACATTTAATAAAGGATTCAAATGAAAAAATATATTTAAAAAAGTTATTTGATTTATTAAGGGAAAAAAAGTCGATCATCCCTTCTTAATAAACCGCAAATAATGTAAAAATTTTCAATTTTTTTAGAAAATTAAGATTCATTTATACTTTTTTACTGAGACATAGCTGTCACACATTCACACCGAGCATGTGACGCACGTTCTTGAACGCTCCCTAACAAGCATTCTTAAATGCAGTGTTTTACCCACAGTGTTTACACTGGGCTTTTGCTACCTCATAGTAGATTATATTTGCCATCTACAGTTGGAAGAGACTTGGTGCAAAATGTCAAAGTGGTGCAAATCTCACAAATCTTACCATAGACTTTCTTTTTTTCACAGCTTTATTCCAACATATAACACACTTGGTGTCATACAACTCCAGCCGGGCGCAAACTGCAGTTAATATTTTCTCCTTTATGATCAATTTCAAACTTTTACCACTTTCGTCAATGAAATAGGACACAATCTATGTGTCTCTACCAAATCCGAGACCCCAACTGGTCAAAGTTTGACCTGGTTTACCTTTTAACTTAAACGTTTTCACGGTTGTAGAAACTTGTGTAGCTATACGTGAACATGAGAATTTATAAAAGAAAAAAAGTATTCTCACTCCCAACTGGTCAAACTGTATATGGACGTATGGTTCGGGCCCCTTCATGTTACTTTTTCATGTTTTGGGTATTCTCTACTTGTCGTTTTTTACATTTTTTTTACTCAGTAAGTATCACTTCGCCAGGATTTCTGACTACATTACCCATGATGCTTCAGCAATTTGTGAAGTGGTGTGGCGTGGTAGTTTGCTAAACTCATTTACATAGGTTTTTGAAGACTTTTATGGCAGAAAATCCAACAAATTCTCACTCCCAAGTCGTCGCACATTGATGTTTGGTTAAGGACCCCTCTGTGTCAGAAATAGACGTTTTGGGTGAGTACTAGTTGCATCTGGTACTGCATCTGACAAAATGTCCGGACCCTTGATTTTATTGGAACAGCCGGCATGCCAAAAAAAAGCAAGTTGTGGACACCCAAAACATCAAAAGTGACGCAGGAAGTCCTTAACCATGGGTCAATATGTGATAGGTAGTTGAATGTGTTAGAAACTGGAATTTATACATGTGACATTTTTGACCAGTACTGGGTCAGTACCGGTTTGCAGCCCAGAGGATGAAGCGCCTGATTTATTTTTTGATGCAGAGGCGTGTTTAATCAAATGTCAATATGTGACGACTTAGGAATGAGAATGTGTTGCAAGGCAGAATTCACACATGTGACACTTTTGAGAAAATTAAAGGATCTTAAGAGTGTCTTATGGTCTGAAAATTGTGGTTACTGGATAATGAACCAAAAACTCAGGATCGCAGTCATGGGCTGTCCGACAAAATCAGCTGCTCTTTGTCCTGGCAAGAAAATGTCCCCAGACACTGTGAGCAGGAAAAAGACTATCTCGTAAAGTCATCCAAGCGAAACCGTTTCAGTAAAACTCCCAAATCAAAAGCGAAGAGCTGAAAGTAGAGCAGGAGTCCAGGCCCAGCAGTCAGGCCTGCAGAGGCTGCTGCCTGTTACCCGCCGAGGGTGTGAAGAGGTTTGTGAATGCTCGAGTGGGCTGTCAGAATGATCCAATGTGGCGTTTTTGCTGTCTGAGTTGTATAGAAGAGAAAATATGATGTGATAAACAAGGACAGCACTATCTGTTGTGCGGCGGCGAGCGGCAGGAAAATGCGAATCCTAAAGTGCAGATTGGTGGGGAATAAAAGGCGCTCTCAGATAAAGCATCTCATTTTTGTGGATGTCACACACTGTGATCAGTGGAGACTCCCGCCTGCTATCTCCTCCCAGAGATGCCTTTCAGATACCAATCCCTTTCCAGCGCCGGAGGATCCCTCCTTCCAAACAAACATTTGCATTTAGCGCACGTGCATTTGTTGCATCGTACCTCACATTTAAGAAAAAAAAAAGAGATTCTGTGGAGCTGCTTTGGCTTCATGCAGATTTTTAATGTGGAGGGAAATCTAGTTTTGCAGCGAGACATGCTGGGAAAATGACAGGGGGCCCGTGCAGCAGTTTCACCTTAAGTAAGCAAAAATAAATTAATTGGTTAATTAAATTAAACGAACTGGAGTCCCTGAAGAAGGCACTCCTAGCTTTGTCTGTGAGTTAATTAGATGTCAAGGCCTTTGGACAGCCAATTTGTGTTCTCGCTGGATAATTCCCCGTCCGACGGGTGACTGTTGATGAGCAGCTCATTCTCCCGAGTTGCCTTGTACCGTTTCACCAATCTGCGCCACTCTGATTTCTACGACTGGAGTTTTGTGGGCTCTGGCTGCGACTCATCCACGTCGGGTGTGTGACAGATGGAAGCAGGTCACCAATGCAGGCTTCATGGAAGCAAAGAAAGAGAAAAAAAGGGGAAAAACGTAATGGAGCTAGTTTTAGACATGCTGACCAAGCTGCAACTCAAGAGCGTAAATGTAAACCGACTGAGAGCGAGCTCCCATGGTGCAGCGGGGCTGCAGAGCTCCGAGCCGGATGAAGATGGAAAGTGAAATGATGTGAGCTGCTGCGAAAGAGAGAGGCTCGGTGCAGTGACAGCAGCGGCGTTTTAGGTTGAAATGATAGAAAAAACATGTATAAATAGAGCCAGTGGCCTACATAGCGTCCTGTCAGGAGCTATGGAGGAAGGTGGGGTGAAGGACCTGAATGCAGGACTGCAGGAGTAAATGCTGCTCCAAACTCTGCAAGACAGGAGACTCGTGAGCCATGACCTCACAGAGATGCAACTGATTCATCGCTTTTGTAGATTTCCTTTAAAACAACTCTTTAAGACACTTAATGAGGCGCGGTGAGGAAAACAGAATCTTAGGGACAGGAACCGAAACTCTGTGCCAAGTTGGTATAAGTACTGACATATATAGTTCTATTGGTACCGTGTTAAAATGTGGTGCTTTTGTGTAGAACTATAGGTAGGCTACCTTATAAAAATGCATAGATTGGTGCTTTAATACAGTACTACTGGTACTGTGTACAAAGATGGAATTTGGTGTTATACAGGGTACTACCAATATAATTTAAAAGGTTGGATTTCAGTGTTATACACGATACTACCGGTACCAGATAGAAACCCAGATTTCTGTGCTTTTATAAAACACTACTGGTATTGCGTGAAAACATGGATTTTGGTACTTTTACACTGTACTAACAGTATTGAATAAAAACTGAGATTTTTGTGCTTTTATAAAACACTACTGGTATTGTGTGAAAACATGGATTTTGCTACTTTTGCACTGTACTAACAGTAATGGATACAAACACAGATTTTGTGCTTTAATATGGCGCTACCAGTATTGTGTAAAATCATCGATTTTGGTTCTTGTACACCAGGGGTGTCAAACTCAATCACACAGGGGGCCAGACATTTATTGAACACACCAAAACTAAATGTTTAAAATCATAACTTTTTAACATCACAATGAATAAAAACTGTCAGGAATATTATTCCACAGTAAGTCAACTTAAACCTTAAATAACTTTCAATATTTTACTCTCCATAAAAATATATTGTATCAAAATTATTCAAGTTAGAACCGCAAGAAAACATCGGGCCATTAATAACAATAAAATATAATTATCTGGCGGGCCGGTTCCGTCCCCCGGGCCTCGACTTTGACTTGTGTTTTCCACTGTACTTGGGGTAGTGAATAGAAACACAGATATTTGTGCTTTTATATACTTCAACAAGTATTGTATATTTTGGATATAAGTGCTTTTGTACAGTACCATCGGTATCATATAAAAACTATAGATTTAGGTGCTTTTACAATGCACTCATGGTAACATACAGCATAAAAATGAATATTTTAGTCCTTTTATTTGGTACTGCCAATATTATGTAAAGACATGGATTTCAGTGTTATACACAGTACTACTGATACATCTAAAAATGCAGATTTTATATAGTACTGGTAACACAAAGTATAGCAACGAAACTTTACACGATGCCAGTAGTACCGTGTAAAGACATAAAAATATATGTTTCTATAAGGTAAGACCATTAAAAAAACCACAGAAATCTGCTTTTCTGCCTTTACATGGTACTACTCATGCCGGATTAAAACACAGATTTCTTTTCATCTAAAAATGTGTAAAAATGTCCATTTCTGTGCTTCAAATATAGCTTACTGGTACCACATAAATACATGCTGATTTTTTTGATTTTATAGATAGACAACTGTAGGCCTCGAGGGCCACATTCCTGCATGTTTTCCAACATACTCTGCTCTGGCATGTTTTTATTGGCTGGACACACCTGAACCAGGTAATCAGTCACAAGTAGGGCTTGGATATCTATAAGTCATGCAGACACTGCAGCCCTCGAGGCCTGAAGTTGCCCATCCCTGTTTTATAGGGTCTCACCGGTTAAAAACACAGATCAGGAAAAAAAATAGTCAGTTTCTGTCAAACTTTGTTACTTTCTCTTCCTGTTGTGCCCCTGCAGTCTTTCCTCATTTATCTTCATGTTGTTGTTTCCCTTTCTGCCCATCCCATCCCTGATACAACCCTGTGTTTTATCCAGGCTGGGGACCGGCACTGGGACACCCATACTTGGGCTCCCTTGTAGCTACATAGTTAGGCAGTAGCGTGAAGCAAAGCAAACCCTGGTTTCGCACACACCAGTCCTATTTCTACGTCCAATCACAAGCATGCTTCTCCCAAGTCAAATGCAATTGGCTGAGGGTGAACCAAAGCCAGGGGTGTAGGTTGTCTGCCCTAAACAACGTAAACTTCAAACAATTTCTGTTTGAAATGTTTTAACCACAGAGAACACAATCTAAAAAACCCCAAATACCTAGTTTGAGTGTTTGAATCTCTATCTACCGTTCTTGGATCCAAGAATCGTCTCCCCTCTGTGTGAGCAAATTGAGCGTTCTGTGCACCAGTCCTGATTGGTTTATACGTGCTGGAATTTTAAGCGTAGATCAAGGTGATGGCAGCGGACAGGATCCATCAAATGTGCTTCACGGTCAACTCAGGAACAAAGAAAGAAGCTTTTCAGAGAAAGTTAGAAACTTCCCTTGACGTGGAGCAGATCCAGGAACATGAAAGGGCATCTATAGTTGGCTGTGCACTTCAGCCCATGACTAACTAGAATTCTACAATTCTGTTAGATCTATTTCTAGCTTAAAGTAAGAAAATACATCAGAAATAGACCAAGGTAAGTTATTAAAAACGTAAGAGTTACACTCTACTTTTACAAAACTTAACAAAACAAAAAAACTAAGATTACATAATCACAGGAAGTGCCTTCCACTAGAAGAATAGACAGGACTTTCTGCTTCTGTTCCTCAGAAAATAATATAAACAAAAACAGCTTTAGGGTTTTGCCTAAAAAATAAAAGTTAGATGGAAATGTCATCCAAAGTGTGTCTCAAAAAGCAAGCGTGACACAGCCGTGTGGAATATGTGGGCTCAACAGTGAGAAAAACTCTGAGCTGTGCTAAAGGTCATTACAAATGAAACTTAAAAAAGAAATGAAAGTTCTTACGGTGCGGTAATGACACCCCAAAGAACCAAACCACAATGATCAGGATGGATAGCTGACAGATGTTCCTCAAACTTGTGTGTCTTAACCAAAATAGAAAAGGAACAATGACAAGCCTATCATAACTTGGATGAAGCTCTGTTCCACGAGTCCTGACCTTTCGTCTTTACCGCGGCTACTCGTTCCTGTGACTGAACAGCATCAACTCTTGCATGAATGAATAAAAAAATACTGATCCATTTCAGGAGTGGCATGAAACATTCATCACTTCCAATTTGGGTCATGTCTTACCTTTGCTAAATTTTTTATGTGAGTTCAAATTCTTCTTTAGACGAGACAAGTCAGAGACGACCGCATAACCTTGAATATGTCAACGATCTGGGCGAATAAAGCTGGTAAAGACTATGTTTGTTTTTGGTTTTAAATAAAATCTCAGCTGACGTACAGGTCCCCAACCTGGACAGGTATTGGTCCTAACCATGTTATTAACAAATGAAAAAACACAGTCAGACACCGCTAGATGTTAGCCATGTTAGAAGCATTAGCAGCAGTACCGTATTTACAATACCTGAATCCTCCCAACCTTGTTTGCAGCACATAAATTAGACTGAAAACACATTCCAACACCGCTACGTTGTCAGTAGCACCAATAAAAAACAGTTTGACTCCACTACATGTTACCACATTAGAAGCATTAGCTTTAGATTTTTAATAAAAGGAGCCTTTGAGGGGTTCAGGGGGCCAACAGCACTGCAGGAACCTGTCAGCTGGTCAGTTTTTTCCAAAAACAAACAACTCTGTCCTGCTTTCATTAAGACGGAGTAAGTTCAGTTCCATCAATTATTTTATGTACCGTATTTTCCGGACTATAAGTCGCAACGGAGTATAAGTTGCAGTAGCCAAAAAATGCAAAATGAAGAAGAAAAAAAACATATATAAGTCGCTCCGGAGTATAATTTGCACTTTTAAGAGAATAGTCCAACATTTATGAACAAATTCAACAAGCCCGATGTAACGTTGCATTTGACATCAAATGTGATTCATGCGTCAAATTCGAGTCCGCTGAATCTTTTGATGTGCGTCTAATTTAATGCTCAATGCTTGTCCAAAAATGTGTTCATAAACTAGACACTCCCAATGGAGAAGCTGTCTGAAGTTTTTAGCCTCATCGCTACATGATGGAGGCTTTGGCTGTTTATCTTGTTTAAAATACACAGAAGATACAGATGATGTTGAGAGGTTAAGTTATTTATTTTAAAGAACACAAAAGCATCTTTAATCATCTCTCCATTCTGGGTTAAGGACAGCAGTTTTTTGTCTTTTTCTTACGGCGATCGTTACCTTCTAGCCTGCAGGAGCTGCATCTACATGACAGTTTTTAGCTGCTCTTCTGTCTGTTTATAACCCAGTTTGATGGCTTGTTGTCCCGCATTAGTCCAAGGAGAGAAAAATAAAAACAATAATAATAATGTCTTGATGCAAATGAGAAAAACATCATAACATCCATGAGGAGAATGATTCGATTATCAAGAACGTTTGTTTTGAACAGAACTTCTTCTTCTGCGTTTCTGTCAGCTGACAGCAGTCGATACTGATACACAAACCTACAGTGCCCTCTAGTGGTTGTTATTGGGAAACAACCGCCAAAAGGCAGCTGGTTTAAGTGGGGAAAATAACAAAAATATGAGCCTATTTATGTCTAACAAAATCACATATAAGTCGCTCCTGCAGTCGCACCCTTGGAAAATCTATGAAAAAAAAGCGCGACTTATACTCCGGAAAATACGGTATGCTTAGCACTTTTGCAGATTGTCCAGACATCCATCTCCACCAGATTTTAAGGGAAGGTAGATCTGGATGTCATCTGTGTAGCAGTGGAATGAAACAACATACTTCCTAATAATGGACCCTGGTGGCAGCATGTAAAGCAAGAATAAAAGAGGGCCTAAAACTGAGCCCTGGGGCACACCATGATCAAGAGGAACCTCTGGTGAAGAGAACTGTCCCAGTTGGACAGAAAAACTCCTGCCAAAAAAGACCTGAACCAACTGAACACTGTACCCCTCACACCGACAGACTGCCCCAGTTAGACAATAAAACACTGTGATCCACTGTGTCAAAGACAGCAGTGAGAATTAAAGAAGAATTAAAACAGTGGAGGACCCAGAATCAGAGGCTAAAAGCAGCTATTTGTACTCTCTGGGGACAATATTCAAAACCATATTGAAACTTCTCAAAAAAATCATGACTTTGTTAATGGTCCTGCAGTTAAAGATAAACAACCTTCTCTAAAATTTTAGTAAACTACAATAACCTGGAGATTGTGGTCCAAGTTATTCTTTTTTAAAAGCATGTTTGAAGGCACCTGGTGCAGAGCCCGAGACAACAGCCCACAGCATCACAGACCTCCTTCAGGAGTCTGGGAGGGATACAGTCACCTGGGAAGTGGGAGGGCGTCAGGTGCTGAACTATCTCAGAAATCTGGGAGAGAGTGACAGCTCAAAATGCTCTAAAACAGCAGATGGTGAACTTACAACAGAAGGGTCAGGGGTAAAAGCAAAGGGGGATAAAACCTGACACCGCTGACTTTGTCAATGAAAAAATAAATAAATAAATAAATAAAATTTAAAAATGTTCATGGAGTAAAACAGAAGGAGTCGGGCAGGATAAATCACATTGGACGTTCAATGCGCATCCACCAAACTTAAAAACTTGCTAGGCAACAAACGATCACAAGCATTACAGACTCATACTCCTGAAATTCTGACATACCAGAGGTGTGGAATCAAGTCAAACTAGAGTCATACATTTGACAAATTTAGACTCAAATTGGTCTATCAAGGCTGTGTCTCATGACTTGACTCAGACTTTAACATTTGTGACTCGTGACTTGACTCTAACTTTAGCCCTCTGACTTGAAAGACTTTCTGATTTCTCCAAGATCCAAAAGTATGTTGACAAAGCTCTGTCTGTCTGTGTGTGATTTGAAGACTCCTTTCTTGATGAACATGTACAAAGATGTTTAGACGGTCATTAACACCTAATGATAGAAAATTCCTCACAGAGTTTCATTTGGAGCTTTGACATAACTTACAAGCTTGCAAGCTGCTTTTTTGGAGCAGAGGCGGTGTGGAAGTCCCCCTTATCTCCGTCAGGTACACACTGTAAAACACAGTCTGCTATTTGCTGATGCCCCCGGGGCGGAACAACACCTTCCCTTCCAAAATCTGACCTTGGGCTGAGGCCTGGTGCTCACACAGGAATGGCTAAACAAGTTTTGCATACAAATGGGGAGGAGGGGGGGGGTCAGAGCAGCGGGGAGCCTCATAAGACCAGGCTGGAATGATACCTCCCTCCTCTATTTACTCTATCCGGAGCACCTGCTGTCTCTCAGCCTGTAAATTAGACGGAGCCACACAGGAGTTGTGTACTGTATATGTTGGGGGGGGCACAGATGGATTAATTCCCTGCAAAGTGATAAGAACCCCACCACAGTCTCATCAGAGTCC
The DNA here is from genome assembly GCF_002922805.2 of Oryzias melastigma. Taxonomy (NCBI): domain Eukaryota; kingdom Metazoa; phylum Chordata; class Actinopteri; order Beloniformes; family Adrianichthyidae; genus Oryzias; species Oryzias melastigma. Next base: position 4,810,601 of record NC_050516.1, on the reverse strand, counting down.
GCTGGAGAACTGAATCGGTCTGGATTCAAGTGCGGCCGCCAGCACATTTTCATTGCAGAGATTCTGGTAAGCGTCGACCTGGTATCAGTATCAGCAAATGATCGGCTCATGTGAACATTTCTGTCATAGTAATTCTGCTAGAGCATGTGTTTCCCAACCCTGGTCCTCGGGGCACACTGTCCTGCATGTTTTCCATGTTGCCCTGCTTATGCACACCTGATTCAGCTCATCATCAGGCTCAGCAGAAGCCTGACAATGACGGTCATCAAAGGCAGGTGTGTTTGAGCAGGGTTGGATTAAAAAAATGCTGGACAGTGTGCCTTGAGGACCAGGGTTGGGAAACACTGTGCTAGAGATGTGTTTCTGTATGAAGGTGCGGAAAAAGCGGGGATGTGACGCATGGTCAAGAAGACCCTATAAGTGCGGCTTCTTGAACGTACATTTAGCCCATCGTGTTTACACTGGACAAGCAGGCGGGCTCTTTTACTTTTTTCTACTGTTTACAAAGGGTGTGCATTAGAAGAGTCTGGGAATAAGATATGTATTGCGATACATGTGTCATTGACAATATTTTACTATTATTTTCAAAATGATGACTTCGGAATTATCTGAAAATTAATACATTTTTTACATCAGTAAAATTGTAAAATATATGTTATACCATAGTCAGGGTGAATACTCAATTCTGATTGGCTGCTGGGTGTGGATTAGGTAAGGGATAAACCAAGGTGATAAACCACACCTAAAAAAGAAGTTCTGGTCACACAACACAAACGTTCTGTATCAATGTGCAGGCTTCTTTATTGCCATCTCCCAATCAATTCCTATTTTTATAGCATTTTTTGATCCAAAGTTTATGAATGAAACTATCTAGAAAGCATGTGTGCCCCCTTAAACACAGACTTTAGTTTGACTCACCGTCTCGACTCGTGGGGAATCCTCCTTATTAGTCTCCTTGACACTGAGGTGGGGAGGGAAGATGCATCATCCCAGCAGGGACTGAATCATTCCAGATGAAGAGTGGAAGTGCTTTTCCGCTGTCAGTCGGAGTTGGCAGACATTAAATTGTTTGAAAGCTCGGAGAAGTGTGATGTGAAGGGCCACGAACCCCGCTGGAAGTCTGTGGTTACATCAGGGTTTGGTCGCTGTAAACCAAAAAAGTCCACTCCTGAAGTGAGTCAGAATTTGTTAAACTAAAGGAAGAAGCAGCATTGCGTTTTGAAAGTTATTTCCATGTTTTATATTTTATTGACACCCATTTACATCCTGAAATGTTAGCTGGCAGTTTTCTGCACAAGTCACTCACCCAGCTGTGCCCTCCGGGCTGGACACGCTTCCTGTTTCACCACCGACGCAGCGGGAGCTTGGCGGGTGAGGCCGTGTGACAGGGTTTGCATCAGTTTCAAGAAGAGGTGAAACCATCATTTTGATGGAAGTGTGAAAACGACCCTATTGACTGCACAGTTCATTCAGAGTTCATGGTACGCTGTTCCTACTCTTTCTTTGGAGTTCTCTGCTCGGCAGTGGAGTTCCTGCTGACCAGGACAAAAGATTGGAATCAAAGTTTCCAGAACTTCCATGTTACATCTCATTAATATCATCACAATCAGGAGCATCCTGATGCAGAGAAACCAGCTCCTCCATTGGACACTGAACTGCTGGGATTCCTGAGGACCGGGCTGCTCCAAAGCCTCAAGCTGATCATAAAATTAAATTTTCAAGCATTCCTTCTTCCTGTGAATCTATAAGGCCTGACTTTAAAGTTTCTCTTTTGATAAAGTTTATGGTCAAAGTGGGCAGTACTTTAAAGCCATCTATCATCTCTGTAGATCTCCTTAAATTTTCCACCTTCATCCACTCTATTCCAGAGATGCTCACAAGTCGAGCTCTGGTTTCAAGTCTTAAAAAAAACATTTTATTTTCACAAATTGTTTTTATCCCTTATACTCTCCTATGCATGTTTACATTAAAAGTGGAGTCATCCAGGACCCACTAGACAGCGAGCTGAACTTTATTTTTTCTAACAAGTTTTTATTTTCACTGGTGTTCGTGGCATGAAACCCTGTCCACCTTTGTCATGGGAGGGATCACACATCAGTATAAGGGTGGAGTCATCTGACCCAATAAGATAGCACGGGGACTGCAAAATACAACATTTTGTGGGTACTCAAAAATGTATTCTGTATCCAAACATACTGTAAAAAGCTATTATTTTAGAACTGATGTCTACGCCTGAAAGGTGGAGATAAGAAAAAAACAGACTTGTTCAAAAGTAGTAGTCTACAGTCTAGTCTGAAGTCTTTGCGATGGAATTCGAGTCTCGAGTTCTTTAATTAGAGTCTGAAGTTAAGTCTCAAATCTGGAAGTAGAACTTCAAGCCATTGTGGTAGAATCTAAAGTTCAGTCTCAAGTCCTTCAGGTAGAATTTCAAGTCAACTCTGCAAATCTGAAGGTAGAATCCTTAGTCAAGTTTAAAATTCAATGAGGTGGAACGCCAAGTCAAGTCTAAAGTCCTTGAGATAGAATTTCAAGTAAGGTCTCAAATCCTTGAGGTAGAATCAGAAATAAAGTCTGAAGTCATTGAGGTACAATCTTAAATCAAGTCTAAAATTCTGAAGTTAAAATCCAAACTCAAGTCTAAAATCCTCGAGATAGATTCTAAAATCAAGTCTCAAGTCCTTGAGTTAGAATCTTAAATCAAGTTTCAAACCCTTGAGGTACAATATCAAGTAGATTTTAAGGTCATTGATTTAGAATCTTAAGTCCAGTCTAAAATCCTTGAGGTAGAATTTTAAATCAAGTTTCAAGTCCTTGAAGTAGAATCTCAAGTCAATGTTCAAGTCATTGAGATAGAATCTTAAATCAATTCTCTAGTCCTTGAGGTAGAATCAAAAGTTACTGAGGTACAATCTCAAGTCTCAAACTTTTGAGGTATCTAAAGTAACTGATGTCAAATATCAGGTCAAGTCCTTGAAGTAGAATCTCAAGTCAATTCTGAGGTCCTAGAGGTACAAACTCAAGTCATTGAGTTAAATATTAAGTCAAGTCTCAATTCTTATGTCAATAAGGTAGAATGTCAAGTCAATTCCCACATAGTTGAGGCAGAATGTTAAGTCTAGAGACTAGAGACTAAAATTCAGCTCAAGTCCTTGACTCAAGTCTAATGCACCATCTCTAAATCCCTAACAATTCAGGCTGTTTGCACTTCTTAATGAAATTTGACACACTGGACACATTTTTAAACAATTTGGAAATCTTGATTATATTGTAAAGTTATCATAACTAAACTGTCTGTTTCTTTTGGGAACAAGCAGTGATGCTCTGACCTCACTCACATGCTCTCTCCTGATTGGTTAGCTTCACATAGTGAGATGTGGTGTCCATCTCTGGAAAAACATCGGAAGATTGTTCCTCAGCTTCAGGTTAAACCTTTTTTTTCTTGTTTCACATCTATTTGAGGTCAACAGTTTAACAGTGTGTAGTGAAGATGAAGAACATGTCTCAACCATGACATCATAACACGCAGATCTGTGCATTAACATGGTCACAGCTTAAGGTTTTATCCTTGAAACAATCAACAACAAAAGCTGCTTCCACATTAAATTGAATTTTTACAGAAAATATAAAAAAAATCTCATTAGACAACAATTTCCCCAATATGTGGAGTAAAGGTGGACTGAAATAATTAGTCAATGAAATACCTCTGTAAGAACTTAGAAACTACTAGACATTAGATGGGTCCGGATCACTGTGGATGAACCAAGGATCCAACTAACATGAACATTGTAAAGTGAGGACATTGTCAATGTTTCAGCAGATGACATAAAATCTGCTGGACGTTTTATCAACATCCTCAGAGCTCAGCTAACCCATAAATCTTCAGAATACTCATTTTATCTAAAGTCTGCAAGAAAAGGTTTGATTTGAGGGAACAAAGGGAGTCATCTGATCACATTTATGCTGAAAACACCATTTTTTTCAAGCTTGATCTAATTATCTTCTGCTTACCGGTGGATATGACTGTTAGACATTTTTGCAGCATAATTTGGAAAGGCACATAACATCCACATTTCATTGTTTTGTGTATTTTGCCGGAGGGTTTGTGAGGAAAGATTAGAGGATGACTCGTAAACCATAAAGCCATACAATAAAACATTCCAAATTAAAAAAGATTATGCTTTAAAAAAAAAAAAGCTGCTGTTTGTTTAGAAACAGATCAAATTTAAGGTTCCTTCAGTAGACTGACTCATGAGGAATAATAATTAAAAAAAAAAGTAGTAAAAATTAAGTGATTTTGGTGTGTCAAAGAGAGAGAATCTCAAGTCATTCTAATGCATCAAGATAACCCACATTTCAAGTGGGTGACTCAAACTGTCCTTATCTTGGTTTTTGTTTGCTATAATTGGACTTGTAACAGCTTGAAATCAAATTAATAAATCAAAGGACTTTATTGTAACTGCAGCAGATTAATTGTTGGTGGTCCATCAGTAGCAATGCACTGGGTAATAGTAAGTTAAAAATATATATATGAAAATAATAGCAATAACAGAAACAATACAAGGTGTAAGACAATTAGAAAACGGGAAATACAAAAGACATAATAATAAAAAACAGGAAACACATGAATAAATATAATTAAAGTGTATTGTGCATTTTTTTGGTGCAAATGTGACTATTTTTACAACGTGGTCATTTGACGGTGTTAAGCGTGCTTATGGCCAAGGGGAAGAAGCTGTAAATGAGTCTGGTGGTATGTGACTGGATTGACCTGTAGCGGCGTCCAGAGGGCATCAGGTCAAACGGGGGTGGGCGGCGTGGGTTGGATCGTTGAGAATTGTCTTAGATATTTTTTTGGCAGTGGGATCTTGATCACATGGGAGGGCAGCCAATGGTTGCTTGGGTTGTGTTTATGACCCTCTCTACAGCATTTCTGTCCAGTGCCGTGGAGCCTGGTACCATACAGTCAGAGTAGGTTAGATGGGTGAAAACAAAAAACTACAAGTGTATGCTTTTGCCAAGATTTTGTGAAAATCCATGACGTACCCATAACCAACTATCCAAATCAACTACATCAATGAACTTAACAAACCATGCTGAACTAAACTAACTTATCAAACTACCCAACCTGATGCTACGGTCACAGGTACAACGAGGAGAATCTACAAGTTTTCTTGCCGCCGCCAGATTTTCTTTTTTTTCCCCCCAATCTTTGGCGAGTTGGTAAATGTAGACACTGGCATTCAGGTGGTCGTCAGGCTTGCAGAAAAGCCAACTTTTAATGGCTGGCGGCACTTAAAGTCCCCGGGCGGCCACTGACCAATGTCAACTTTTAGTAAAACATTGTCTGGTTGTTGTAAAATTTCAACCCTTTTTTTTTCCAGCCTCCTTGGCAATCACATCTAAAAATGCACCTCCCGCCTCCCAATTACAATTGCCACCATACAGCTACTAGCTGAATTTGGTGAAAAACTTGCACTTAAGTCACTCCTCGATGGCATTTTGGGATATGTGACTGTCGTCTAACCAACTAACTGAACTAGACATAACAAAGATAGACTAGGCTAAGCTAAGCTAAACTAAACTAAAGTTATGTCCCAATTCTGCGCTTACTCAATAGTTGTGACGAAGAGGCTGAGGCGTTGAGATCCATGTGCAACAGGTTTTAATGGCAGAAAATCCGACAAGGGCAAAAGCAAGGCGAGGTCAAAAATCCAGGCAAAAGGTCAGACAAGGTGCGAGGCAGGGAGTCAGGAGACAGGCAGGTCAGTATACAAGAAGGCAAAAGAACAGACTGCTTGGATATGTAACAGAGGCAAATACAATACTGCGCAATGAGCTGTGTGAATGGGGTGACTAAATACACAGAGATAATGAACCTGATGAGAACCAGCTGGTGATGATGGCAGGAGGGAGACAGGTGAGGAGAAGGCAAGTTAAAACTCAGGTGAGGGGTCCCTCTGGTGGTTGGAGATGGAACTGGATGATGGATCCCTGACAATAGTGCACTGTATAGTGGGTTCGCCATTTTCTAGTGCTGTTCGTATCAAATAATTCCAAAACTGAGTGCACTAGAAATTTCCCAGAAGTCTTTGCGAAAAACTAGCATGCATTGATGCTCACTAGATTTGCAAATATAGACCACAATGCATTGCAGTCGAAAAAAAAAAAAAAAAAAAAAAAAGTGGAGTCATAAACAAACATCTTAAAGTGTTCGTATTGATTCTATTTGAACTTTGCAAAATGTCACGTCATATTTGGCATTTTGAAAAACGAAAGAAAAGTAGTGAGCATGGTGTCCGGATCACCTTTAAAATCCAGTGCACTACATAGTCCCACACTATATAGTTTTTTAGTAGTTAGGGTTAGGGATGGAATTCGGACATAACCTAAGATAAACTAGGCTAAGCTAAACTAAACCAACAAATAAATATTCCAGATAGCATTACAAAATTAGCTCAAGTACACGACCAAAACTGTCTCAAAGCACTGTGCAAAGTGCAAAGAGCATCAAATAAAGCCGTGTAGTCCTAGACGTACAAAATACCCAAGAAAAAGGGGATATTTACACAAAATGATTTAAAAAAGCATTAACAGCTGCTAGGAAGTACTAGCTTAAAAAGCCAGCTAGCATAAACAAAAGAGCTTTTGTGGTGTAACCTGTGGGTTTTAAATTAATAACTTTACATTCTATTAACTTGTTTGTTTAAATTTAAAAAGAAAAAGTTAGCTAAAACATGGTCCCACAAGTTTGTCAAAATCTTTTGGAAATAGCATCCCTGTTAAACTATGTTTTATAAAAACCATCTTCCTTGGGATCCATTTTGATTTGCGAACTTTTCCAAAGCATTAAAGTTCTTAAACAAGAAAAGAAGTCTAACTCTTTTGAAATAAAAAAGAGAGAGCCCTGTCTAGTCTTTTTTATGCCTCCATATGGATTTAATTCCACTGCATTGACAACAGTGAAGGATTTTACGGATGATTCATTATCCAATATGTAGGACAGGCTGCAGCCGGAGCAGTAAATGTAGCGCTCCCTTTAAAGGGGCTAGAGGAGGCCGATGTGCCATCTTCAGTCTGAATGAAACCTATAGGGAGAGGATGAGCTGAGATGCTCACTTTTTATGTTTACTGTTGGTAGATAGGCTGTGATTTCCCTCTGAAAGGCAGCATTGTGTTCAACATACAGGCGGCATGTTTACCGCTTATTGTTGCCTTTCAGGTCTTTGCATCAACAGACCCACAACAGATAAGCATTCTTCTCAGTTCCTGTTTTTCTCCAGAGTCCGTGTGACTTTTCGTGACAATACCGTAACTCAAAACTGTGGCCGTTTTGTCAGATGAGCATGGTACATAAAACCTATCGCAGCATCTATCAGAAAACTGAAGAAAAGCTTCAAAAACACAATTTTTCCACTTCACATGTAGGCTTCTGTGTGACAAACTTGGAGGTACTATTTTTTTATATATATATTCTACCCAAATATAATGAAAACTTGCAATGATTTCCTCAAAAGAATGAAACAAAGAAAAGCTTGACAGTGTTTAATGAGCAGTTCAATACAGTATCGGGTGAAAAGAGAATATGTCTCGACGCAAACGGAGGCAGATTCACCCATTTGGCTGAAACTAAAACATAAATTATCGGCTTTGAGAATCAGTTTAATGTTTTTCCATTAAAAGAAAATATCACAAAATATTTAAAAAAAAGAAGTCTTACAGAATAATTAAGCACTGACTTAGCCCCTTTATATTCTGGCCCATCTGTGTGATGATTAAGCGAATAAAGAGCAGCTTTAAGAATTAATTAGTAATTAAAACAGCTCAGACTAGTAATTACCCTAATGCCCTGTTTGTACTTCATCACCATTTGTAATCATTGGTCACAAGGTTATCGGAAGGGAATTGTCCCAATCGCTGAGAAATGTGATGCAACCTTTTGTTGATGAATCTTCGTCCTCTGTAAAATATCTTTTAAACGAGGGATAGACCGCTCCAGTGTTTGCATGATTTCCAGATACCCAAGCCTTACTCATGACTGATTACCTGGTTCAGGTGTGTCCAGTCAATTAGAAGATGCAGGGTATGTTGAAAAACATGCAGGAATGCGGCCCTCAAGGCCTGGATTGCTTATCCCTGTTCTAAACCTTCTTTATATACTAAAGACTTTATTTCTAAGCTACATTGCCATAACATACAGCTACATACATTTAAGGTGCATTAAAGAACTTCGATTTAGCCCATTGGATTAACAATGGACAAGCAGGGAGGGGCTTCTTTCGTCTTTCTCTACTTTTTACTAGCGCAGTCGGAAGAGGCAAAAACCAAACCTAGACATCGTCAGGCTCGTTGCTGGGTCTGGATCACCAGATAGACCGGCTACGCTCTGAGTCACCAGATAAAAACCACAGTCCCTGATTGGTCAAAATTCATCTTGGCTTAGCTGCCAATGCACCTTCAACGGATGCACATTTCGTACAAAGAGCCCAAAACCGATTGTGAAAGCTTGTGTAGCCATGTAACTTTTAAAAATGGAAGCCTGAAATGCACGTTAACTGGCATTTACACTGACTTTTCCATTGGAAGTGGTTGCTTGACTGTTGTCGAGAGCAATGTGTACTTGGCTTTAGTCTGTTGCTGCATATTATGCAAAGTGGGTTTGGAATCTGGGAACTATTGTTACAGTACGTCCTTACTAATAGTAAATCTTCTGGCTTTTGTCGGTTAAATGTAGATTTATGTTATTTATAAGTTGAAGGCTTTTTTGTTTTGTCAATAACTTGTTTCTACTCAAACTAATTTCCCAAATACAATTGTTTTTTTTAAATGTCACACTAATTTCAACCACTTTAAAATGTATCAAATGTAGTTAGTAACCATGTTAGGAAGAATTCAGTTGTCTTACAAAATAAAAGTACCTTCGAAATCAGACAGTAAATAAAAAGGAAATATTAATTTAAGTTTGTTTTGTTTATGCGACCCGATACCATGTGACCCACAAACTGGTAATGGTTGCTACAAGAAGGTTGGGAACCACTACGAGAGAAGCCCCAGTAGCTCAATGGATTTAAAAATGGAGCAGAGAAAAGTTTACCACCATTTTTAAGTTAGTAAAAATGAGGGAGGGTTTCCCCAGCCACAGTCTTTTGGATCTATTCACCCATCTTCTTTCACTACCGGGTCGCAGGGTCAGTGGTCTTTAGCCTCATTTCTAATGAGCAGTCCAGTATGGTCCAGTATTTTAAACATGTCCATTGTTAAAGGGACCCATTAAACAGTTCCGACCCGTACCTGTTGAGGGCCCCCATCCGTTGTAGGTCCATAGGTAAGGTGGAGTCGCTGTTGTCACCTGCTGATTGGAAGAAAGTGATGAGGACATTTGAAAACACCAATTTAGCAATAAGCTAGCGATTCCATTTTCTTCTTCACGGCGATATTCATCTTAGCCGCCCGCAATCTTCTTTCAAACAACACTAAATTCTTGTTATACATAATGAAAAGTAAAGCAAGAAATAGACGAGCTGCTCGATGACCTCCATTGTTGTTGATTTTCTAGTCGTCACATGACAGCGACAGTGACCCAATGACTCGCTAGCGGTCTACACTCCAGAGTGTCCTGGATCTTCCCCGGGGCCTCCCTCTCAGTGGGACAGGCCCGGAACACTTCTCTAGGAAAGCATCCGGGAGGCATCCAGACCAGATGCCAGAGTCACCTCAGCTGGCTCCTTTGGATGTGGAGGAGCAGCGGCTCAACTCCACGCTCTCTCCAGGTGTCAGTTTCTCTTTGGTCACAACATTTATTCCTATATTAGGACAGAATAATAAAATTATACGGTCAAATACAAAATAATCGTAAAATGTTTTTTCTTAGAAATAATATTCTGTATTGAACTCACTATATATTACTGATCACGGAGGAGCTCCATTCCACTCCTGTTTCATTTAAGTTTTTTTTTCCTGATTTTACTGGTTTGTTTTCATTAATTTTGGGGTAATGGCTGGACCACCAATGCAAATTTCAGCTGAAAATGTGAACTGAAAATATCGTCTTCTTTTTTCTAAGCTTATCTGACCTATCTCTACCTTTTCTTTGTCTGGGCATTTAATTTTCTAGTCATTTGTCCTGTTCCCTCTTTATTCCAAAGCACGTTGGGTGTTAGCATTCTCCTTTTAGTCTGTAGGGTAGACTGCAACAATGGCCGTCATCCTCACAACACCTTGGCTGCGGTGCACCCAAACCTGCTCTTCCTCCAGTTTGGCCTCATCTTCTTCTAAAGTCCTCCTTATCTCTCCTCCAATCCAGCCGGCGCTGAGGTCCTAAACATTTTTCCTTCCTGCTCTACATCTATTCCTTCCACTTTTTCTGTAAAAATATTCTTTTTTTCAATGCCAGAGCTCAACAAAATATGCCATTTTATGTATTTTTCTTACTGGCGGCCTTTAGCTTGTGGATTTGTGTCCGTCTTGATGGCTTCAGTTGGCCTTCTCCTTGTGAACAGACCAAAAAAAACCCTAAAGAAGTTTAGCAGCCTTTGTCTTCCAGACTTTTTCTTCAAACAGGCCTTCAACCTCGCTTCCTGCTTTGCATTTCTATTTTGAAGCACTCCGGTTCTGTCATTATCCAGTATAGTCGGCCTGTCTCCTATGCTGCCGTACTGAAGTAAAGGATATTCCTTCACTTTCTCTGCTGTTTTGTTCTTCTAATGCCCTTTTCATCTCTTCAATGTCCTGCTTTTTTACCTCTAATGAAGTTTTTTTTTCCCTGTTTTATAAATGCATTTATTTGTCAGTAATTCCTCACTAACAGGAGAACTGGCAGGTTTCCCGTCTCCTCCACCTTCTTCTCAGCCCACAGAAGGTCCTCACCCTCTTTTTGTCTTCTAGCTCTATTTTTTATATTTATTTTTGCATTATTATTTTTCTCCGGTTTATTGATCTTAAGGTTTTTTCAACTAAAAGAAAGAGCAAAACAGTTTTGCAGCAATTTGAAACTGTACTGACTGTTGGAGGCTTTTTTATATTGGCCCCAAAAGGACAAATCCATCGACGCAAAAATATATTAGATCAAAACAACTTAAAAAGTAAAATAAATATGTTTTACAATATTCCAGAAATCTAAATTTGATTACAAAATTAAAAAAAAATCCAAAATAAAACAATTATGATGGCATTAGCTGCAATAATGCTATGCTGTAAGCTAAATGTGGCTGCCAAAGATGCTAGTTTCAGCATTTTCAACTGAAAATGCTGAAACTAAAAAAATAAAAAAATAAAAACTGAGACAAATTTATCCTAAAAATCTGGAAAAACTACTAAATTAGCCAAAAGAGCTAAGATAATGCAAATTATTAGCTAAACTCCCAAATATCCTAAAACCTTAAAAAATGTTTGCAAAGCATTCGCACAATAAGTGTTATCTATTCAGAAAAGGCATTTGAGCTTGTCCTTGATGAAACTAAAGTTTGTGTGTAAGAGTGAACTTACTACGGAATATTTCAATTTCTACTCAACAAAGCAGGAGTTTGGTCCACTTTTTAACTAACCGGTGAGAAGACATCCCAGCAAAATGTTACAGCTCTGCAGTAAATTTTGCTCCTCATCTGCCACAATATTTAATCTGAAGATGTTGACTTGAAGTAAATCTTGAAATATAAGTTTAGGTTTTGGGGGGCAATCTTATTTGACTAAAAGTTCCGTTAAAGAACAAAGATGGTTATCCTAACGAAATTATGTTAATATACAGTAAATATTTACTCTATTTTTAGTATTGTTACAGATGTTCCGAACAAAAACCTAAAACATTTCTTCAGAATTTCAGAGGTCACTGCATTTGTGAATGAATTGCTTATCAACTTTTATTTTGAAGGACTTAGGTGGAACAAGTTTATCATAAAAAAAAACAAAAAAAAAACATACAAGTGCATGCCAAAAATACCAACCACACATTTTTTTTAACCGCTGCAAGAAAAAAACAGATTTGAATAATTCAAACCAAAAATGAAGGCAAAAGCCAATATTTGATGGTTTGTGTTTGTTTACCACAGTGGGGAGCAACAAATCAACACTCTGTTCTATTTCTGGTCAAGTGTTTGACCCATTTTACAAATTTTACCAGTATGTTACTCTATGGGGGGAGGGGGGGGGTATCGGTTTCATTTGCATTATATATTTACCTGGCAGTATTTCCTACTGATTAATTATGAATTTCATATTTAGGAATTCTGCTTATTTGCAGAATTCCAGTAGAGTCGGGGGAAACTTCTTTATAGTGATGTTAGATGATACCAAGTTTCTCCAAGTTTGAAATCTGAAACATTTGCAGCTTCATTTCTATTGATTGACCCAAAAAAGAGAAAAAAAAAAATCAAGAACGAAGCATTTTTGGGGGGTTTTAAGCAGCACCTCAATCGCCGGTCTGGAGGTTCTTAGGATTATATTACATCAAACACGTAATATTTCTGTTTCATGATTCATCACTTTTGTGAAATTTGTTTCATTAAAGGTCATTATGGAATTCTTCAAGAAATCTCTCCCGTAAAGGCCGTGTCACACTACGTACATTTTGCACATTTTCCACTTCTTCAATTTTGGTCTTTCATGGTGCATGTGTGATACACATATTTCAAGTGTTTCTTGCGTTGTTCGTCATTTGTTGAAGTGCGCATTTGTCCATCGACGGTTTCAGTCGACGGGTCTCAAAGTTTATGCATTTTTTTACTTAGTTTATACACAATTTGTAAATAAATCTTACGAACTTGTGTGTGATTTTTCCGAGATGCAAATTAGGGAAGTAACAGATCACTGGTCGTGGTTCAGCCGACACGTGTACCGTGGATCCTCTCCCCCCGCCACCACTGCGTACCTCGCACACGCATAATTAAAATCACTTGTCTGGCATCAAATTCATGTCTTTGTTTTAACTTCCATCAAAGCTGTTTCTTGAAGGTAATCTAAACATCTCTTAACCTGAAGTTCCCACTGTTAGTTTCAATACCACAATTAATACCAAAAAATAATGAAAGTTTAATTTTAATTTTTTTTATTTAAGATTTAATTTGGATATTGGGGGTGGGGGGCAAAGGAAAAATTGCATTTTAAGCATTATTTTCTATCAGTTTTTGTAGATGTGATCTCCAGACATGTAAATGTAATCAGAAACTACACGGTTTTATATTTTTGTTTGTGTTCAAAGTTCAAAGAGGAGTGTATATTTATGCTTTGAAGTACTTTATATATGTTTTCTCAAATATTTGTTTTAAAGCTTTTCAAAAAAGTAATTTTAGGTTTTTATCTTCTTGATTTTTCCTGTTCTTTTTGGTTTTTTTTCCCTACTTTTTACTGATCCAAAAAATGATCTGAACCTTGACCCTAAAACCATGACATGATCCGAATTGGGAGTTTTAGGATCTGTTACACCCCTAATGCAAGTTTGCATTAGTTTAATTAAAACAAACTTGTTCTCTGATTCATTTATTAGTACTTTTTATAAGGTTCAATAATGATATATCTGTGACTTTTGCACATATAACCAATTTGCATCCGTGCAATAAGCGCAACATGTACATAATGGCTTTGTGACATGACCTACAATAAATATGATGTATTTCAGAAAGGGCTGGATGCTAATCTCTAAGTACAACTTCAAAAAAGAGATTCCTAATCCTGGGTAAAGCATCAAAACATAAAAAAGACATTTTAAAGCGTGAAAACTTGAATTCTGCTAAAAAAAATAAAAAATAAAAAAATAATGCAGAAATAATAAACTGAAGTTATTATTGCAGAAATTTCAACTTGTGAAAGTTTTAAGACATATTTGTTGTGGAATTATGTCGACCTTGATTTATTAAACTGATTTTGACAAGAGTTGACTTGTAAACACTTGTTGCAATATTTATTGTTTAATTATCCTTTTATATGTAAGAAATCAAGGTTTTCTCTTATTTTTTGTTGATAAAAATCCTTTTGAAATAAATTTCATGAAACAGTCCTCAAGAGGAGTATATATTTATTATTTTATGTACTCATACTAGCTCTTCTAGTTTTGTGGTTAGATTCCCCATTCACATACTTGTATGCACCGAAGGCAGCAGAGCTGCTCTGCAAGGGACTAACCAAGCCTACTGGAGCAATGAGAGGGTTAAACGTCTTGCCCTAGGGCTCTTTGATGGATGAGATGAAATAAACTTTATAGATCCTAATTGGAAATTTGATGGCCAGATGCACAAACAAAAACAATAACAAAATAGTACTTAAAAAAAGATAATGTGAAGTGAATATACGATGAGAGCAACAGGGACGACCTCTGAGCCTCTGGGCCGTGGCCCCCTCTAAAGGAACATTGTATAACATTGTAATTTGCTAAAATAAAGCTTTTTCCATAACATAATGGATTTTAGAAAAAGTTCAAGTCAAGATTCCCTTGAAATTGTCGGCAAAAGTCTCAATATGTGGTTTGAAATCTACAGCTCACAAGGACTGAACTTAAGGGTTGTGCCAAAGTGGCAGCTCCATTTCAAGTCAAGATTTGGGGATTTTCAAGACTTCGCCTGTGAGACCAGAGCAGGACTTTCACGTTCCCACATGGTGTCCTACTTTGTCATTTTTTTAATTCTGTTGCTTTGTGGGACATGGTTAGTTTCTAGTTTCCTGCAAGTCTTCCTTTAAGATATAGTCATGGGAAAAATGGGAAAATAATACTTGTATAGAGCTTTTCTACTTTCCATGAAGGCCCAAAACGCTTTACAATCACCAGAGGCAATGTGGGATTTAGTGCCTTGCCCAAGTACACTTCGACTCAACAGCGGCCAAAGAGGGGATCAAACCTGCAAACTTCCAATGAGGAGTCGACCGCCCAACGCTCCACCACATCCACCCCGTCATATCTACATGGGTTGACCCACTTGACTAGTGCAGGTTTGGCAGTATCTAACCATATAGACAGTTCAAAATAGAGTTGTAAATAATTCTGTGTCCGACAAAAGAATAATTCCACAGAACCTTCTCTTGTTGACATAGTTGATGGACATAATGCACACGAAGCGGCTTGTGTACTAACCACCCCATTGAGAGAGATGCAGTGGGGTAAAGATGGAGCTTCATTTGCCTCTTTGATGGTGTTAGATTCTATTAAGACGTCATTTAAAGAAAAAAATCAGAACATGCGAGCTGCCTGTTTTCCGAGCTCGCACATCCCATCTGTTTGTCACCTCTTAATACGAGCGGAGTCACTCACACTGAAAATGTGTTGCAAGACTAATATTTATGGAATAGCAGTTATCCTAATGCAGGCAGGAGCTGGGAAGCCTTAATGCCTGAATGTTGGGGCTTACGGTGCAGCCTGCATGACAAATGCAGAAATGATTAGTAAAGGCAGTCCCTGGAGCTCCGCGCACGCTCCTAATGGAGATGCCGGCTTTCGGGGAAAATGAATCATTCAAAGCAGGAATGATGATGTAACCAGAGGAAGTTAGCGCAGACAGTCAATTCCAGTGATTAACATCATTATCAGGTCACAGCCACATATTAGGGACACTTTGCAGTGTTAATGACTTTAACCTCCTCCAATCCCCTTTTTCTGATTCCAGCAGCAGACTCACTTTTCACCATTTAATAAAGACAGCTGGATGCATCGGAATTATTGAACCACATGAAGCTATGTCTGCATTCAGATCCCCCTAAAACAATTGTTCTGTGGTTCAAGAATGAATACTTTCACAGTGGATTTTGGTGTTTTTACTGTAGTTTCTGAGACTTTAGTGAGGTTTTGATTTGGAGTTGGGTTTCAGAGGCTCAAGTGGAGCCTTTTTGAAGACCTCTTGCAACACATGAGCCTTTCTCCTAAACTTCACTCTAAGGCTAAGCTATGGGCACACAACCCTCAGCAACATGCGTTCAACTGTCCACTCCCAATGAGAAGTTTAAATGGGCGTTACAGACTTTCGCGCTCAAAACTCTCGTGTTGATGTGTAGCTACGTACGTTTTACAACTGTTTTCTGGCTCTACGTACAACATCATCGACCGGAAATTAGCAGTAAAACCAAGCCTCACGTTGACACATCTGGGACTTGGATTTGTTAGCGATGAATGGATTGCCTATCTTTAAAATCACGGAAGTGCCAACCATTTGAAAATTGATCATGGAGAAGAAATTAATTGGTGTCACAGAATTCCAGCTGGGCACAAACCACAACTCTGTGACACCAAGTCTTTCATATATTAGAACAGAGATGTGATAGAAGCCTGGACCAAGATTTGTGAGAATATTGTAGGGTCTAAAACTGGTGGCCCGCGGGCCATTTGTGGCCCCCAAATTGTTTTTTTTTTTGGCCCCCACCTTAATATGAAAGTTTAATGTTGGTTTTGTATGAACGACACTTTTACAGTGCTGTGTGCGGAGTTGACGAACCAACCAATCACGGTGGGGTATATAGCTCTTAGGGGCATGACGTTGACCAGGCTCGAAGCAGGGAAACATTTAGGACAGGAAATCTGACAACCCCCCTCCCCAGACCACATTCATGAGTTACCTTACACTTTATTTAGAAACTGACTATTTGCAGGTGTTTTTCTCAACACGTGCAGCCAGGGCGGTATGAGGTTCCATTTCTGCCAAAAATATGTTTTTGCGTCCACTGTCTATATCTTTAGTCCATTGTCTATGTCTACGGAACAAGTTTATTGAACAAGTGTTTATGTCTATGTACTACTAAGCAATATCTTCTGCATGTCCATGCTTCTTTGATGATAGCTTTGTATTTGCTTTGGGATGTTTCAGCTTGCTTTATGTTTAAAACTTTGCATTTGCTATTGTTGTTGGATCTGGTCCTTGGAAAAGTTCTTGCTAGAACCGTTATCTCCTGTTGTTTTACAGAACACGCAGAAGATTTTGCTTATTAGTACATCGACATGAACACATGTTCAATAAACTTGTTCAGTGGACAACGGATCAAAGGTATAGACAGTGGACGCAAAAACATATTTTTGACACCAATGGAACCCCATACGGCCCAGCCTCAGCCAGACTCTGCCTTCAGTGGCCTCAAGGTAAATTGAGTTTGAGAACCCTGGTGTAGGTGGTGGACATGCGCTAGTAAACAGCAAAAAAGAAGAAGCCCCTCCCTGCTTATCCAGTGTGAACACCATGGATGAAACTTGCCTTCAAGAATTGAATGCATTATAAGAATGTCAAATGCCAGGTGTGTGCGTAGCATAACATGTAAAAGCTTTTCCTTTTGTTGTGTGAGATAGGGGTGGGAAATACTGGAAATCTGTATTGATTCGATAAAAAGTAAATACTGGGCTATTATCGCTGATATGCCGATGAAATGTTTTATATAATTATTTAAAAAATACACACTTTTTGTTACATAAGTCTATAATGAAACACACGACAGAGACAGTCAACTTTTCGACTTTTGGTTTCCCGCACAAATTAGGAAGATATTTATTTAAATTGGGATGTTTTTTTTTTTTTTGCACAATCTGGCAAAACTGCAGACAGATAGAAGCTACACTTGCATGAACCTCACAGCAGAGCAGTCACTGTTGGCCACATGACTCATTTAATTAGAAAAAAAGTGGTTCCATATCAGTTTTCTGAAATATGTCAACTTTTGAAACACTTCAAAAAAAACACCTCTTCCTGACGCAAACAATTTTTTCCCAACTTCTTTCTAAACATTTCAATAAAGCAAATCCTTTTGAAATTGATATAATTACAATAGGCGCATTTTTTTTTTTATCGCAAATCCAATTTCAGTAAATTTCATAGTCGATACAAATGCAGCTATTGAGCTCCAAGTTATGTTGATTAAATTTGTCATGTTTTATTTATTTTTTAAACTATTCTCTTGCGATCTTGCAAAAATAACACTCCTCCAGGGTCTTTTTTCTGATTTACTGGCTATATTAGGCATGCATTTTTTCAAAAACCAGAAAGTGGAGACACAGAGATCATGGGTCACCCACACTTATGTTCCACGGTGATGCATTCAGTATCATTGTGCGTGGCTGTTGTGTTGCTTAAAGCCTGAATGCACTGCACACCTCTGCAGGTCGTACCAGCTGTAAAGAAGACTCATTCTCTTTGTGTCCTTGTTGCTTCTTTCTTTCACATATTTATTTCTGTTTTTTTGCTGCTTCAATAAAAAACAGAAATGGGGATGTGGTTTAGACTAATGAACACAAACTTTTTACAACTCTTTGGATTCAAAGTTATGAATAGAAGTCTTGTAGTCTTATACTTCTCAAGTTTCCACATTTGGAATGGTAGACTGAACCATTTTTTTCTGGACCATCTAGCGCTTGGTAAAATATGTTGATAGGCAGTTTCAATAAAGCTCAACATCAAAGACAATACATACTAAACAGTCATAGACAAAAAATTAAAGAGATTGCAAAAACAATCATAAACTCAGGATTAATTAGTTTACCTAAAACACAGTCCAGCACATTTGAAAGATTGTCAGACCTGTACGTCATAAGTGTCTACAACTTATATTAGCCTTACGACAATTTCACGATACAGTTACCACACACATGATAATTGAAGATTCCATCTCTAACGAGCGTCATGATAACTGCAAGAAACACCTAAAGGGCTAAAACAATTTTTGGCTCCTCGTTTATTTGTAACGGTCTAAAGCCAGTCGTAACAAATTGGGGGCTCGTCCGGGATAGACGAGCAACACCTGGCTAGAAAGATGTTGCTAGCCAGGTAGCAAAGCTTCTCCTCCAAGCCCTTGGGTCTTTTGGGATCACACTACATTTTTTTTTACCAAAATTGCTATGAATCCCTGATCTGAAAACCAGAAATAAATAAATGAAAGTCTGCCTGGAAAAAAAGAAAAATGTTGTCAACGTTAAATCTGGGTTCTGGTTATTCTATTCACTTTTAAATGCTCGCTGCAAACTTCTAAATTTAAATCATGTAAACAGGAAAACACCATGAATAATTATCTTTTTCAGAAGTACAATCCATTGTGGTTTTGATCACAGAAACAAACAAACAAACAAACATGTTCTTATCATTTGACCTTCAACGCTCTGAAGGTCAAGTAGTCACAAGTTGTTGCCAAAGGTTTACAACAGCTTTAAAAATGATTAAGCCAATCACAATGAAAAAATTATTGATTTGATTTAATGACAGGAGCCTGTGGACCGATGGAAATTTGAACGCGGGACGCATTTTGACGGACTTTGGACATGCCTTCTTTAGTTCTTCACTAAGAAGAATCTCCCAGCCACAGTTGGAGAGAGCAGATGTTTACCAATCTATGCTAACTTTGACACTGATTTTTTTTACGCTATGGATCATCTCATTTAAAAAAAAAGCTTAATTTAGGAAACGCTAAATGTAGAAAAGAGGAAACATCTAATAAATGTAACACTAGGAGGAAATAATATGATATAATAACATAGAATAATATTTTGAATTTGTCATGAGTTTTTAGCCCCTTTGTTTTTCCTCTCCTAGAGTCTTCGTCATCATTCTGCATAATTCCACATTACATACACTATATTTTAAGCCATTTTATTGAAAGACAACAGATTTACATTTTGAACCGGTTCTCTAATATAAAATAGCTGTATGACTTTTTTGTATTTTTCTTTCACCTTGAATTTCTTGCACATTTTTCCATTCCTTGCACCTGATGTATGGCCTCTTTATCTTCTCTCAATCTCATTTTATCTCTAACTGATCTATTCTACATCTAATCTTATCTCAATCTCATTTTTTATACATTATATCTCAATTTATCTAATATCTTATTTATGTCCTCTTATCTCAAGCTGCTCGCTATCTCATCTTATCTTTATCCCATCTTATCTCTATCTCAGGTCAATAGCATATCTCTGCTATCTCATCTAATCACTATTATCTCATCTCATTAACTAATGTTATTCCTATTTCATCTTATCTCAATATTATCTCTATCTCATTTCTATCTAATCTCAACACTTTCATCTCTTTGCTATCTCATCATTACCTCCTCTTATCTTTATCTCATCTTATCTCTATCTCCTCTTATCTCTATCTCATCTCTCATACTGTAATTTATTGTCCTTAGGAAAAAAAACTGAATTGGCAGAAAAAAACAACAGATCAGTAAAATGTATCTTTAATATAAGATTATGTGCTGCAGCATCAAAGCTACTCATCTGGTTAGAAATTCTCTCCCTTTTGTGCCGCAGATTTTATCTGCAGAGCATCTGAAGTATGAGTCGTAATTAATCAGGCAGGTCTGCCTCTTTCCTTGCTTCCCTAATTAAAAGTGAATCAAACAAAAGCCCGTTGTAAATTGTGGCTAATCAGAGAAATAGATTCTACCAATTAACGTGCCACCTCTGTCAGAAGGTGAGAGACGAGAAATATGTCACAGATTCTTCACGAGTCCAAGTATTGATTTAAGCGTAGAAGTCGGGGGTGATTCAGTCCAAAAATACAACAGATCTGGTCATGTGGTGCCGAGTCAGAGCATGGACCATTGGAAACACCTGCTGGTCTCAAGAAGCCAAAATCCCAGACTTCTATTGAGAAACAAATGACCTTTACTCAGTCATGCTAATCCTATTTCCATACTTTTTCTTACTTGCAAGTTATTCAATCTTTAAACTGGCCAATCAGATGCCTCAATAAATTAAGGTGGTCTAACATTTCACAGATTTCATGTAGCCGGTATTCAAGCGGTAGGGATGTGGACTTCCAAAAGCCCACTTCTAATTGGTGAAAGTGATCATCATAGAGAACTCGGACTGAATGAAATTGAATTGAATTAATTTTATGGAGCCAGAAGCAAAACATAGGTGATGTCACACTTACTCCGCCCAACAGACTAGCTGAGGGGTGCTCACACTTTTCTTTAATGAGAGTCATTTTTCCAACGATAATTTCCAAAACAGCTTCCAATCTTGAAGACTTTAAGGTAAATCAGAAAATAACCATGAATTAAACTGACAAGTTTAGATGAATACGTAAGATTATAAGATGCTAAAAAAGTTCCTCTGTCATTTTCCCTTTAACAGCTTTTAGAATTGGACCTGTGTGTGTAGGTAGTTGTCACATCAACGCTGTTGCAGCTCAAATGTTGCAAGAAAATTGTTGCTTTAAACACATCTACTGACAATAATGGCAGAAAGTGAAAATGTGTCGCTAGGAATTATAATATTATAAGAAAGCAAGTGCTTGCATGAGCATCAAAGAAATAAAACGTTTTTTAAAAATTCAGTTTTATTCATACAGCCCCAAATCCCGATGCAAACATCTCAGTGGGCTTACCGGTAAAAAGTTGTTTGATGAATTGGGTAATTCATGCAATTTCAAAAAACAAAGAACACAAGAAAATGAATATAAAAAGAGGTATTTCAAATCTGCTTGATAAAATAACTCACAGTGATGGGGAAAAATAAAAGGAAAATGATGCTACAGTCTTGAAATGATAATTGCTCTTGGCAACAGACATTTGTACTTATATATACCCAGTACACACAACACATATGATTCATTAAATATGATTGTTAAATAGAGTTAAAAGGGAAATGGGAGCAAGCAAACTTGCATAACTCCACCCCTATTTTAATTTACTTACCTTTTATTTATTTTTAGGTTGTGAAAGTATAAGTTAACCTGTAACAAACACAAAAACAAACACTTGAGGCAATATGTAGCATTTCGGTAAAAAATAATAAAAATGTAAAAGCATGAATTTTAAAATGGAATTCTAAAGGCGTTATGTTTTTATTTTTAGACAAAGACATCATTATGTTACTTGAATGTTGGATAAAAAAGCAAATCCACTGTTTGTGTGGGAGGGGCTGAGTCACAGGTCTCCATAACAGTCTAATGAAAACATCTTTTCAGATGTTACACTTTTTCAAACACATCTTTGGAGATTAATGTCAGAAATAGGACATTTTTGCAACTATAATTTTTTAATTTAAAAAAATCAAGTGTTTGAAAGAGGAGAGAGAGAAAATACTGTTTTTTTTAAATGTTAAAGTGATTAAAAAATTAACCTGTGAGAAACACACAATCGCCAAAAGCAATATGTAGCTTCTGTGTCTTTTTTATTGAAAAGAAGGAATAAACATGTTAATATTTATACTTTAAAATTCAATTCAAAAAGCCTTATGTCATATTTTTACACAGAAATATGTTGCGTAAATGACGGCTAAAAAAGCACATTTTCTGTTTGTGTGGGAGTGGCTCAACCACAGGCTGCAATAACTCCACCAAAAATATAGTCTTATAGAAAAATAATTTTTGATGTTTCTAGAAAAATCACCTTTTAATACACATGTACAGACATAAATGGTGGAAATTGGAAATTTGCTGCTAGAAATTTTTAAATTCGAGGAAATCAAGAGCTTGAAAGAGCATCGGAGTGGAAAAATTACTTTTTTTTAAAGTTCTGAAATTGGTTAGAAAGTTAACTGGTGACAAACATACAATCACCTAAAGTATTATGCCTGTCTTTTCATTAAAAAAGAACAAAAACGTAAATATACTGAATGTACTTTATTACATTGTATAGCACTTTACCAACTTGTGTTACTCAAAGTGCTTAACATAAAACTTTATCGAATTTTAAAAACAAAACAATCCATATATGACCACCCCTTCACAAATATACACGCTCAAAAACACACACACACACAAACACAGTATTGTTGAATTCTGAAGTCCTTACAGCCACAGAAAACATTCATCTAATTGAAACTTTGTTTCTATCAACAGTTGTCTTTACCGCACCTGGTTAGATGTTTCAAAGACGTTCATGTTCTGGTTTAAGTGTTGGACATCATTCCACACATCTGAGCTTTCACATGCACACACAAACCCAAAGCAAAAACAAAGCATAAATCAGGAAACTAACTGAACCCAGAAAACACTTGTGGAGGATACCGGAGAGGTGACTTGAACTCCTCGCCTGCCTCCGATGCCGTTCGGCGCGGCAGAGAAAAGCAGCCTTAAGCACTGATCCCAGCCCAGAGTGTGGGAGTGAATGATCACCTGTGTCAAAACCTGCTCGGAGATCTGGAGAAGCTAAAACTGGATTTTTCCACCTTACTTACCAAAAACAAGCAATTCATCACCTTCAGCAGAGCTGTCTTGCTGCTCTAAGGAGCAAGAAAGACAAATATGAAGTTATGTAGACTCAAAAAGTTATTCAAAGTCTTATGCTCATTCACACCAATGCGCTACACACTTTCATTTCTTCTCTCTATCGTCGTTCACCTTTCACGTTCTTGCAGATTTTCTTCAGTGAAATGTTGCATCTTTTTTCATTTTACTTTGTTTTATTTATTTTTTTGCTTTCTGACTGGCTTTTGACCTGGTCAACTAATTTCCTCCGTGCAGTGTCTCCTGTACATAATGTTAGATAGTTTAATAAATCTTTGATAGCGGCCAGATCTTTGTTTTCATTCTATAAAACTGGATTTCTTTTTCCATTAAAGTTTGAACTTTGAGAGTTTAAGCTAGAGAGAAAAGTGTGAAAATGATGTCTCTCTGATAAAAGTGTATAAAATGCGTAGTTAGGAGTTTTACAGCCTTAAAACATCTGTAGTTATTAAAAACATAAAGATGATTTCACTTTAAAACTTGGATTTTAACTGTGGGGAAAAATGAATCAAATTCCAACCTGTCATTAGATCTATACTAGGGATGCAACAAATTACTTTCCCCATTTGGTTCAAACGTTGGCAATTTTATAGTGGTTTTATATATTATTTGGATAGAGTAAAACAACAATAAACTGAAAATTCTGGTGTTTTTTTTGTTTTGTTTTATTTGTTAATAAGCAATTAACTATAACCAAATACCTTTCAGTTGACTCATGCTAAACCTCGTGTGAGGTAATAAACTAATAAAAAAATAAATCCTTATGTTAAGGACAACACCTGTTTGAAACTCTTGACATGAACATAGTGACATACAGTATACCAATTGGGTTCAATGGTGTAACGCAGGAGTGGACAAACTTATATTATATTTATAATCCTTAATACATTTTATTTTTCCTGTAACTCACCACATGAACTGTAAGTTTGAGTTTTTCTCCTGAGAGACATCGACCCATCAGTGCAACTGACTCTAAAATTCCATGTTGTTTCTTTCTCTCATGAGGTGGATTACAAAAAAAAATAATTAAAATAAAAACACTCCACGCATCTATTTATGATCCGGCCCTTTTGTCAAATTTTAGAGCCCTTTGTGGCCCACAAGTCTAAAAGTTTCTCCACCGTTTTAAACCAAGACTATCATTCCTAGTCTATACATTGACTTGATGCTGAAACTGGTCGCCCTTGATGCGCTAATTGCTTATGGTCTGAATGTAGCTTAATGTTTCATTCATTGAAAATTTCCAGAATAACATTGATTGTCAGTCACATTTTCGTGGTGCCCAAAACACACTGAAGCTAGCCACACCTAAAGATTCCAAAGCTCTCAAAGAACCTTTAATTCCATCAGTGACTTGCTTTGTCTGACCGGCCCAAGTAGAGCTGAAGTGTCTTCAGAATGACGGTACAACCAAACCCCATTGTATTATCTTTCGATTGGCCTACTCTCCAGGGGTCCAAAGACCTGCATGATGTGCACATGGGAACACAAGCAGGCGGGGGGAGATTTGTAAACAACAACAAAGGTCTATGTTTCTGTAGTTTTAACACTTTAAATGATTTATTTCAGCTCAAAATAATAAGAGTATATAGTTAATAAAGTAAATGAAGAACAGTAGCGATCCAAAGCATTCATTCCACCCTACAAGTCAGGCAGATCTGCATTTACGTTGCTACAGACCTGACTGCAACAGAAACATTTTTATACCTTTCTGTGCAGGTAAAGGAGTATGATTTTTAAAAAGCTGCTTTAAATTAATGTATGGTCATTGTGGTGGTTGAGCCTCCAACCGCCACATAGGTGTTAGTATTTTCATTTTCTTTAAAACATTTACTTTGTTTGCTTAAAATAAGTTGATAATGGGTGCACACATTTGATTTATTTTAAGTGAAAATGCAGTTTATTTACTTTTGTTTGTTTGAGTTCCACCTCAGGTGATCCACATCCAACACAATCAGCAGAGGAGTTTGGGACATTCCACTGGCAAGACTGCAGGGATTCCCAACACTCCTACTGGACTTTATTTTTGTTTCTTTAAAGGAAAATATTTAGTTTATTCTTTAAAAACTATTTTGATTAGTTAGATGTGTTTAGTTTGTATTTGTTCTGTTTTTGCAGTTTTAGATTTATTGGTTATAATTTGTAGTTGGTTTGTTTCTCCCCTCCCTCATGTGTCCATTATGGTTTGCCCCTGTCTATATAAGCTTCCCCATTGTGTCTGTGTGGGAGTCTGGTCAGGTCTGTTCAATTTAGTCCTCTTTGTTTGTTTAATTTAGTTATATTTTCAGTTGGGCCCATGTTATTTTTGGTTTGAAGACACTGTACCAGTTCGATCAACTTTTTACAAAAAAAAAGAAACTCACAAAAAAAACCTGGAAAATAAAACATCTTGCAAGAAAAACCTTCCTTTGTCCACTGACTGGTTGTGAACCTTCACAGTCATGAATTTGTCCACCATGATACACCACAAAAAAATATAAGCTATGTGTTCATAGTGGTGTTTTTGCTAGTGACAAATAAACTGCATCCACTGCAAGTCAATGGTAAAAAACATGTTTGACATTTTTAGATGTGAAGGTCTTTGTTTTGGTCTTTAAGTCGGAAAGATATATATAATTTTGTGAATCACTTTGTGTTACTAACATATGAAACGTTCTATATAAATAAACTTTGATTCGATTTGAAAGATATAAGGACTAAAGCCACAATCTCAAGGATTTTGCTGGATTCAGCATTACTGTACAGCAGTACGAAAAACTTTTTTTTTCACTTTGTGACCCTGTTTACTGTAACTTTATATAACATTTTGGCACAACTTATCACTGGAAAATGTAAATTTGAATATACTTTCTTAAAATGTTCAATCTGAAAATACTTAGAATTAATAAACTTACTGGACTTTTCTCAGAGCAGAGAATTCTCAGATTGTGTTTCATTAAAAAGCAAACAGTCTCCTTTTGAGGTGTACTAATCCACTAACCATCAATGATGCAACGATTTAATCATGAATGAGCCAAAAGAAAGGGTCATAAATAAATTAAGCAAAAGCTCATGTCTGTGTGGAGTTCAGGTTGGAAGCTGTTAATCACCAACACATTTTTTTTTTTGCTATTGTTTCTTATTAAAATATACCAACAAATATTCTGCTCGGATTTTTTTCAACATAGATATAACAAAATACTACTTTAATTTGCTGTGTTAAAGAATAACATAAAACGTAGAAACCTGTACTTATTTTAAAATGGAGCTTATATTACATCATTAATGTTCACAAAAAATAATTTTAAACCAAAACCGTAAGTTGTTCTGTTAGAAAGATTTGGAAGATCCCATTGCCTACAATTGAAGTGTATATTTATTGTTTAAGTGCCCAGTTTATTTTTAATATTTAAGGCTGTGTCACACTGCAACCATATGCATTGTTCGCGCATTTTCCATGCATGAATTTTCGGCCTTTTGAGATACTTGCTTGATATAACCTACATAATTCATGTAGTTTATGTTACGTAGTTTATATGCAATTATTATGTAAATCTTATGCAGTTGTTTGGAATTTCTTCGAGATACATATGTAAATTTGTGGCTTTCCACAACTGTTCCATGTATGTGCCTCTCCCCCCGTCTGGCTCATCCAGGCAGGGGGTCAGGTTATTCGCAGAGGAGGGGGTTGGGTATAGTTGGCACAAATTCAGTTCTTAAACATCCTGGACCCTTGTCGCGGATCTACCCAGTTGCGCCTATCGCCACAGGTCCCCCATCTTGGCCCTCTGCTGGTGCCTAGCAGTTTAGAACCGGTGCAGGCTAGAGGAATCCGACTGTTTCATTAAAGCAAAGCTTTGTTGTTGACACGATGTGATTTCTGCCCAGTGCTCTGAATATCAGAGTGAAGAAATTCAATGAATTGTAGATTTACTTGTTCCTTGCATGGTTTATTCATACTTCTTTGGTTTTAACGTGGGTCATGATACGTCTGCGAAAATTTCACGAGAAGACCACAACTTTTCTCAGTTTTTCTGCATATATTCACTTAAGATCAATTTTCATCCATGTAATATGTTCCGACAGTACATAGTGGCAATGAGACATATCCTTTAGGTTTATTAGTTACATGGATGCTGTACCTATTTATGCTTTTTAAAACACACATTTTTGTGATGATGGAAAACATGTATACAGAAAATTAAGCTTAAAATTAAATTACTGTGTATTTCTTTATTCAAATTATTGTGAATCAAGAATAGACTAAAAAATGTAATTATAAAAGAGCGTATTCGTGATGTAGAAAATACGCTGGGCGGGCCTCAGCTTTCTGATGCATTCGCTTGTAGATGACTACATCTATGTGCGTTCGTTATCCTCATTCAAGGTGGCATCTAGCTCAAAACTGTACGGCTGGATAGCTCCAATATTGCTTGCTATTTTTGTTGCACCTGTAATGTTAGGTTGGATGTGTGAGGGGCTATAAGCTAGTGGGAGAGTATGTAAACAAAGAGCTCAGTTATGGGTGATGGGAAAGAGGTGCGAGGTTGCTGTATGCCAGCAGTCCAGCCACAACTCAGAGACACATTTCTAATGAACTACTGCCACAAAAAACCAAGGTGTTTTTTTTTTATTAATATTATTATTTTGGCTCAAAACTGCATAATCACAAAAGACTACTGGGAATGCTTTTTAAAATGGGTCAAAAGAAGATCGAAGTGCGTAAACCTTATCTGTTTATCAAGCTGGTTTTCATTTACAAAATAATCCTGATTGGACATTCCTAGTTCATACAGGGGACCATCACAAACTTGTGTCCCTTTGGCCCTGAAATAATTTTACTAATCACATCAACAAATATGCTAAATATTAGGTTTATTAAATGTATTTATTGTGTCGTAACATTTCATCATTCTGTAACTGGTTCCATATACTTGAAATGTGGTCTGAGAATGTTCTTAAAGTGTCTTTTTGTCAGCTAAGTGCTCTTATTTATGACGAAACACCTCAAATATCCAGCACAAAACCGTGACAAATATTGGAAAAGCGCCACCTATTAGGGCCCCGAATGTGTGGAAGATAAAAGAGATTTGCTTTTCTTTCCCTCCGCGCTCTCTTACAGTGCTGTCAAGCTCCATTACAATGGAAGACAACCTTCCAGCCTCACCTGCCGGAGCACTCATGCTAATCCACATCACACCAGTCACCAGCCAGGCCTTTGCTATCTAATGCATAATTTGGTGCCTAATTTGAAAGTGTTCTCTGCAGCCTTTTGTGCCGGCAGCTTCCCAGTCAGCAGAACATGTGCTGCGCGTTTTCAAAAGCTATTTTTATCTGGGCGCACATCTCTTGTTGATGTGTAACGGCGGAGAAAAGCGTTGACAGAAATGGAGCATTTCGCATGCATTGTTGAGCTAAAAGAAATGGATTTATTATCGAAGCTGTCTCCAAAGTCGTGCAATTATCTCTCCCGTGGTCATGAACCGCAGTGCTCTTTGCTCCGGCACTGCATACTAGTTGATACTTGCAAGGATTTAACCCCTTGTTTGTAGACATTTAAGATATTTGACCAGGCTTAATGTATTTTCCACGATCTAAGGCGCATTTAAAAGCCCTAATTTTTTTCCAAAATACAACAGTTATAATTTGGAGCGTTTCTTATATGGTTTTATTCTGGTTGTAAATACTTATGATGTAGGTGCATGGTGCTGTGTCAAAAATCAGTACATTTTTTTGTGTATTAAAAACAAGATGGGTGTTATTGTGAAATCCCTAATGTGGCTAACGTCTAGCGGTCTCTGACTTTTTTTCATCAAGGTTAAGAGATGGTGTAGTCAGAGTTACGTTTGTCTAAATGTTTTCAGTCTGTTCTTTTTTTACATGCTGGAGAATACAGACAGGATTAGGTGTAGCAGGTTTTGTTAACATGCTAACTTGGCAAACGCTTTGAACATGGCTAATGGGTAGCGTTTTACGAACGAGTTGTGGAATACTCAGAATATTTTAATGATGTCTGTCTGGCTGACGGACTTATTTCTGACTCTTTTGTCTTCCTTAATCCCTAATATAGTTCGGAGCGCCTTTTATTTGACGCGTTTTAAAATACACCATTCAATGATATATATATATATATACAGTGTATATATATATATATGTAAGAAATTTACATATATGTATATATGCTTTATATATATATATATATATATATATATATATATATATATATATATATATATGACACAGTAAGAGTTAGCATCTCAAAATTAAAAATGTATTATTAGAAAAAAAAGTCATTGCTATTGAGAGTAGAAAAACTATTTTAGCTCTGTGACAGACTGGCGACCTGTCCAGGGATAACCCCGCATCAGGGCGAGGGCGGGGTTATCCCTGGACACCCCCGGCACCCCCGTGACCCCGAAAGGGACAAAGCGGTCAAAAAGATGAATGAATGATGAAAACTATATTAAGACTAAAAAAGCTCAAATTGTACTGTAATTTTTGGTACAATTTTAGGGATATTGTTTTAAAGTTCAATAAATGTTAGCAAGTTAGACTGGTATTTTGGGCATTATTTTAAAAGCATGTCTTGAAAATAAATGCTAGTTTTGATTTTACGAGGATCTTTTTAAGATGGACTAAATTTTACTAATATTGCATTTGTTCACATTTTATTCAAAAATTAGTAATTTCAACCTAATACACTAGTGTTTTGTCACTGTAATTAAAATAAACTACAGTTATCAACAAAAAAACTCAATAGATACAAATCATTTGCTTGGAACTAGCAAAGAAATGCGTATTTTCTGCGCCATTGGACACAACAGATTATAAGGCACATCATCATGAGTGGTCTTGTTAGAACTTGCGCCATATTTGAGGCGCACAGAACTATAAGAGACATCGGGTGAGACAAAAGAGTCAGAGACAACCCAGACTTTGGTAAATGCATTCCCAGTAACTAAAACTACACCACACGTTAGAAGCATTCGCTACGTTGGTGTACTAGTGGTATTAGAAGTAGCTGTGGCCTCCAACCTTCAACATGTGACTGTCAGAAACGTGTAAAATAAGTAAAAAAGCACAGTCTGACAGAATTACATATTAGCCGCGGTAGCATGTTTACAAGTCCTTTGACTTCCAACCTTGTTTGCAACCTGTAACCTTGTTAGTAACAGGCGGAGTAAAAAAAAAAAAAAAAACAGTCCAACACCACTACACGTTAGCTGTGTTGGTGTGATCAAACTAAAACTAACCCTTGGTTGAAGCTGAATGAACCCACATGTAAGGTGCTCTGAATTAAAAGTTGCACTGTTTTTGTTCTTTTTATTTAAGTTGAGGGTTTTAAGTGTGCCTTTTAAAGCATGAAATGTGTTTTTGGAACTGTATGAAATTCAATTTTAAGAAGCCTTATTATTTCTAAGAAATTGTATTGTTAGCTTAGTCTTCTCTTTAAATGATTGTGTGGAACTCCCTTTTTCTAGATTTTTATATCTTAGTATAAGACTTCTAGTTGGCGGGTGGATTGCTCAGTGGGTTGGGTCTAGAAGTGGCGCGTGGGAAGCCGGGGTATGTTTTTTTCCCAGAGAGTGGAATGAGCTTCATCCAGCGTAGGACCTTAGGCAAGATGCTACTGCCTAACTATGTAGCCACTGGGTCTCCATGTGCCGCTCCCCAGCCCAGATTAAATACAGCGTTTTTCTAAGGAAGGGCGATTTAAAACTTTGCCAAAGCCACATCTCCGAATCAGTGTACGCTAATTCGCTAAGGCGACGGGAGGTGGCGAAAGTTGAACACTATAAGTGTTAAGTAAAACTTGATGTATGGATAAATAATTTTATTACCTTCCGGTGATTTTCTTCATAAGATTGTCATCCTTGACTATTTTTAAGCTACCTCTTTTTGGAGTGTAGATATGCGCAACCCACGCCTTAGTGATAATACAGAAGAAATGGCGCCCTGTTGAGTTTCCGTCATCTGTGGTGTACTCCATACTAATACAGTAGCCTGAATGGAGCAGCGTAAGGCCCTCCCATCTCATCTGCAGTCGCTGCTCGCACTCTGGAGACGGGCTCCCTGTACGCCTCTCCCCGTGTTGAGTGTTTTATCAGCAAACAATGCTTTGGATGCTTTGTGGTCTACCACAAGCTGCGCTTCTCACACATCAAGTGGAGAGCTATTACAGAGTACTTGGGGTGAGGTGCGGTTGGTGGTGGGGGGGTGCCTTAGGACAAAGGCTCTTAGCTCTGCAGGAATTGTGCTGAGTGGAGCATTCGGGTAGACAAACCATGTCTTTATAAAGAGCTCAGCACGCTCCAGGAGTCTGATGTAAAAGGGGTGGAAAGCCATGACAGAATAAATACACAGCTTTTGTCCAGTAGACAGTCGTTTGGCAAAATGCAGCCATGGAAAAAAATCATCAGACATTTTTGGAAATGCTCTTTGAGAATTTAAATCTGAAATGGTTTTAGGTTCTAAGCATGAGCGTCAGGGCTTTGTCGCACCTGAAGGTTAATTTGCTTTCACATGCTCCATGTGATTTAATCTGGAGATTGTGCTGCCACTCCATGTTCCTTAGCTCTCCATCTTGATCTTTTTTTTTGCTGAGGTACTTCTGGCAGAGCTGGCGTTTATGTTTAGAGTCATTATCTTCATCATCTGTGAACTCCTCAGTGAAGGGGAAACACAGTAGTGGGACTGCATGGAGCTGCGGGTCGCTGTGGCGCAGTGATCTCCAACCTTTGTCTGGCCACGAACCAATAGTGTTAGAGAATACCAGTCTGTACGAGGCTAAAGCGTGCAGCAATTTTGTTTGTTTTTCTTTAGCCTCCAGTTTTCCTGAACTTTTGTTGGTAAAAATCTTCATCCTTTGTAAACTATCTGCAGCTGAATTAAATGTAATTTGTACTCTAGATTTTGTGTACGTTAAAATGTGATATAGAAACCTTAGCCTCATATTACGGTGCAACGGATCAATAGAAAAAAAATAGAACAGTCACTAAACCCAGTATTTTCTAAACATAATCAAAATGTGAATCAACCATTTGAAAAAACTTTATTTGCAGCGTCCTTATAACATTGCACTACCGTTACACAGCTATATATTATCCATGGCAGGTTCGGTGTGTGGGAACAACTGTCACAGTAAATTCATATTTTGATGAGACTTCTGGTTTTTGTTTGTTAAATTATTATTTACCTTTACTTTCCTGGCTTTGTTAACATTCCTGATTTTTTTTTTTTTTTTAACTTTGCCAGCTGTTTCTACATTTTTTTTATAAAATGTAAGTCTTTGTGTCATTTTGGAAATTTTTGTCTTATTACTTTATGCCATTATGTGTTTCACCCTATTTCCTACGATGTACAAATTAGTTCAAAACATGAGAAAATTAAGGAAACTTGATATTCTCTATCAAAATCCTTTTTTTGGTGTCATTCTTTTTAAATTGGGTAAAAAAAAGAATCCTAGGTAATTAATTTTGCCACAAATTTAGAACCTTTAAGCACTGAATGTGCCAACAAATTTTACAAATACAATTTGTGTAAAGCCGTGTGCGGACGGAGTACATGCGGTATCCGCTTAACCTTTACTACACACCAGGCACATATTTCCCTGTGATGGTCACTTCTGCTCAGCTGTGATTATTTAGAGGGTTTTTTTTGCCCTCATCAGACCCCCCGCTTCTGTAGTCGGCCAACAACGTTGATCTAGCTTGTCTTAGTGTTTTTTTTTTTTTTTTTTTTTCGTGTGTGTGTTTGTCTTTTTTTGTGTTTATTTTAACCTCTGATTTATTAGAATAAAAGGAAAAGGTCCCAGGAACAGTAGAATTCAATCTGTGGTAGAATCAAGCACATAGGTTCAGTGTGGGGCAACTTATTGCACATATTGTTGCATATATTCAGCCTGGAGGGTGCTATCAAGAGTTCAGTAGTCTGACAATATTATAACAGTGAAAAAAAGTATATGAAAAGCTGATTTTCTCTGTTGCAATTGTCTGATTTGCGCACTAAACGGCTAGAGTTATAGTATGTATGAGCGTGCGTTACCTGCTACATCTCCAGCATCAGAGGGTTAAAGACCTTTTTATTCAGTTTGAGATAACTATGGGATTTAACAAGTGTTTTTTAAAGGTATGTTATCTTCCATAGGTTTTTGTTCTTGTTTTCGACCTGTTTTGATGTCGAGGCACTTTGTGACTTCTTTTTCTTCTTCAGGAATAACAACATATAAATGTATAAATAAACTTTGTTTCCTCGCAAAGAAGCAGATAATTAATGAAGTGGGAATGACTAAGTCAATGAAGTGAAGCCAGGTGTGAATAAATAAGACCCGAGCACAATGCTATTAAAGAAAATAGAACCTGAAAACAACCAATTTCAATAAAACTAGAAAAACTGAACCCACATCAAATCCTTTCACAGATGTCTGTTTATTTACAAGGTAGTGTTCTTATTACATGTCATAATTGGCCTTCAATTATTGTTATTTTATTCAATTCTGTTATTTTCTTCTCCCTAAAAATGATGATGTTTAGCACTTTTTCTTTCAAATTTAAGAAAAAA
>NC_050516.1:4761862-4776884 GCF_002922805.2 Oryzias melastigma | reverse complement strand
CAAATAAACTTTAGTTTGACCTTCTGTATGCACATTTCCCTTTCTTACCCAAAGTTTCTTGTTTGGCACTAAACTTTAGAATTACAAAAAAGAAAAAAAAAGAACATGTAGGTTCTAGTAGGTTTTAGAGGGGTTTAAGCTCACTGCAGGGGTGTCTGCTCAAAGTTCACAGAGAAAAGGGACATTTCTTATCCACTTGAAATCTTCGTAAAGTCCCAGAGGTAAAGGCGCCACGCGCGTTCAGAAGTAGGATCAGAAACTGGTCTTTCTGTAAGCATGTAAAATATGTTGGACTGACACAATTTGTATATTTATTGCTTTGGAAATCGGGGTGAGTTTTGCATCACTTTGTGATGCTGTTTGATCCGACTTGTCTTCTGAGAGTTCTTGTTTTGTATAATGGGCTGCAGTTTGGAAAGCAAATTATATTTTCCCACATTACTGGACAAAAATTATGAAATTATTTTCCGTGTTTTTCTCTCCTAAATTTATCCGGATAAACTGAAACACATGTTCGATGCCAAAAAAATCGTCATTCCAGTATAGTATTTCTATTTATAATCATGTACTTCCTAAGGCAACTCATTTGTGCTCTCATTTTATTAATTTTTTTACAAATTGATTGGTGTTAGTAAGAAAAGAAACAAATAAAAAAAAAGGATATGAAATTGATTAAATATTGATTTTTTTTTCATTTTTTTCATATCTGGTCTGTACCTCCTCCCCACTGGCTCCCGGAGGAGTGGTTTGTCCTTTAACCCCCGTGTCTAGTAGTTTCATCCTGCTCTCTTCGCTCTTCTAAAATTTAAGCAATCAGCCTTGTGTCCTCTCTTTTCTAACTAAGTCCATGTAAAATGTAGGTTTGGTGTCATAAATGATATATTTTTGTACTACCAAACTTAAACTGTTGTCTTCCATGGTGAAATTGACACAGATTTGCATGTAACATGCATAATTGGGTGTGAACGTTACCTTTAATATGAAATAACATGATATAAAGTTTAGAAGTTTACATTTTAAACCCCGGACCTGTTTGGTTCTCCAGCTTTTTGCTGAGATATTGACAGGTGAAAGGACTGGAAATAGAACTCCTGCATAAAGCGGAAATCAACCTTTAGTGACCCCTCCACCATCGCGTTTCAAGAAGATAAAATCACAGACTTCTATTAAGAAAAAAAAAACAGCCATTACTCAGTCATTCTATTGGTCGGAATAACCATTCTTGCTCTTATCCCTCTTCTTAGCATGTTCTTGTTAATCATTTCATATTTTTTCTGTAGTTATTCAGGTTATAATAATAGACCTCAGTAAAAGTATAAGTTCTCACGTTGAATGTTCGAAACGTTTAATATACAGATTTTGTGTAGCCCCCTTTCGAGTGGTAGGGGTGTGGACTATCAATAAGCTCACTGCCAAGAGTGGTTGCCATAGAAACGTTGACTCAAATGGACAGGGACCAATTACTGCTTGTTGACGTTGTCTGGCTCCAACATGGGGGCGTCTCTATCGTTAAAATATGGCGACTGAATGACTAAAATGTATTTCTATGGTTGACGTCAGTCTCACGCAGTCAGTAGTGCTGATATAGAGAAAGAGCTCTAGATTTTAGTTGCACTTGGGGGCACTTCAACACCAAAATAATTCGGCGGACTCTTCTTTCAGGCGAGAAGTATTAAAAGTTTTCACTTCGGCCCAATCCGCATTCCTCCCTTCTCCCTCCCCCTATATTTGTATCTGGAATTATTATTTTTTAAATCCGACCCTCCAAACAGAGAGCTACAAAGTCCTCCCCCACGAGAAGTTCGGATTGGGCCTTCCTTTTATCATCATCTGGAAACTTGGTGCCACAACATTGGCTCGTTGGTGGTGGGACTGTCCTCAAAAAAGCTCTGAAGATAAAGAAAAAAGAAAATGCAGAAATGAAAACTGGCTAGCCTTGAAGAATAAGAGCTTTTACCTCCTCACTACTCCACATTTACACCTGCAATACTTTCTAAGCATGTTCTTCTGGTTCCTTTATTTGTTTTTTGAATATAAATTTTGCTTTATAATTGGTAGCATTTTTATTGTTTTTGTGTAATGTTATTGTTTCAAAGTAACTCTGCCCTAATGTGTTTGGAATGATGATGGTGCTAGTCTACCTCATCAGAGCCATGGACATGCCCACCTAACCAGGAAGTAGATAATGTGTCAAACAGGCACAAAAGGAAGCGCAGACAGGAGGATTGGATGGTTGTGGGGGGTACAGCTGTGAGGAGAAGAAAGGAGCCTGAGGGCTAGAGCTGGGAGCATGGGGAGGGCGACAGCAGATGTCAGAGGATGGCTCGTCGAGTCAACCAGCAAGGGAGGGAACCAGCTGCCAAACCAGTCCTAGTCGTCAGAGACTTACAGGAATTCCGTTTTAACAGAGTCAACCCTAAGTATTGGGTGACTATACCCACTACTTTCACTGTTATTAGGAGTGCTGGCTGGAATAGCAGGGCTTCAAGGTGGTGATTTGATAGTGACGGGTTGATAGCGTTTTTTTCAAAACACGGAAATTATCCAAAATCTTCCTCTACCACTACAGCTTCTCCCTACTCCAACATGCATCGCTCCAAATAGAGAATTATAGAAAAATAGTGTCCTCAAATGCTGATGTTGCTACCACTTGATGACATCATCAATAGTTGTCGGTCATCTACGTTAGCGCCTATAGCTGCCAGCACTCGTAAAATACATGACATCAGTTTATGCCTTTAAAAACTCATGCTAAGAAAAGCCATTAGTTACATTTTAATCTAAACCTCTGTGCTTGAGAACGCACATGAAGAAATGCGAAGAAATTTCTCCTCCACAGGATACATAGTCAAAAGTCCCTATGGCAACCCCTTAAAAGAACAATTTCATACACCACGGCCGAATCAGAATTCTTCTCCTACCCCTACGGCTTCTTCAAACGTAAGTTCAATGAAATAAAACAATAAAGAATCATTGTAACAAATACTACTACTAATAATAATACAATAATAATAACAGAAGATGTGCTTAAAAAGTATACCTTCTCCTCCATGTGGAAATTGAGTAAGGGGTTCCATTGCTTATAAAATGGTTCTTTTGACCCTAAATGTAAACTTCTGTGTTCATAGGAAATGTTTGTTTTCTTAAAAAATGTAAAATGTAATCATGTTTCATGTAAAATCCTTTGAAAGATTAAAAAAACACAGCTAAATCAACTCACTTCATTTGAAAATACTCACTCTAAATTGTCTTCTTTGAGATTTTTTGCCCCCAGAATCCAGAGTTTCCCACGTGCCAGATGTGTCATGGCTACCCATCCTTTGTATCCCACCCCTCACTTCTGCTGCAGTGTTAATAATTCATCGGAGCTACATGTCTGAGGTTGTTGATATCTATGCGACTACTCCTCAGATCACCCCTGGGCAAGAGAATTCAGCATCGGTGCAACATGGGCTGCAGGAAGACAGAAACCCCCCAGAGATTCAGGAGCTCTCCCCTTGAATGCTGTGACCCTGTGCTGTGGCGGCACTATATTTATGAAGCAGCAGACAGATTGACAGGAACAGAATAATCCAGAGTATTTATGAGCGCAGAGGAAGACCTCTAAAAGAGAGAGGTGGATAATGAAAGATGATGCTGATGCTGGGTGAAAACACAGCGCA
The DNA here is from genome assembly GCF_002922805.2 of Oryzias melastigma. Lineage (NCBI taxonomy): Eukaryota > Metazoa > Chordata > Actinopteri > Beloniformes > Adrianichthyidae > Oryzias > Oryzias melastigma. The sequence goes on along the minus strand of NC_050516.1, from coordinate 4,773,222 downwards.
GAATAGATGAGGGTAATATTAAAGTAATCTAATAGTGCGAAATCAAATGCATGCAGTATTGTATCAAAGGAGGAGTCTTGGCTCGAGGTGGTAAGGAGCTGTCAATTCAACAACGCGTTCTTCCTGCTGCTGAATGTGATTCAATTTAGCAGAGGTTAAAACCCTCTGATATGACTTGACAATTCTCCTGTAGAAATATTACCATTGCTCCTGAGGAGGAGGGGGGGCAGAGGGAACGCAATGAAAAACAAAGACAGGAGTAAATGTCTGATTCAGACTTCATCAGTTTAGCAAAGATCCCGGAACGACCAGAACAGTTCCCTGAATTGTGTCGCATCAGGTCTAACTTCAAGAGTCGTCCACGCTGACATGAAATCTGTCATCAAATATTGTATATTATATAAATGTCTTTCATTCTTTAACACAGAAACCCTAACTCCAGTGTTGACATTCTTTTGACTAGTGTAACTCTTCAACTGTTTATACAAGTAACATAATTCCAGTGGATTCTGAAATGGACATTAGCATCTTAGCGCTGATATGCAATACTTTACAGTAGAGAAGTACTTACGCAATCAGGTGATTTTGTTAGAATTTTACCTGAACTTTGGCACCCGTGTTGACATTCTTTTGACAACAGTAACTCTTCAACCAAAAGACATTGTGTGTAGATTGTAGGCCATCAATAATAAACAAAAAAAAAGATATATTTAAAAAAAAACTGCCATCAGCCAGCCATCATCCTGGTTTACCCCTCTTAAAAGGGCCATACCATGATTTTCTTGAGCCTTTAAGAGTGAACGATATCCATATATATGATACCATACTGTATATTACCTTTGGAACACCAAAAAACAAATTATTTATGAAATATGACTTTATTTTTCGTGAGTTTTTTCCTACCTGGAAGTAAAATGACTCGATTCCTGAAGCTCTACCTGCTGCTGCGTGTGGCTGCAGTCCATTTTATGACGTCATCCTAGAGCTTTTCCTTCTTCGTTTCTCCCATGAAAATGAACAGTTTCTAAATTTCTTCAAAGATGGATGCTCATACCAGTTATCTGCCTTTAGTAGGCCCGGCCATTGCTACACTGAAATACACTCGCACGACATTGCCCAAGAGGGGGGGGCTCTTAAAGCAACAAACACCTATTTGAGCTGGAATTTATTGAAGATAGGACACAATTGGAAAGTATACACTATTCTGCATCTAAAATGAAAGCTTTTTGGTGATCACTGCTTGCTCCTTGGAGAAATTGAGTGTTGGTGGGGATGGTGCTGGCAGAGCAGACTCTTCCTGGAGGGGGCGGTTTATATCATGCTGATGTCAGCACAATACGTTTTCATGGGTATGGAGGGGCTGCTGCAGAAAACGCAGGTTTTTAGAGGATTACTCTTAAATGCATGAATGAATTAAAATACTGCTTTGGGGTTCTTTATTGTAAGAAATGAACAGTATAATGCATTTAAAACCTCAAAAAGTAGAATTTTCATGGTATGTCATGTCATGATAAGTTAAACAATGGGAAGAGTGCTAGCGCCGTGATTTAACTCTTTAAAACCCAAGCTGTTCTTTGATATGCCTGTTTTATGTATCTGACAGAGATATTAAAGTTAATAAAATTAACTACTGTGGTAATAAAACCAAAAATGTGATGTCTTAAGAGCTTAAAAAAAGGTGTGTTTCTTCTCCTCCATGTGGCAATTTAAGTATCTGCTAATAGCGTTTTAAAATAATTGAGAAAGGGGTTCCATTCCGTTGAACACCTTGGGATAGGGGGGTGTCACTCAGTCCACTTGCTAGTGTTTTTTTTGCTTTGCTGACTGTTTTTTGCTAACTTTGCTAGTTTGAAGGCTTCAATTTAGTATTTGGTGCTGCTTTATGTAAGAGATAATGCCAGACTAAATGTGCATTATTGGAAATGAACGCATCTAGCTGAAGCCACTGTTCAACACAAACCAGAAAACCGTTCAGGCTTCCACACCGTACATTAATTTCTGATACTGCACACTTCAAAGGGCATTATTCCTCCTAAACCTTGTTCACTTACAAAAGAAATAAATATTCAAGGGATTAAATCTTGTTAGTCAAGCGGCTGGGTGGCTCAGTGGGCTAGGTGAAGGGCTGGCACTCAGGAGCCCTGGGTTCGATTCCCAGGGTTGTCCACTGATCCCCACCCAGATTGGGTCCTTAGGCAAGACCCTTGACGCTGCTGCCTAACTGGGTCCCTGTGCCCCTCAAGTACAGGGTTGTGTCAGGAAGGGCATCCGGAGTAAAAACTCTCCCAAATCACTGATGCGAAACAGTGGGTGCTGTTATGCTGTGGCTCCCCCGAAAGGGAAAAGCCGAAAGTGAACTACTACAATTCTTGTTAGTCAAGATTGTCTTGATAGGTTAAATAAAGCATCAGTTTAGCTTGTTCTTGTCCAGATGATGAACCAAAAGTTTGTTTTAAGGAAACCTGCGCAGCAATACAGAACATATGGACTATGTGACTGGAACTTGTTTTTTTCAGGTGTGCATTATCACTGTTTAAATCCAAACCTAGCAGCCAATCTGAATAGAGCATTCACCCAGACCATGGTATAAAAGAAAATAGTGGATGGACTCTCCACATGTGAACGAGTGACTTGACGTGTCAAAAATGAATCGGATCTGGTCGAGAGAATCCTGTAATTTTCCAAAATAAAACTTTCTTCAGAATCAGATTATGAATAAAACAGAAAAAAAACGTAAGCCATGTTTTTTTTGTTTTTTTTCCTTTGCAGCCCTGAACCAACTGTCTGGTACCGGTCGATGGCCAAAAGGGGTGGGGACCACTGGTATAGATGGAAAAATGTAAACATTTGGGTTACTCATAGAATCAAAGAGATGTTCAGGTAATAAAGTGTGAGTCTGCATGTTTGGTTTATTGAAACATTAAGACTAAGATACAGCCCCACGTTTATGTTGAGCAGCTGGGTTCTTATGGCACACTCAAAGAAGATTGATGTAAAAGAAAGAAACTTAAAAAAAACCCTACATTTTAACAGCATAGTTCCTGACTTGTCATCATTAATTAAAAAAAAAATGAGAAAAAATGTATTTCACTTCATATATATGTATATATATATATATATATATATATATATATATATATATATATATATATATATGTTTAAGTCCTTCTAGTTTTTTTGTTTTCCTGTCACTGAACTGTCAGTTAAAGACGAGTCACCACATCAAGCACATCCCACAGTCAGTATCATTTTACTGAATGATGAGGCATCTTTCCAGAAAGCCGTTTTTTCCCTAGCGGAGAAATATCCAGCCGGGTGGATCGGCGGGCAGCAGTTCAGATCTTAATCTGACTGATAATTTATGGCACAAAATAATGGCTTCACTCTGCAAAGCTGATCTGTCAGCGACGATATGGGCAGATTGGAACCTGATTGATGAAAGAATATTGTTTTTCATTAATGAAGTCCATACCTCAAAGAACACAAGTTGTCATAAGAAGGAGAAGGCATGACGAAGCACTTTTGCTTCACGGCTCTTTGATTTTAATTTTTTTTTTCCCATGATTGAGTGACTAACATTTTATCTGTAATTGGTCTTAAATTATGGGATTAGGTCACGTTTTCATGTCGATTTTACAAAGGAAGAATGGTCAATGAAAGCCCACTTTCCTTTTTTTCTGATTTCCTACCAGAAGTTGAGTTTCTGTGCATTTAGCCGGGGGGTTGTAATCCTTCCTGCAGACGATGAAGGCATCGCCGAGAAGCCTGAACCGTGATGCACAGTCTCCAAGAGACAATAGAGTTGGCGAGTGTGTTGTCTCATCTCATGTCTCTGCCAAGTTAACATGCCCACACACACACACAAACTCGCACAATCCAGTGCCAACAGCCTTTCTTCCCTCACAGCCCACCCACCACCACAAGCCATCATATGATAGATATAGAAGGTGTTGGTGGGAACACACAGAAACTGAGTTTGCTCTCCTGTAAATTGATCGCACATATGTACAACAATAAGGGGAAGATAATTCAATCATAAAATTACAGCAAATGGACGCTCCTCCAATACTGGAAATTGTTTGGCAGCTTGCATCCGCGCTGCACCTGAGACTCCGCTTCCACATATGCTGCTGGCTAATTTTATTACTTAAAAGAGCAGCCTCCACCACTGGCCTGTTGTCTAAGGTTACCATCTTCCTCCTCCTCCTCCTCTTCACACACAGTGTTTGTAGCTTTTTTAGTGCGCATTTGCGTAGATATGGATCTTTCTCCGACTCTAATGAAGGTCATAAAAATGATTGCATATTCCGATCATGCACTACTGCTGCAGGATTTTGGGTCAGAACCATCCAGGAGATTGGAATTAATAAGAGCGTCTCTGCAAACAGTTACTCGCTGATTGGAATTCATGCACCGCACATCATTAGGTATATATATTTTATTGGTATGTTTATCATTAGTAGCTCAAGGAGAGGCAACCTGCAGTTTTAACTAACGCTCGTTACGAATGCATGCTTCTCTGCCACGGGTCACAAAAAAATAAACGGGCCAATGCCGCATCATCAGAAGAGTTTTCTAAACTGCAACTCAAACTAATTTTGCATGTATTCAGACTAGACACATTTGGTAGAGTTTCTCCTGGTAATTCGGTACAAATTTTCAGTTGGAGTACACCATAGCAGGCCTTGATCTGTGACCATAAATCTGTCTCTGAATCATTTTTTGGTTCGTTTTCAATTGAACTGAACTCGAGTTCACTCTGAGTTTCCTCAGTCTGAAAAGGCTCCATTTTTAGAGTGGACAACTGGACTAAAAGGCCACCGTAGCATTACGGGATGTAAACAGTAGCGGAGAAATAATGAGACACACCAAACCATTGAAATGTGGTTGGATGAATGCAGGTTCATTTTTAACGTGATATGTAATGCTTCTCAAACTGTTTTTTTCTGACAATCTGTGTCATAAACACTTCAGCGTACCTTTATGGCCATCATCTCCTCAGTGCCTTGTAGCATGCCTCCATTGTACCAAAGTAGCAAAAGTAAGTGTTGTATCTGACGTTGAAGATTGGTTGTTGAAATACAAAGTTTTAATAAGTGAACTATCTCGACAAGGATTGGAAAGCTTAGGACTTCCATAATTCCTTCTCTCTGTCCTTTGTCCTGCTCTTGCAATCACTGGCCAATGACTGATGAGATCGTTAGCCACATGTTTTTGATTACAAACTTTGGTTTGAAACAAAATTGTCTGTTATACGTCAGTCTGAAAACAGACCAAACACAAGGTACAGGACTCAAACCCTTGTGCTATCCTAGGAATGTTAATGGAGTGAGTGTGGTCATCTGGAACCCACAAGACGTCAAGCTGAGTGTTTTTTTTTTAATCATTTTTTGATGATTTTCACTAGTGTCCATGGCAGACATAAAATCCTGTCTACCTTTGTCCACTTCTGTCTGTTTCTGCTAATTTCAAAATGGCTGCCTCCATGAAATCTCAAATACACTTTTGGTGGGAAAAGGTTTTGCCAATGTTTATAACTTTATGGTGTGAATAACTCCTCTATTGTTACTCTCTTTATGAAATGACTACTTTCTGTATTGAAATAACGCAACATTTGTTGATGATTAATTCTTGTTAATTTTAAAAATGTGTGAATCAAAATTTAAAACATGCTTTTTCCTAAACATTCATGTAAATATTTTCATATCTTAAAATGACATGGTTGTAAACCAGTGGCGGGCCGTGCATTTCACACCTAGGCCTTCAGTAGTGCTCCATCCGAATCAACCCAACCCTCATTAACTATTTTATGGCAATAAAACTTCTACTGCAGGTACAACTGCCGCACACACACCAAAAAGCATAAAAAATAACCTGATAAAATTTCAATATTATGTAGGGAGATAGCAAAATTGTACTCACCAAAAATCCAGATTATTTAAACACAAAATCCATCCTTTCTATCCTCAAGAAGATTTCAATCACTCTGTCGTGCAGAATCCGTGCGTTTCGCAGATGGAAAGTGTTCCGTGGCTGTGATAAGCTGGAAAAGGCTGCATGCGGGAATTGTTCTGGTATTCCTGAAGCCTCTTGTGGTCGAGGAGGGAGACAAACATCAGTTTTTGTGATCGATCAAGGTCTGTGTCTGGAAAATAATATTTGCGCGAGGATTTTGCGCTGCACGCGCCCGTGGTGCGTTCAGGAGCCTCGTAGATTTCAGCTTCACTCCCGCTCAATGGAGTCACGGAACTCCTTTACCCGTGCCAGACAAAACTGTGCCACAACTTTACCCAGACATTCATTTTCCACCAAAAATCAGACGATGAGACGCTTTCCACTGGTAACATCTTCAAACCTGACACGCCGCTCCTCGGCACCTGTGTCCGTCAGCAGAACCAGAGCGAGCTGCGAGCTGTCCAATCAAAGCTCGTGAAAATCCTGACGTTTCCGTGGGCCTTCTAGCTGGCCTATCACGTGGTCTCCTCCAGATCTGATTGGTTGAAGCAACAGTTTGGTCGACAATTATTTTATGCTACAGGGCCCGCAGAACTGATTGTGAAGGCCTTCAGGCAGATTTCTTTGACCCTAGCAACAAATGGTGCTGCAATGTGATTGGTTAATGCTTAAATAGGAAAATACACGTCTGGAAGCAGCGCAACCAGGGAGACAGCAATGAAAGGACGAAGACAGAGCATTTGGAATTATAGAATACGTATTCACGGAAATAAATAATAATTAATATCAGTCTGTGATTCAGATATTTTTAGGCCAGCAGAGAAGGCCTTGCAGGCCCTGACGGCCCGCCACTGTTGTAAACGAAACTTACCAAATCATGAATAACACTATATTTATCTTTCCATATACGTAAATACACACACATATATATATATATTATCTGTTGCTAGGTTTTTTTCATGATTTGCTACTCTTAACAATCATCAACATTTTTTACTGTTTATGAGAATGAATTGTTTGCTGTCTTGTACACAAAGGTTCCAATCTGTCATTGCACATAAAATGCAGCATGTTTTAAAATTGTGGGTGGAGATTAAGATGGTTAGGGTGGATAATTCCGGCCTTATCTGGGTTGGAATTAACTTCAAAGACAGAAAAATGCACTTCAGCACATAAAAGCTGACGTTTCTCTAAATCTGGATGACGCAGGAACAGCGGCAGGAGCAGTTTGTGCTGCTGCAGCCCAGTGTCTGATGTGATCTCGCAACGGCAGCACGGTCTGACTGGGGTCTCTGCAGAGCAACCCTTGCATGGAGGATTAATGGGAGCGGGGCTGTGCTGATGCATGCGCCCCGCTCCTCCGGGTCTCTGTAATTCACGTTGTCAGCTGAGGGGCCGGTGCCGAGCACCTACCCGGAGCTGTCTCTCATCATCACGCACAGTCAAGGGGCTGTCAGAACAGATGAAGCCACCAGCTCAGCACTGTCGAGGAACATTGAGTCGTAATTCACAAAGCCCTGCCCTCGACAGGCCGCACCAAAGCCAGGTCCCACCACTGAACGCTTACGCCTGATCAAGGACGCCTCGAGTTGAATCCACAGAAGAGCCAATTTGCTGCGATTCAGATTAGCGGTGACTGACTCTCCGTGTCCCCTGCTCATTAAGTGCTGGTATCTACAATAACTGATGCTTTCAGCTCACAGGAAAAAAGCCTCAGTGTCATCTCTGGTAAAAGAGAACCGAAGATACATCGTTTTTAATCTGTACTTTATTAAGGAAACATGAGTGGATCAAATCATTTGTTTAAAATTAATATTAAAGCAGTTGCTGTGAATCCCATCAGTTGCTCCCCCCATCCACCACCCAATTTTTAATATCAGAATCATCATTGACAAAGGTTAAGAAATTATCAATACAAGCTTATTTGGGCATCGCAAATGCTGAAAAAAACATTAAATACATTAAACGGATGGATGGCAATATTTATTTTATATGCTTCCATTTGTAATTGCCTTTCATTCTATCATTCTCATTTGAATTCTGCCTTTAATCTAAGAATTTGACCTAATTCCTGAATTATGAAATCAGTTTCTTAAGTAAGGGATGATGGGATAGTGCATTAATTTCTGATAATGCGCCCTTCGAGGGGCATTATTCCACTTATATACCATGGTCACTTACAAAAGAAATAAAAATGTCATCAGGATTTAGTACTTTACTCGTTATTTCTTCACTTTAGATCACTTTTTCACAAAAAGCAGATTATTTGATACGCTTTGTGAGCCGACAGCGATATAAATGCTGATTAGGTTAAAGAAAGCATCAATTCACAGAGAAAGTTCACCTCTTATTGCTTGTTTTTGTCCATATCATGAAGCAAACGTTTGCTTTAAAGACGCCTGCGCAGTGATACAAAACATTGGGGCCATTTGACCGGAACTTCTTTATAGGTGCAGTTTTTCACTGTGGATTATCACTTTATAATCCACATCCAGCAATCTTAGCCTTATACAAAAATTTGAATCTTTATATTTGTATTTTATTTCTTAGAAATGTTTTAGCATTCTGACTTTCACCCTAATATTAAAATTAATATTAAATATTTTATATCAAAGCTTGACCTTTAATATTTTGATCTGATTTTAATACAGAACTTTAATCTTAGAACTCTGACTTTAAATCTCATATGTGTGAATTTTATTCTGAGACTTCTGTCCTTTTTCTAAGAAATCTGACTTTTATTTCCAGATTAGAGTTTAATCTCTATAGGTTTTTTTTTAAACATTTTTTTTAATTTTAGTTTGTTTTTAGAAAGTTTGTTTTACTGTAACTTTATCCATGTGATGTATGCTGCTGACCTCTTGGTTGTCACCCTTGAAAGTTATTCTAATCTTAACTGTTTCACCTGGTTAAATAAAGAGTAAAATGTTGTTAATTGTTATGATTCGTGCTTCAGTTTTGTCATGTTCTGTTCCCCCTGTCAGTCTCACCATGTTCTGGTCTAATCACCCACAGCTGTTTTCATTTAGTTAATGTCCTCAGCCTATTTAAGTGTCTGGTTTTCAGTTCTCATGGTCAGGTCATCCGTCCCTGGTTTGTTTTCTCCTGGTTTTTGTCATGCTTGAGTTTATTAAGTAAATGTTTGAGATTCTGCCACCATGTCTGCATCTGAGTCCTACACCACCATTCCTGACATTAATTCTGATATTAACAAATATTTGGTATATCCCAACCGTGCGAGTACACATGTACCACATGCGGCTTCGTTGTATTTGATTGATACTTTATGCTTTATAATTAAACAAAAGCTAAATAAAACAGAGTCAAAATTGTGTGAGAAATAAAAAGGTCAGAATTTCTCCTCGCTTTGTTTTTTTCTCACTTTCCATTGCCCTACATCCTCCAACTGAGCCATGTAAGCAACAGTGCATAGAATAAATGTGAATGACACATGAGCACAAAAGAGCTGTTAGTGTGAATATGAACAATAATTCACTTTTTAAGTCTCATACTGTATGAAACAAGTCATAACCACGAGTTGTAACATTTCCTACAAAGATCATCCTTTTGTAGAAGCCTGTTCCAACAGCATCAGCACCCAGAATCCTCATCGACGTTTTTCTTAATTGGAGTGAAGTGAAGAGGAGAGGAGAGGAGAGAGTCGGCTGCCTGCAGATGAAGGACTTCTGGTTTCCGGCATCAGACCTCATTTACACCAAAGGACTACATGACTGACACCTCCCTTTCTATAGCAACCCTCGGGGCCTTGAAAGGCCAACACTCAGGTAATGATGCTTCACACAGGAAAGGCATATGTTTTTACTGTGTAAATATTACAGACGAAGATGCAAGCACAGACATTTACAAGAAAGAGATTCCTCTTTGACCAAAGCAGCACTTTTCAAAGGCGCATATTGAAAACCTTAACTGAAGACAGTTTATTTCTACACCTACAACATTTTAATATTCTGATGCCACACTCACACTCACCTCAGCAACGTGTGTTCAAGCAACCAGCTCCAATGAAGTCTATGGAAACACACTTAAATGTGTGTTTCACGTAAATGTGTGTTTCGCGTAAATGTGTGTTTCCAGTCTGTTTTCGGGCTCTACGTACACTATTCTATTGAACATGTCTTCAAAATTAAACCAGCTTAACTTTGATCAGTCAAGGACTCCGATTTGGTAGTGACTTATGACGTATTTTTTTTTTATTCACTAAGGTGCCAACTGTTTGAAAGTTGATCATGAAGGAGAAATTAATTATTGTGGTTTGTGCCCAGCTGGAATAATGACATCAAGTCTTTCACATATCGTAAAAGAGTGTGTCAAATGTCTGGTACGTAGCATAACACTTTAAAGTCCCACTCCAATCATTGCTACAGAGTAAACCCACCCCCCTTCCCATCGCCCATAACTGAGTGCTGTTTAAACACTTCCCTGCTAGCTAACAGCACTTATACCCCCAACGTCTATTATTACTGGTGCAACAAAAGTAGAAAACAATATTGGAGCTATCCAGCCATAGTTTTGAGCCAGATGCCATCTCAGACAAAGAAAACAAAGACCTACATGGATTTCTTTGCCTGCAAGTGGATGCATCAGAATGGGGAGGAGCAGGAAGCTTGTGGTTTGCCCATTGCATTTTCCCGTAACAACTAAAATGTTTTTTTAAACTGCATTTTTTTATGTGTTCCTGATTCATGACAATTTGAATAAAGAAATTCTCTTCATACATGTCCATCATCAGAAAAATTCAACAAGAAGATGTTAACACCAAAAATCACAATTTTCATCAAATTGGGTCTTTAAAGGGTGTTTTAAACAAAGGCATCAATGTAGCAGGAGAGGGCACAGCACAGAAAGCTCTCAGCAAGGGGAAGTGAGGATGGGGTTGCTTGGTGCCAATGCTACTACCCACAATTGAAAGGTGAATTTCTAAAAAATTCTTGCTGATACGGAGAAACGATATTGTCGAAAACTCCACTAACATTTTGATTTTGTCTAAAAACAGCATAATTATGATTAAAAGACCTCTGAAAACGCTTTCAAATTGAAAAAAAAAAAACCCAGATAAGTTTACTAAAGTCATATAAAATCATAGGGGAAAACCATAAAAAGTAAAGTACTCTAAAACTACAAATGACATTTCTTTTGTCATCTATCAAAATAATAAACGCAATCCATTTTGCACATTTGCTTTTGACAAATATGCAATATACTTATTCCTGGCAGAGCAAACAACAGGAGTAAACACAAATGGATTATTTGGGATTAATCAACCGTGAAGCTGGATTTTGGTGGCTGTTTATGCATCTATTTTTAGCATTTAGTTTAAGTGTAAATCTTTTTATGGCAGACATTTCCAATACAGGCACGCCCGTTTGTGTTATTTAGTCAAAAAG
>NC_050516.1:4749697-4761715 GCF_002922805.2 Oryzias melastigma | reverse complement strand
AAAAAAAAAAAAAAAAAAAAAAAATGTCCATTGTTAGAAATTAGTCTACAGTAACGGATCAGTCATTCACGAACCGCTTTCATCTACAGCCGCATAGAAAAAAAGCAACCATTGTCACGAAGACGTTAAACTCACCCGCTCCCTGCCTTTGTTTCCAACTGTAACTGTCAAAATTCATGTTGTCTGCTTCGTCTTGTCGTGGCGTCGCTCTTCTCTTCGCCTGACAGATGTGCGTTCATGTCTTCCTCCCATTATGTGAATGGTGTCAAGTCTTTTTTTTTTAAAGCATTCTCAAAAGAGAAAGTGGAAATATTCATGACATCTCCTTTTATTTTTCATGCCCAGTTTACCCAGTCACGTCAATTTGTTTCTTGTTGCTGTGACATTCTGTCTTCCCTTATTTCAGTTCCTGTGTTTCTGTAAGAAGATATTCATAAAATATTTTATCATCACTAAAATAGTATTATTTTGCCTTATTTTTCACTGCTTTGGTACCTATAATTTGACGTATCTCACATAGACCTGTTGTCAAATAATATACGTTAGGAAAAAGACCATTAATGCATACCTTTAAATCACATAAACTTTAATTTGTTCAAACCACATAAATATGTTTATATATGTATATATATACATATATATATATATTATAGGAATATATATATATATATATATATATATATATATATTAAGAGTTTAATAGATATGGTTCGGACCACACGTGTACCGCGGACCCATTTCCCGCCTTCCTTTCCCTGCCACCGCTACCTCGCGTGCACATGATGAAAATCAATCGTCTAAAACAAATGCTTTTGGCATCAAATTCATGTACTGTATGCCATCTTTGTTTTAACATGCCTCACAGTTGTTTTCTCCTGTTGTTTTATTTACTTTTACTGATACGAAAAATTATCCAAACCGTGACCTTAAAACGTGACACGATCCGAACCGCGAGTTTTGCCATCCCTTATTTAAATATATATATATATATATATATATATAATATTAATATAAATTAGTATAATAAGTATGTTTTCTGTGAAAAAGGAGGAAAAAAAAGCACATTGTAATTTATTCATATCACAAATATAATCATTCTTTCTAATGGCATAATGGGTATTCTTTCTGGGGTTTTTTTTAAATACAATTTTTATTGCTAGTTTTATTGCAGTGCACAATGGTAAATTGGGCAAGTACCATCAACCTGGTTATGGAGACAGTGACAGATTATCATCTTTATATTTAATAATTTGCTCCTTCATCATGAATCATTTTTAGCTGAAGTCACCAAAAGAGATTAGTGCAACACTGAAATAATAAACCTTAATTTTAGTCTTTGAAGCATTGCGCTCTCACGCACTTCATCAAACAACCAGAACAATTGGAAAAGATGGCCCACATCACTTAATGATGTTTTATTATTTTTTTTCCCCAAAAAATATTTTAACTGATAGAAAGTGGACTTTTACATTATTGTAAAATTTATTTTGTCTAAATTAGAGATACAGAGGCACCATTTTTCTGTTTTCTACTTTTCCTTGCATTATAAAAAGTAAGCACTCCTTTTTTCAGGGTTGGGATAGGCTCTGTTCACCTTATTTTGCTTTGTTTGTTGATTTATTTAAGAACATTTCTGACAAAAAATAGATTTAACTGTCAGAGTGAGACCACTTACTTCAGAAAAATCCCATCATTATCCACCATCTACTCTTCTGACCCCTGTAGAAAGTTTTGAAAGAAATACATATTCTGTGGCATGGGAATTTACAAAGCATCTAACATTTGTAATTCTATTTTAGAGTGTTATGTGAGTAAAATAGGATGCCTTTTAGATTTAGTTACAGATCTTGATAGCTGAAGCTAAAATAAACACTTTTACTTTCTTTACAAGAAAAAATATGATACTGGCTTTACGTGGTGGGTAGTAGGTGGAAATGAACAGAAAGTGCAGCTTTAAAAGCAGGTGTCAAAGGTTGCCTTTTCCTCAGGCTGGATTTTCACCGTCTGACACAAAAAAGGTTTCCCTTAGAATCTCACTGAATAAGGACAGCATGAATATCTGACAAACTCTTGCTGAAACAGAGGCGAAAACAACCCATAGTCCACAAAAATTTTCCACTTAACTATTATATTCCTATGTCCAAAATGTAAAAGTTGAGTTTTATGCCACAACACTCTTTCACATTTATTCCCTAAGAACCGTAAAAAACAAAACTAGCTTCATATTTTTTGTTATTTCTTTATTTTGACGTACATAGAAGACATAATGCTGTTGCGTCTTCTTGGTTATAATATTGTAGGGTCTCATATGAAAATCTGAATATTTTGAATCAATATATTTAGAAAATAAATTCAGGATTGAAGTTTATACATCAAATCTGAGGCACAGATTTAAGAAGGGTTTTTTTTGTCTTTTTATGTCTTATGTATTTATTTTTCTAGAACAATGTACCCTTTGTGAACAGCACTGGTAGACAGTCCCTCCGGGTTCTTGCACGCATTTTTTTTATCCTATTAACCCTTTAATATCGACAACTGTAACTCTTTAACCATTTATGCAATTAACGTAATTCCAACGGATTCTGTTGCAAAGAAAAGCAGCTTTTCTCCGTGTCAGTCCACTGATTTATAATGATTGCCTCAATGGTCAAAGACTTACAGTATGCCAAAAAGCTTATGCTATTTAGAAGTCCAATTTTAAGCAATACCACATATGAATCACATGCATGCATGTACTATAAAGCTTTCTGCTATTTGCAGAAAAGGTTTCATGATTCAAATGTTGTCAATTGTCGACTTTGGTTTGTACTGCAAAACAAGCAGTGCAAAGAGAGCAAAATTGTATACCTCAGTTTTTGTGAAGAATATTTGCACACAACGTCACTTTTTGACGTTTTGGATGTCCCCAACTCGTTTTTTGACGTACTGGCTGTTCGTAAAATTAAGGGTCCACAACCTTCGGGACACGAACCGGTACCACGTCTGGTACCGTTTTTTTGTCCAGTGTAGAGTTAAGGGTACCATGTTTGGGGACCGGTGTGCTACGCGTCACGGCACTTGACTCGTTTTAGTTCGCAGCCCTGAGGTTGGGGACCCGTGAATTAATGGGGGCAGCCAGTACGTCAAAAAACAACAAGTTGGGGACACCTGAAACGTTAAAGAGTGACGCAGAGAGGTCCTTAACCAAACGTCAATATGTGACGAGTTTGGAGTGAGAATGTTTTCTTGTAACAGACTGTCTGAGGTTTGGTTTTATATGTATTATAGTTGTGATAGTACAGTAGGAAAACAAGTGAACCTTTGGAGAGTTAGTGAGTGAAGATAAAACAGTGATACCGAACAGACTCATGTCTCCAAGATTCATTATTTTATGTTTTCACGCAGCCTAAACACTGCTAAACATAATGTTTCTTTTTCGTAACTTTTGTTGTAACGTAGAGATTTTATTAGCCATGTCAGCACAAAAAAGTAGGGATTGATTGATTTGACTGACAAAGAGGTTTTTGCCTTCAAATTTGATTGGTGTAGACTATTAGACAGGCTGAACTTTTTCAAAACAAGAGACAGGCTGCGTTTGTAATGATTAAACAAGTTACTATGGAGACAAAGTGGCAGAAATGAATTTAATTTGCGCAAATTGGTGCGATTGCAACTTCGCAAAATCATGGTGTGTCTGACTAAAAAAATTTAATTGGTAACTCTAATGCAGTGCCCAATTTGCCACTTTTTACTTTTTTTAGACTCCTAAATGTAATATTTTCTGCTTTTTAATGGTACTTCAGCTCATCTGTGTCTTTGTAAGGCACTTGGAATTGTTTCTATTTGTGAGGTGTTACAGAGAAACTGTACTGCCTTTTCCCTCAGATTAATCTTTTTCAAGGGGGGTTTCTCAGTTGGTCTTGACTAAAATACTATTACAGGATCTAATAAATAATCTTTCTTCACTTTTTTTAAAAACATTTTATGTGTCATTCAGACTGACAGGAAAAAAACTGGAATGTGATGATTAATGAGACCAAACCACAGCAGGGAGCAACCAGGCTTGTTGTTGTTGTTGTTTTCATTCTTCTGGTTTAAGCAAATAAAGTGACATGCACTGTAGCGTAAAGACGAAGAGGGAAAAAAATTGGACAGCACTGTTGTTTTCTCTGTAAAAAAGGACTGACTGCCAACTGAGTCAGGTACCCTGTCAGTTAAGTGACTGCATACACGTCAGATTTGTGCTCCACACTGACAGTGACGCGTAGCTAGGACTCCATGAAACCTGAGGATGGAGATTTCCCAGTGCTCTGGCATTCTGCCTCACAAATGAAGAGGAATAATACAGATGTAGCCAAATACAATTTTTAAGTTATTTTTTGAGAAATGTCTTTTCATCACTTTTCTGCACAAAGCACAGTTGTTTTGTAAACTATGCTAGCATAGTTTTAGTCTAACTAGCTAAAGCGAAAAATTATTTTTTTGAGATTAGCAGTTAGGCTTTGATTTAGCATTTTCTTTAACTTAGCATGTTACTTTGAGCGTCAAGGGCTTCATAAACATGTTTTTGTAATCCTATTTTTTCAGAGAAATAATCTATTTATTATTATTTTATGTTGTTAATTGTCAAGCTTCTCTCTTTAATGATGTAGCATGTATATTGCTCATTTTTATTTGCTTGGAGCTATCTCTCTCCTGTTGTAAGCTGGCGTTGTAATAAATATGTGTAGAACTGGCTAGCATTATTCAGTGTAACGTTTTAATATATTTGTCAGAATTTCATGTAAAATTTCATCGATTTCAAAATTACTAGCTTCTTTTAACAATTTAAAAACAATTTTAGTCACTAATTTCTTGATTAATAGCTTTGCTCAACAATTTTAGCTTGTTAAATGCTTAACCATATAGGTATTTCACTATTTGAAATACTAGCCTATTGTTACAGTTACATTTTGTTTAGCTAATTTAGCTATTTTCATTGTTTATCATTAAACAACTTTGTTGAAGCTGTGACACATTATTGTCCTTATTATTAATGAATTATTATATTAATTATTTTAAATATCATAATTAAGGGCTTTTCCAATTATTGAGTATTTGGGATTTTTTTCACAGTCCAGTATATGGACTGTATAGAAATAAATTGTTTGGCTTTTTTCTTAGCACATTTGTGTTGAAAACATACATTTTGTATCAGTCTGGTGTAATATTTGAATTTTCTGAGAAGATACAATTTTGTTTTTTCATTATCTTTTGGCCATAATCATCAAAATTAGAATAAATTATGGACAAAATTGCTAATTTTTTGTGTAACAACCACATAAAATAGAATATAACTTTATGACTTTGCAGAAAAAACTTTTTTTGAGATGTACCTCTTTAGTCTTGTCAACTTTTACTTGTAAAATTATTTAGTAAAGCATAGATTTGGTGTGGGCACAAAATAGTTACTGAAAATTCGAAGAAATAAAATTAACTTTTAAAAAAAGCATGTGGATTACAGTCACTTCTGTTTTGTGAGTCGAGTTAAGTGTTTTTCGGCTTGACATTATTTTGCTCATTTTAGACACTAAACCCACAAACAGCAGGTCTACAGATACATGATCCACTCTGAAAAGTGTAAAGTAAATGGAATTCAAACTTGATACATTTTTTGCTTTCCTCTGCATTTCAAAGGTCACCAGACTAAATACACTCATTTTAAGGAGTTAATCATTTTTGCACTGGGTTTTCAGCTTCATCAAAGAAAGAAAACAAGAATCTGTCTACTCTCTACAGTGTTTTTCAACAGGAAACTTGCATTTGTAATAACGCTTCAGATTTTGTAGCACAAGTGGCATTCCTTACTTTTTTGGGATGCTATAATTACTTGTGAGTCTTACAATGACTTGTACTCTGTCTGCAGTTTTTGCACATAATAAATGACTGACATTGGTGGAATTATGCTCTCTAAAATGAAAAAATATAAGGAAAAAAAAGGTGACCTGTTATTTTCCAAATTGCTGCGCCTTTGCACGCTTCTAACAGACATTTGAAAATAATTATCACTCATTAATCATCCCTCGGTTTGCTCTCATCCTGAGTTAAAAATTCGTGTTATCTGATCTAGGTCACCTTTTGAAAATAAAGTGCTGTTAGCGTCAAAAGTCATATGCTAACCTTGTGTTGTTTCTTTTTTTTTTTTTTTTTAATTGGTTATCCGTTATCTCTGAAGAGAAGCTTAGTTCCTGTCTCAGCTGGAGGCTTTGCAGCAGAGTCACAGTTCTCTGCTTCTGTGTCACAGCTTGAATGCAAGGGTGGGCTAAAGTCTGTATATATATCTATATATATTTATAGATATATATATATATATATCTATATATATATATACACATGTGTGTGTATATGCCTCTGTCTCTGTCTCTCTCTCTCTCTCCATATATATATATATATATATATATATTAGAGCTGTCAGGCGATTACAATTTTTAATCACGATTAATCGCATTGTCCAGAGTTAACTCGCGATTAATCACAAATTTACATTTGGCCTTTTTTTAAGGAAAAAAATGTGTGGTTCGTGGAATTTCGCAGTTCTACATTAATTATGAAAACAAGAATGACAAAATTAATAGTTTTCATCAGAAATACTTTATTTTGTAACATTGTATTGAGATAAACTTTCTTAACAATAAAAGGCTGTAACATAAAATGCCTAACAAAAGCCCAAGTGCAAGTGAAGGGCATTTTAAATTTTAAACTTCAATCAACGTTCAGTAAAATAAAATAAAAAAACATCAAAAATAACACTTTCATGTTCATTTTTTGGCAGGACCAAATCTTTTCCTCCTCTGCTGAACTACAGTAATAAATGAAATAGAGATTTATCATTTCCAATTAACTTTTGTTTTTTAAAACATTAAAGACTGAGAAAAGCGGGATACACTGTGGATAGTTTGACAGTCTGTTACTGCCGCCGCGTTCTCTGGCTGCAGCTCGATGCACCGACGTGTCCAGCGGAGCTCACGCCATGAATATGCCGGCAGACAGACCGCTATGCTGTGGTTGGATGACGCTCAAACCTCCAGAACATTTAAAATGTCCCCCGGTACGCTTGCTGTTCGGAACGTCGGGGATCCGCAGCTCTCGGGACACGGCGCCGGACGCGAGCCGGTACCACCAGACGTGGTACTGGACGCGAACCGGAGCCGGGTTAGGGTGCAGGAGCTCTCCAGGTCCTAGCGCCGGGCCTGTTTTAGCTCGCAGCTCGGTGGTTGGAGACCCGCCTGTGATCTAGTGAGAGCAGCCGGTGAGTTAAA
This sequence comes from Oryzias melastigma, assembly GCF_002922805.2. Lineage (NCBI taxonomy): Eukaryota > Metazoa > Chordata > Actinopteri > Beloniformes > Adrianichthyidae > Oryzias > Oryzias melastigma. The sequence continues at coordinate 4,754,438 of NC_050516.1, read as the reverse complement.
GGCCGGGACGCCCGCAAGCGCGTTATGGAAAGGCACGTGTGAGAAAGTCCGCGATTAATGCCTCAAAAAAATTGTCGGCGTCAAGCACATGTCAGATTAATGCGTTTTTAACGCGACAAATCTGACAGCCCTAATATATTAAACGCCCCGGGCGGTCGACTCCTGATAGGAGGATTGCGGGTTCGATTCCCGCCTTGCCCTCCCATGTGTCGCAGTGTCTTTCTGCAAGACACTGAACCCCATATTGCCTTTGATGGAAGGTTGGCGCCAGTGTTCAGCAGAGGAGCCACCACCAGCGTGTAAAAGGGTCTGTGACTGTAAAGCTCTTTTGGACCTTTGAAGGAAGGTAGAAAGCGCTATATAAGTATACGCCATTTACCGTGTATATAGATATATATATATATATATCTATATATACACATACGTACGTACGTATGTATGTACAATATTCCCGCACATATTTGTGGGATATGCAGATTTTTTTCAGTCACGTGACTCTTACAGTTCGCCACAAAAACTCTGACAACCCAAGACACTAATATGAAATGTTTGCGTCCAAAGGAGGTCACATCTGTTGCAGGCTGCTTTCAGCGGTACATCTCTCTCTCTCTATGACCTGGTTTGATGAGTTGATGTTTCGCATTAGTCCGGTATAGACAAAAATAACAATAAAATATGGAAATAAGGAACACATGAAATGCATTGCTGATAGACTGCCACGCCCAACGCTCTAAATGCACCGCAGGACACCTGATTGCCTCTAATCGACTTCTTATTGACCTAACATTGAAATTCGATGCCACCACTTTGCAAATTGTATTCCCCGTGAACGTAGCTTTTGTGAAGATTCGCACAACACACAAGGATAAATAAGGGGGAAGATGTACGCAAGACGCAGGTACATAGTAGAGTTTTTAGTTTTCAAGCCACCCCACCCTCATGAACTTGTCAGTGGTGTTCAAGTGATAGTTCAAGAGGAACTAGTTTGTGTGGCCATAATACGTGTCATTAAGGAGCTAATATGCTCACCTTACTAACAAATAGAATGTGGAATAAGGGCAACACAGCACTTACACGTCATAAGTGCATAACTTACATTATCATCAATAATACTTTACAATACACATACCACACAAGAATATCGAACATTTCATTTTCATGACGTCCCTTAAGGTGGCCGCATGAGCCTTAAGGGAACTGCAAGACATACCTGCGCTTCTTTTTCAGATGCGTCCACTTCTCTCTATGACTCTCCATAAACCCGGAAAACCCAAAAACCCACAGCACCCGTACAGATGCATGAGACTACGGACCTAATAAACATGCCAAGCTCCTCTGAAATCTTGGTTTCATCTAGCCGTGGAGCATAAACGTGACACTTTACAGCTTCAAAAGTTTTTTCTATCGTGCACACAGTCTCTTTTGATCTCACACATTTTGGAATTCAGCTTAAGGCTCCCGTGTTTTCTTGACCTTAATGGATGTAAAGGACTCTTTGTTCTGTTCCCTCCCCGTGTCTCTTTCATCGATGTGCACAGTGTAGAAAAAAAAATACATTAATTATTCATTTCTTTTTTTATTATTTTACTGACAAAGCAATGTTTCCATTGGAACAAAAAATCTGTGTGTGTCAGGTGTTGCCAGTCATCCAAAACACTGTCATAAAGATTCCTAATATAAAAACAGTTGGTCACTAATCTAAGAGCGTCTGGAATTTGTCATATTTTAGCGGAAAACTGATGTTCATATGTGGATTTTATTTTTTTAAAGATTGGAATTCCAAAAACTCATCCAAAAACAATGAGTTTCTCCCTTTCCAAATAAGAAAAAAAAGCTAAAACGTACCTTTCTGTCAAACTGTATGGCCAAAAGGATTTTTGCTTGTTATTTAAGAAGAAAAGACATGGATTATTCATTTTCAGTTGCTTAAAAAAGTATTTTAAAAAAGAGCAAAGGAAAGCGTCCAATCAGAAACCAGAACATAAGATGTGAGCCTGTTTATGGATCTCAGAGTGCACCAAATGTATTTTCTAGGAAATGAATTCAGACTTTTCTTTCATTGGAGGTGAAAGCAGCACTTGATTTAGCAGCAAAAAAAAAAAGACATTCAGCGGCTTTTTGAAAAGAGGCTGCCACAGCATGTTCAGCAGCTGCAGAGGCAAACAGAAGGCGACTATTGCCTGTTTAGAAAATGATATGCTGTTTGAAGCCGTGATTTTCTTTCTGCACTTGTGCCTCCATTAAAGATCGCCTCTAAAAGCTTTACTCTGCTCTGATGTCTCCACGCAGTTTCCACAGTGATGGATGAGCCTCCGATCACTTTTTCTCATATTGTTCTCCAAACACACAAGGCCGACACCCCTTCATTAATAAAGCTTAGTGATTAATTTCCGAGCCTTCCATCCCTTGTTGCTTGTAAAAATTAAGGGGAAAAAGGCGCCCTCTTAATTAGTGAACTCTGATGGAACATCCATAATGACCACGGAGGAAGCGGCGCTGCGGAGAAACGGGCCAGGACCGTTTGAGTCTTTTGTCCAAATGGTTGCTTTAAGAGGATTCTGATGATGCTGCTCTTCATCAGCAAGAACGTTTGTGTGACATTTGGTGAAAGCAAATACTTGTGATACCTTTCCTGTGCTGTTTTTTATTTTTATTTTTTCTCGAGGCGTCATACATGTTTTATTGTGTGCAACCAAAGTTAACGCCAAGAAGCAGGCGGGAACATGGGGTCAGGGGAGGCAGTGCCTTACCTAACATCTTCCTCACCTGCCATCAATCCCACAGGGGGCCAAAATCCAAAACATGCCTCAGGTCGCAGGCCAAACAGGATTAGCATTTATTGAACACACTAAAACATTTTTTAAACTTTGAAAAACGTAACTTTTTAACATTATTATGAATTTTTAGTTGTTTTTTTGGCATTTGTATTACATGTTCTCAATTTCCATTGAATAGGTAATGTATTTCACATTCATTTATTGTTTGAAGCTGCACTAAAAAGACAATAGCTCAACCTCACTGAAAAGGGCGTTGATGAGCTCACTTTTGTTCTTCTTCTGTGGTTGCTAATAGAGTTCAACACGGTCATGTCTGAACTCTTTCAAGGCTCCCTAACCTTTAAGAGACTATTCTGTACAGTCCAGGACTATTTAGTGTCCTGGATTTTGAATGCAATTTGGACACATTTTCTCTACTTTTCTTTTTTTTTTTTGAACGCCAGATATGGCGTCACTCATTTGCTGAGATAAAAACCTAATAAATACAAACGTTTTACGAAGACTATTTCAGAATAATTTGTTTGGATGATTTAGGAAAAATACATTTAAATACATTTCTTTCAAATGATAAATTATTCAAACACAATGCATTGTGGTCTACATTCGCCTTTGTAGAGCGCTAAATAGTGAGGGAATTCGTACAAAACGTACCAGGCAGTTTTTTGTTTGGATGGATGTGGTGGATAGTGGATGTATTGTCATGTAACATAATTAGGAAACTATTAAAGCAAATCTTTCAGTTCAAATAGGGTAAAGGTTGACCAATACATCTTTATTGAGACTGAGAGAAGATAAAAGAAGATAAGTAACAGTGAGATTCGGTTTCTGAACTGTGTAGTTTGTGGTGCTGTGTCTATGTTCTAGTCTGTCCGTAGTATGCACTTTGGTGGGTTTTTTTTAGTAATACACAACTACTATACATTTATTATGATTCATTGGTCCAATATCAATGCATTATTATGTTTATACAAAGGGTGCTGATATGAAACATTAAGAGTCGATGCCTCATCACTGGAGTGTTTGAGCGTCTTGCAGGGATGTGGGTGGTGATGCAGCAAGCCTCCCTTCGTCCTTCATGCCAAACACGGGATCAATGCTGATTTATCGCTCCCCCGGAGGAAATTTCGAATGCAGTGATCATAACTATTGTTGCAAACTCTACCGGTCTCTCAACCGCGACGAATCACCTCAGCCAGGGGTCGGAACCTCGGGCACGAGGTGTGGAACGGCGGGGTGTGACAACAATAAGAACTTGATCTGTCGTCAGTTTATATTTTTCGGATTTGAGAAGAGTGATGATCTCTTCTCACAATGATCTTTGTTCCTTCATGGCGTCACAAGGAAAGGGTCCATTCATGAAGCTCTGTCACTGAGACCCCGCCCACCCCCTTGTTTTTCAATTAAACTTTATAGTTTTACTATATGTGCTGGAGCGGACCCCAAACGTTCCAGCACCGCAGCTGTGGAGTGCCTTTTATTTCTTTTAAATTTCTAGTCATTCATTGGTGCCTGTATGCGTTGTTTGTGTATGTCTGTGTGTGCGGGGAGGGCAAAGGGGCGGGTTGGTTTTAAGTTTTTCTCTTTTTTTGTTTGTTGTTTTGATTGTAAAACACTTTGAGTTTCAACACATATAAAGTGCTTTTAATAAATCAAGATTGATTGATAAGTTCATTTTGTTAAATAATAACCAAACAAGGTCAGATTATACTTAGACTTTCTTTCTGTTCTTCCAAATGTCAATATGAAATATGAACAAATATATATTAAAAAAAAAAAAAATGCAAAAGTTGATCACCACCCACTCAGTTTACTGGGGCTGAAAAGGATGAATGATACTGTCTAGTAGTAGAATATTTATATTAGTATACATATGGCAAACTTACAAAAAAAGAATAAATGTACATGCAATAAAAGCACCAGCACAGAATGAACATACATTAAGTTACTCAGGCCCCGTCTCATAA
>NC_050516.1:4732622-4748100 GCF_002922805.2 Oryzias melastigma | reverse complement strand
TAAATAATAATTAATATCAGTCTGTGATTCAGATATTTTTAGGCCAGCAGAGAAGGCCTTGCAGGCCCTGACGGCCCGCCACTGATAAGGATACAGATGTTTATTAGTTTAACTAGAAAACTGCAGCCCTCCACACCCATAGTAAGTGACAATCTCACACAAATCCAACTTCCGACAACCAGGACCAGAAGGATCATCAACAAAAGCTGTTTTGTCAAATTACACAATTATTAGCAAAACTAACCATCAAACATGACAAAGGCCCACGCAAAAACGACTACCACAAACTTCCCCAGAATCACCCCCAAACCGATCTCTCTTCAGGGCTTAATGGACTCAGAGAAAAGCTTAAATGCAACGGCATCCCAAAGGAGCCACGGCATTCTCCACCCAGAGTTTGGCCCGAAAACCAAAAAGGAAAAAAATAACAAACAGGTGCCTGAAGAAGGAACTGTGAAACACAGTGCCGCTGGACCCCCCTGTACTGACCAAAGAAGCAGTTAAAAGCCATGAAAAATTAAGAAAAAAGTGGACAAAAAAGAGAGCAAATAAACGGGCTCACACACATAGACACTGACAAACAAAACCCGGACAAGCCCCCAAATGTTCCAAAGCCATGATACACACAGCTGGACGTTTCACAACAAAGTAACCACACATAGGAATACTGAGGTTTACATGTTTTTTAGCTAGAAAACTGTGGCCCCTTACCCTTGCAGCGTATCTTCTTCCGCTTCCGTCCACGTCAGCTTCTCCTGACCATCAGCTGTCTGGTTGGAAGAAATCAGCTGATCACTCTATAGCTGGTCCACCAATCAGCTGGACCGTGCTGCTGAAAGAGAAAAGACAAGGAAAGACCTGGAAGGCCATTCCAGTCCAGATAAAGTTCCTGTCAGCGTCCTGCTCCAGTTGGACTCGTACGCAGATCCAATCTCCGATCAGAAGTGAAGCATCCGCTTCTTTCAGTACCCACGTCCCAACGCCGCTCTAATGACGCTAAAGTGCAGAGCCGGGCCGGCAGCGAGTAGCTGCGCTTTGATGAGTCTGTGATTATTCCAAAGCACTCCTTTTGCTCTACAAACTGCTGTCATATAAAGTAATCCCGCTCAGATCTCGCTGACTCTAAAGGCCTGTTTGCCAGCGATTTGTGCATTTCACAAGAAGCAAAGCTTTTTTTTTTTTTAGCCGCTTTTTGCGTCAGATTAGAAAAGGAGGTGCTTTTAGTCGAATCCGGCGCCTCTGTGATGTCTGTCGCCCAGCCATGTTCAAGCTAATACAATTCGTTTAATCATTAGATTCCCCCCTTGATATGTGAAAAGTCCTCTCAGTGAACTGCGATGAATTATTCAGCAGCGGGCCCCGTAGATGTATAGATGTTTTTGTAAAGAGCCTCGGTGTTTGTAGGGATTAAAGCTCGGTGCTGGCATTGACGTTAACTGTCTTTTCTTAGCAAGAACCACAAACACCGACATGGATTTGTATTGAAAAGCTGAGCTTGTTTGTATCAGCAGCAGCACAACAGGATTCTTTGGAACGCTTTCAGACTGACAGACACTCCAAATGATCTGTAGGAGATGCTTTCATCATTGCTGCACTCCAAAAGAGCTGCACGCTTTAGAGACATTAAAATAGTACGGACAGGAGAACATCTAACTTTGTGATGGATGCATTGACTGTATATGAGAACTGGAATGAGTGACCCCTCCCCTTCACGCTCCAAACAGGAAGTACCCACAAGACTTCTATTGAGTTTTTTAACATGTTCTTTATAACCATTATTTTTTGCTATATATTTTTTTTCTGTAGTACAAGTTATTCAAGTAACAAACTGGCCAATCAGACGGCTCAATAAAAGTATGTGGTCTTAGAGCAAGGGTGGGCAAGCTACAGCCTGGGGCCTGTTTCACTATTTAATCTGGCCCACCAAACTGGAATAAATTATAAATAATATTTTATTTTTCCTGTAATTCTGCTCTCTCCCCATAGATTGTGCTCTACAAATTTACCTTTATTTGGGTGCAGAAAGTAACTCTGCATTTGCTGTTTTTCTAAAGTTCATGTATGTTTTTCGAGTTGAACAGTCATTTTTCCAACAGCACATGAACGCAGCTTTTCATTTGCAGGTTATCCTTGATGGACATGAACCCGTTGGTGGAATTGGTAACAAAATAAGAACAAAAGCCACAATTAAAAAAAAAAAAAACCTCTCAAATGTTCTGTTTTGTATTTGATATACAAATTTTAATTAAAGTTAAAGTATTTTTTGGTCCAGATTCCATGTTATTTCTTTCTATTATGAGGTGGATCACCAAAACGCTTAACATGTCTGTTCCTGGTCCGGCCTGGTTTGATAGATTCCGTGTAGCCCGGTTTCAAGTGGTAAGGGTGTGGACTTCCAACAAGCACAATCCTGACTGGTGAAAGTAGTTGCCATAGAAACTATTAGTCAGACCAATTTGGACCAATCACAGTTTTTTTATCTAAAAAAAACTGGCAACTGAATTGACTTAATTTAGTTGGAGTCAGAAGTAAGTCATTTTCTATGTGTGATTTGATATCTGATTTTTTTATGTCTAGATTCTGTAATGATTGATAGATTTGTAATAGTGATACCACATTCTTAAAATTCGATACAATACCAATAACTATAACCAATAACTAATACGGATTACTGGTAATTTCTTATTTTTCAAGCATTTTACTTGTTATCCTAATAACAAATATCTTCAAAAACTGGTCAGGTAAAAACGTTAGGGGGTTATCTAGAAATGCTGCATGCACTTTTATTTCCTATTTTATTAATTAGTAATGAATACTCTATTAGAGTATTTGATACCAAAATTGGTGATCTACAGACATCTAAATTCTGATACCAATAATAGTTCTTAATTTTGATACTAAATTTTGGTATCAATACTCCCTTCACTGATTTTAGTTTGCACAATATTTATATTTTCAAAATTAGTTGCATGTTTACATGATTTTCTGATGGAATTTCTCTTTCCTACAATCAGAGAAGGTTTTGTTGGACTGTTTTAAGTCCTTGGTTTTGGTTGTTGATTGTCAGTTCCTCTGTTTTTCTGTCCCTTTCGGTATCAGTTTGGGTTATTTTATGGTCTTGGTTTTATGAATTTCTAAAATGTATTTCTTTACTTTGTTTTTTGTTGTTTATTCATTTTAGTTTCCACCATTTTTCTGGAGTTACATTTCAATTCACTTATAAAATACCAGTTATTAGTTAAAAATGTTGTAAATTACAATGTAAAAGGGGAAAAAAACTGCAATTCAAGTTTTGTTAATCAGAAACTTCACAATCCAATTTATTTAGAACACTTCAGATCATTGTTGTCCAAGTAAGTCTATATCAGGGTCCCTAATGCCCTGCATTTTGACTTTAGTGGAATTAACATTAAACATTGACTTTCATATAACTATAGACGTCATATAAACACACTGTTTTGGTTTTCAGATAAAAGCTGTGATCAATAAAGTTTGATAACGTCTGTTTTGTCAGACAAAAATTGCAAAATAAAGATGGAAAAACCCCAAGCGTCTTGAATAAACAATTTTATTAACTTAGTTTTAGAAAAAGAAAAAAACAACACAAATGAACAAACATTAATAACATGCACAATTTTAGTATACAAGACATTACAGTTACTTTTCAATATGAAAATGCCATTATACATGTGAGTATCTCACAGAGATCATTGATTAATACATCAGTATTAAAGCCCGAGAACACTATAGAAAAAGCAGTTAAGTGGCCGTTTAAAAATATTTGCAAGCTATTTACAATTTTCGGTGGACTTCCTAATAATAACTACAGAAGCTAAACTAACTGAAGCAACCTCATAGAAATCGTAAATGTTTGATGATAAAATCCAACCACATCATTTACCGGCTAGATTGTGACTTTTACTGTTAATTTATATTTTTCTGTTTGAGCGTCAACAGAAGTTAGACACAGTAGACTCAGCTACAACTATAGACATTTCTTAAATGAGGAAAATAAAAAAAACAAACGAGAAATTACATTATGTAGAAAAAAAATGGTTTACATTTGTTTGAAAAACATGTATTAAAATTCAAAGGGAACAGCCGAGAGACCCGGTCAGACCAGAATTAAGATTTTTTTTTTTCCTTTTATGTACTGAAATAATGAACCCAGATACAAGTGTGGTTAAAGGAGTCAGGGAATAGGGCATTTTATAAACTTGACTAAGGAAAATATACTTAAAACTGAATTTAAAGTCCCACTCTGATAATCTTTTGAGTGAGTTTAAAAGCGTTCCCAGTGGCTTATCCTATTTTTAGCATTTTGTTTAAACTGTGCAGAGCAACAGGAGTTAGTTAAAAATTTGCCAACATTTTGAACAGGGCCATTAATTTGGAGGAAGCCCGCCCCCTCTTCCCTCTCCATTGCTGAGAGCTCTCTGTTTACACTTTTATGCTAGCTTAGAGCCCAAACCTAGCATTATCGGTACAACAAAAATGGCGAACAATGTTGGAGAAAATGAAAACAAGAGAGATATACTATTATCTTTCCATCAAACTCATTTTGACAGGTGACCTTTGACCTGCACATTCCAAAGTGATGACGTAACAATTTGATATAAACTTTATATCAAATCGATATAAACTTTATATGAAATTGATATTAAGTTTATATCAAATTTATATCAAATTGTTACGTAATCACTTTGAAATGTGCAGGTCAAAGGTCACCTGTAAAAATGAATTGAATGGAAAGGTAATACTATATCTCTCTAAGACACACAAGGATCTAGTCGTGTAAAAGTGGATGTGTTGGAATGAATCATAGCAATGAACCCGTAGTATTTTCTATGTCATAAATACAATCTTTTGTTTAGTCATTAGTCCAATTTTAAGCTTAATTTTTTTATATATCATCAGAAAAATGCCACAAGTACATGTTAAAAACCCAATTTTTTTTTTATCAGAGTGAGACTTTAAAACGTTTGTTTAATTCCACCTGCAGATCTTTGGATTAGCTGAGGTTTTTATTAATACTGACAATTACTAAAAAAATCAAAATAATAAAACCTCCATATAATTTTTTTTACTAAATGTGAACGCCTAAAAATTCTCCTTGAAATACACCGGAAATGGAAAGTGGCACTTTTTTTTGCCAAGTGGCACTTATAAATTGCTTTTTTCCTCAAGTCACATATGGCGTGACATAAGGAAGACTCATCTGTGACAATCTGTGCCTAATTTTAGAAATTAATGAAAGTCAGCGGACATCAATCAGTTGGCTGGCAATTATCAGGATGAAGACAATCATTTAGAAAAAGGAAAACTAGATTTTCAACCCTCTTAGTTTACAATCTGCTGTTAAGTTTTATGAAACAATCATTAAGACACATTTTCAAAGCCGTGTGATAGCTTAATGTGAGAACAAATACAATACAATTTGTGTAAATATAATAGACCATTCTCCATAAATTGGATATTTCTATCCACCTTGGATATTTTATGCCATTTTTAATGCTTTTTTAAGGGAACGTTTCTGAAAAAAAAAAGTTATTTTTGTGAATTTCTGAACCTGTCTGTTTATGTAATTTTTTATCATTCATCATTCATTGTTTTCCTGAAGATTAGGATATATTGGAGCAATACTAGGATAAGCTAATGCTTTTAGCCTCCAAATAAAAACTTAAAAGCCAACTTGGATGGAATTAAACAAAAAGGTTCTAATATTTCATGAACTATAACCCAGTAAAGCGAAGTTATAAAGAAAAAACACAGTTTTAAAAACACAGTTTTATAGTCAAAATGCATGTTTTTATGTAGATATTTGCTGATATAACAAAGCTAGCTAGCAAGTTAATTGCTTAACATGCTAGCTAGGTAAAACTAAAGTTCTAACAATATATGTTTCTTTTTAATGATTTTATCTCGGGATATTATTTTCTTAACATGTTTACTCAGTAGAAATGACCCAACATGACAGTTAAAGTTAATTTAGTGGATTTAAATTAGATGCATTGTGGACAACAGATAATTAGCCATGTTAAAACATCCTCTCTAAGCGTTGTTACACATGAGATGGGGAAAAAGAGACTAGTTTGTGATCAAAGTGGGCTTGAATTGCTTCTAACAAAGCAACTGTCACGGCTTTAAATGCTGGTGTGACCGGGCGTCTTTGCTGTCGGCAAATAGGAGATGCTGCTCGAACATGATGCTGGTTTAGATTTGCAATCCAAAAAACAAAACAAAAATCAAATCAGCAGTTCAATTTCAGGTCACCACTTCAGTTCAAAGCCACAATCTGTCACTACACTACTCATCTTCTGTCTTGAGTCTAAAGAGTAAATGGAGTAAAAAAAAAAAAAACAAAGCAAAGAGTAGACAAATACCAGGAGATATTAAAGATAAAAAACATTGTCTCTATGGGGGAGTAAAGTGGAGTAAATAGTAGAGGACGTCTGAAACCTCACATACTGTACTGTCACACAACAGAACAAGTGCATAAGAAGTTGGGCATCGGTCAATCAAGCAGCTGGATTGTGACAGCCACAATAATGGCCCTGGAAAATCAATATCCCATTGACTTGGGCCGCAGCAGTTTAATCAACGAGCACAGAGTTTTATGAATCCAGTCAAGGGGGCGGATGGGACAGCCCAATCGCGTCGGCCGTTTGGACCTTTTATGAGGCCTCTGGGGTCCCGTCCACCTGTTCAGACGGTTAAGTGACGACTTCCAGTCACCTTGCATCAAATCGTTGTGCTTTAATTTGACTTTGAGAGGGAAGGGGGAGGGGATTGGAGTTAAAGAGTGCAAAATGAAGACAAAAAACTTGCCTCTGCTTAAGAAATCGTGCACAACCCCACATTTAGCAAAGGCACAGAAATAAATAGCAGTTCCGCTGACCACATCCATTCACTATAACAACGCCCAGGACCCCAGCAGTAGCTTCTTTTGACCAACTGATGCAGAAGGTGAGAAAAGTACCTAGTTTCTGGTGTGTGTCCAAACCATTCCAACATTATTCTGATGCTTTCTTAAGCTACAATCACACCGAGCATGTGATGCACATTCTAGAAGATGCTAATAAAGTGTTCTTATATGTGCTTTTAAGATTTAGTGTTCACACTGAACAATCAGGGAGGGGATTCAAAAAAAAAATTGAGTTTTGAAAACTAAAAAATTGAACATTTGAAGCAGAAAATAATTAATTTTATTTAAGAATAGTAAAAAGATTTGGATATGTTTTCCAATTTGTTTTATTTGGGTGTCAAATAATATTGGCCCCAATTTAGCTCCATATGTGTCCGCCATCAATAGCTTGAAGAGGTTCAGTACAAAATGTCAAAGCGGTGGGAATCTAACAAAACTACATTGGTATCATATAATTTCGGTTGGGCACAAACCACAATTATTAATTTCTTTTCCATCATCAATTTTCAAACGGTTGGCACTTCAGTGTATTTAATGGGATGTCATCCATTCGTCACTAACAAATCCAAGTCCCTGACTGGTCAAAATTCAACCTGGTTTAACTTTTAATGAGCATTCAATGGGCATGTGTTTTGTACATAAAGCCGGAAAATAGTCATAGAAACTTGAACAGAAACTTGCATGGGAATGCGAAAACTTTGAATACAGGTGCCTAAATGTGCTTGACCAGGACCTGCCAGGCTTTTAAGCCAGGGGAGGCTGTCAACCAGCAGGAAGGCAGGCAGAGCAGGAGGCTTGAGGAGCAGCAGGTCTTTGAGTTTGAATTGTGCTGGTTTGTTTGGTTCTCTTTTTTCTTCTTTATTTCCTCAGTAGTCTTAAACTGCTGGGTTTTGTTATTTTAGTTTGGGCTTGGACCTTGGCAGTCTTTGTTTCTTTTTGTTAGTAGTCTCCGTGACTTATTTTCTGTTTGGCCAAGGTTCCAATCCCTTTGTTTTGCAATTCTATTTTTTAACCAGCAGTAGCAGTAACTTATTTTTGCTTTACAGGACACTGTTTCTTTTTCTCGTCAATAAACTGTGTTTCTCATGATCTTTGTGACCAGTTTCATATGTTATGGTCCCTTTTTTGGTCGTCCCCCCTAGACTGAGGCTGGTGTGCCTATTGGGGCCGAAACAATATTAGAAGTGGTCGTTTGAACGTGTATCACTGAGGTCGGTGTGAACGTAGCTTTTTGTTTGGACAAAGTGACAGATCAGAAATATCGGGACCAAACGTCTGCAATTCATCACATTCCATTGCAATTGTTTTTCACCAAAAGTGGCTGCCACATTCTGAGTTTTTCATCGCTAATATACTTCAAAATCATTAAAAAAAAGACAACTCTGCTATCTGGACAGGAAATAAAGAAAAACACTGGGTGAGTTCTAATAAAGGCACTGTTATCTTGTCCTATTGTGGCAGCCGGTCATCTAGGCTGTAGATCACGATGTGTTTCAGACCACATGGGTCATCTTAACGTAGAAAAAAAAAAAAAAACGCACACAAAAAAAACAGTACACTTCAGGGCATCTGCACTGAGCTTCACCGTACATCTATCATTCTCAACCTCTTCCGCTGGACTGATAATGCAGACTGTGATAGGCATTTATTATTTATAGGAGCTCAAGATAGAGAGCAGAAATGCCAAGCTCTATCGGCTTGTTGTTGAGGGGGTATGAAGCTCGTGAGCCTGTGGCTCCTCTGGCAGACTTGATATTATTTCAGCACCCTAAATTAAGTGGGTTTCAGGCACAGCTCATCAATTATGAATTTGTCATGTATTTGACAAACACTGGTGAAGATACAATGCCCGCAATGCAATATTCTTTAGGAAAAAATGGCACAAAATAAACAATTCTATCAATTCACTTCTGCTTATCTCTATTTGGGTCACAGCAGCAGGAACCCGAGAAGCCCAGATCTCCCAACAACCTCCAGCTCCATGAAAAGATGCCATGTTCTTTAGAGAAATTTCTCTCTGTGGTCCAGGGTCTAACAGAGTGCCTCCACTTGGTTGGACATGCCCATGAAACATACCCAGAAGGGATCATAGCCGGATATCCCGCTGATACTTAGCTTTTTATTCTCACTCTAGGTGAAAATCCAGCTATCACATAGAAGCAACTTTTTGCAGCTGCCTGTATCTGATGGCTTAGTTTTTCATTCAGCACTTCAGCTGGTGACCATAGGTGAGGGTAAAGGCGTGTCAATCCAATAACTCGCACTGATCCTTTTAATACAACGGGCAGGTACAGAGTCCATATAGCTGCACTAATCTATCCATCACTTGCCAACGAAGATGGATGCAGCACAGTCACACATCAGCTGGGTTGTCCGTTATTCAACTTTTGTTCTAGATGGAATATACTAGACGGAGCATCATTTAACTGTCAAGTGCCCATCTATGTGGAGAAAAAGGATGGCCCCTCACATAAAGTTAACTGCTGAGGATGATCCATCCACAAATAACCATGGACTCAAACTTGGACGTGAGGACTCTAAGAGCTGGAGATTTCAAGGAAAATCCACAAAAACCACATCATCTGCAAAGAAACAGAGAAAGAATCTGGAGGGCTCCAAAATTGGGCACTCCACCATCCCTATGCTCAAATTCATTTGTTTAAAATATAGAACTAGTAGTACTGGTTGACCAGTAGGAATCCATTGCTGGGAACTAATGGGTGGAAAGCAAGACATAGATGCAGCCAAAGATTATACTCAAAATTGTGAATGTGAGTTAAAGTATTCTTAAACTACGTTCACACCAAATGCAATTGGCCTATCAGAGGCATTCAGTTTCATTGATAAGATAATGTACATACACTATGATGGGTGTGTTTTGAGTGATGATTATCTTGTGGCAGCACATTTCTGCTGGTGCAGCAAGGCTTTCCACAGCAAAGAGTGTTGAAAATCTGACGCATGTCAAAGTTTCTCGCCTCTTGTCAACTAATCAGGAACTCAGCTTTGGTAGTGAAGTATTATTGATGTGAACAGCGGCAGAAGTCCAAATCCAGCATGGAGGAAAAGCTGTTTGTTGCCGCTTGTGCTCCTTCAAATTTAATATGTACAGAGACAAAATAAATATTCCTCTTATGTTCTTATTTTTAGTGTATTCGAACAAATGTGGGACAGCAAGTTATCAAACTGGGCCACAGAGAGACAGAAGAACTACTGAAAGCGTCCGTGATGCATTCGTTTCTGCAGTACATGGTGAACTTCCCCGTATTAGGAGAGTCTCTGAATGATGCCATGATCCCAGACATGCTTGCCAACACCTTTATAGAGCTCTCCAAAATAAATAAAATCAAGCTAATTTCACAACATTGCCTAGGTCTTCCATGATATAGTAATGGAGCTGAGATATACTCTTGGTAGCTCCTTCCACACAGTACAGGACACAGGAGTATCAGGTTTATGAACAAACTTTTGGACAAGTGTTTAGCAGCAAATTTTAGGCATGCCAAAACAAGTGGCCGACGTAAATTTGATGGACTAGTTACATTTGGTGTGAACGCAGCATTAAAAAGCAGTCTGGCAACAGCACTCAACTGGTACTCTGTGTTGTTGACTGGCTTTTGTTGGACACCATTGTGTCAATGCAACAAATTCTCACTCCCAAGTCGTCACATATTGACATTTGGTTAAGGACCCCTGGGTTGCTTTTTGACGTTTCGGGTGTCCCCAACTTGTTGTTTTTTGTCGTGCTGGCTGTTCGTAAAATCATGGGTCCACAACGGTACCGTAGGCTGTACCACACGAGGACTGGTCCTCGGGACGCAGCCATTACCGCTACCCTGACCTGGTACCAGACGCAGTACTGGACCCGAACTAGTACCAGACGTGAACTGTTACCGGGTTAGGGTACCAGTCCTGGACGCCATAGCAGACGCAGTACTGGACCTGAACCAAGTACCAGACACGAACCGGTACCGGGTTAGTGTACCGGTAATGGGGTTAGGGTACCAATATCAGCTTGGATGCAGTACTGCATCCGGTACCACAGTACCAGAAGAAGTACTGGACCAAAACCAGTGCCAGACGCAAACCGGTACTGGGTTAGGGTACCAGAAATGGGGTTAGGGTATTGATACCAGCCGAGTCCCGAGGACCAGTCTGCACGCACCCGGTTCAGCGGTACCAGATGTGGTACCAGATGCAGTACTGGACCCGAACCAGTACCTGATGCAAGCTAGTACCGGGTTATGGTACCAGTAATGGGGTAAGGAGAAGGGTGCTGCTACCAGCCACGTCTGGAGGACCAGTCTACGTGCTGTAATGCATTTGATAGTGCAGTACCAGATGCAGTACTGGACCCAAACCAGTACTAGACGCGAACTGGTACTTTGTTAGGGTACCAGTAATGGGGTTAGGGTACCGCTACCGGTCGTGTCCCAAGGACCAGTCTGCATGTAGTACCAGATTTGATACAAGACGCAGTATTGGATCTCAGCTAGTAGCAGACCCGAACTGGTACCAGGCTGGGGCACTGGTACTGGGTTAGGGTACTGGTGCACTCCACATCCCAGTACTGGTCTAGTTTCAGTTTCCGGACCCGTAATTTTATGGGAACAGCCAGCATGTCAAAAAATGAGTAGGAGACACCCAAAATATCAAAAAGTGACGGGGCGGGGTCCTCAACCGAACATCAATATGTGACGAGGTAAACACAGCAAAAAGCTGTTTTACCACCAATATATTTGAATATGCAGTTACATGATTCCATTGGCCAGGACAACTCTGCCTAACCTTATTTCTATCAGCTGAATTTTGCATCTGCATCGGATATCTCTTTGCAATGTCGTCAGCAGGTACTAATTTCAGCAGAACACACGAAAGACAGCAGACCCACTGTGATTTCAGCAACTCTTGTGATTATTTCAAGATTATTGGGAAGCAGCATCACTGATGCATCTGATGCTGCTGTATGACTGTAATTTTGTTTTTTTAATCAGGTAATATAAGCGCCTTCTACTTTGGTTTGTTATGTTTTGTTAAGTGGGTTTTAAGGCAATAGTATCTGAATGACATATGAAAGAATAAAGGTCAAGTGGACGTCAGACTTTCTAAAGCACAACCTGGCACTTTGACACTGGAAGAAACCCTGCAAGACATCATACGCGCCACTCATTAGGATTCCGTCGTACCGTCCTTCCAAAAGGACTTTGGAGTTTCAAACAGTCGAATCCTCTTCTGAGCTCGCCATTGAAACCTTATGCCGGTCCAGCGGAGGGTAGGCGTAGACAACAATAAAGTAGGGAATGTAAAGATCCCG
Source organism: Oryzias melastigma (assembly GCF_002922805.2). Taxonomy (NCBI): domain Eukaryota; kingdom Metazoa; phylum Chordata; class Actinopteri; order Beloniformes; family Adrianichthyidae; genus Oryzias; species Oryzias melastigma. The sequence goes on along the minus strand of NC_050516.1, from coordinate 4,735,861 downwards.
TATCACCAGAGCGAGCAGAGCACTGAACGGATGAGTAGGACGGAGAGGGGAACTTGACTGAGGTGACCTGCTCCCGAACCTCTTGCGCCCATGCCTGCAACCAAAAAGCGTTGTATTACCTTATGCTGAAGCAAAAAAAATCTACTATCTAGTTCTGTGTGTTCATAAAATAAAAAGAGAAAAACCCCCACAGTCTGTAAATTTCAAACAAGTCATCATAAATCAAGGCAAACTTTTTCATATCTGCACTATTACTGCTTTTCAACAGGAGAGGCTATTAGAGTACCCCGAGAAGATGAAGTTGGTATCACATCAAAGAGGAGAATGGCAAGCTGAGCGGCCTCACAGTGTTGCTCGGCTGTGAGATGGGAGCACAGAACTGCTTTATATGCTGCAGCCCTGTGCAACCAGTCAACAAGGAATAATAACTCAATGGCAGAGATGGATGGGGCCGCGCGCGCATTTCTAAAAAGGTCGCTTTTTTCCTGCACTAAAAATAAGTCTATTACACCGTTCCAAACAGATGTGGTGCTGCAAAAATTAAGTGGGCCCTCTTTGTTATTCCAGTGGTCAAAACGGAAACGACACGAGAAAAAGAAAGATGGTAAACTTACTCAGCTTGTGTATGTGGATGGGCTCGCTGCCCACGCCTTCCCCGCCCTCGCTCAGAGCCTTGATCTGAATCAGATAGTTGTCGCTGGCGGAGAGGCTGAGCTCGGCTGTGGTTTTGTTGGTGAAGATGGTGTTGATTTCGTTGTAGCGATGCTTCTTCACCACCACCTGGGAGGAGCCGAAAAGATAGTTAGAAGGACGAATAAACCGGGCGATAAATCGGAGCTCTGCAAAGGACGGCGACTTACCGCATACCCCGTCACCTTTGACTCCATCTCCGTGGCGACCACAGGGTCCCAGTGCAGGGTGAGTGTAGAGCCGATCATGGTCCATTGTATGTTGAGCGGAGCCCGATCAGGAGCTGGGATAAGAACATCAGAAGTAAATTATGAGCGTGAAAACAGAAGCCAACACAGAATTTAAATTAAGATGGATTTTCTTGGACTTTCTTTGGCCACATGTACTCGTATTGGGGGCTGACGCATGAGTGTTACAGGTTTTCGGGTTGTCCAAACTTGTAGAGGTTCATAGAGAGGAGTGACCACATCTTAAAGCAGGGTTCTCAAACACACTTTACCTTGGGGCCACTGAAGGCTGAGGCTGGGCCATATGGTGTTCCATTTGTGCCAAAAAATATGTGTTTCCCTCCACTGTCTATATCTTTGGTCCATTGTCTATGTCTACTAAACAAGTTTATTGAACATTTGTTCATGTCTATGTACTACTAAGCAATATCTGCTGTGTGTCCTGTGAAATGACAGGAGCTAACGACGCTAACAACTGTTGCTATGGACTTCTGAAGACCAGATCCAACAACAACATTAAATGCAAAGTTTTAAACATTAAACAGGCTGAAACATCATGATGGAAATACAAATCATCAAAGAAGCGTGGACATGCAGAAAAGAAAATCCGGATGGATGGAAAGACAGATACTACAGATAAGATCGATAGATATAGATACGATCTATAAACATGATAGATATGATAGATATAAGAGATAAAAAAGCTAGCTACAATAGATAAGATCAATAGATTCAATAGAATAGATACAATAGGCTCAATAGATACAATAGATAAGATCGATATTTTCGATACAATAGATAAGATCAATATGATTGATACCAAAGATAAGATTGATAGATTCAGTAGAAAAGACAGATGTACAAAACAAGATGGTTGGATGAAGGATTGATGGATGGATGGATGAATGGATGGTTACATTGAATAGATTTGATTTTCATGATACTGAAGATTCAATATACGATAGAATATATTTGATAAATTTGATACAATATAAAAGTTAGATTTTATATGATAGATAGATAGATAGATAGATAGATAGATAGATAGACAGATAGATAGACAAAGTGTTCTATGTTTTTTATAGTTTTACTGTGGTCAACTTGTTGCTTTTTTATTTATAACAGCCTTCATCTCGTCATCATCAATATCAGCAAAAATTATGGCAAAAACAAGTAATCTCGCGAATATCATACTCTTTGAAGTATTTTTATGTTTGGTATAAAGAAAATCTGCATGTTTTGAACAGCTAACAGTGGCTAAAACTGTCTTAAACTATTGTTCTTGAAAAGAGCACAAATCTCAGGCTTCATGGGTGCTGCAACGTAAAAAAGAAGAAGTTGAGATGGACTCACGTGGCTTCTTTGTGGTGCAGTTGATGGGCGCAGACTGCGGTCCGGGGCCGGCAGTGTTGAAAGCAGCCACAGAGAGGTAGAACGCCGTGTTTGCTTTCAGCCCTGTGATATTAACCAGGGTGTAGTTTCCAGTTATGCGCACTTTGCCGATGGTGTCGGGCTTGGTGTCATCTTCCCAGTACACAACCTGGCGGGGAGAGGGGTGCGAAAGCGGTTCACACTTCTGACTGAGACATTTGTCATTTTCGTCACTCGCTCTCCACCCTGAAAAATGAAATACTATTCGTATTGCAGGAGCGGTAAGCAGGAGATGAATAATAGATTTTTTCACAAGTGGACTCTCAATTATTGATGTGAATCTCATCACCCGCTTGGGTCTCATAACACTGGGCATTAGTCGGTCGCATAAGAAATAAGGTTCAATTATTTGTTTGTCCAATTAATTTGGATAAATGATTATTAATCTTATAAATGTCATAAATTGCTATTGCTTTACTTCATCTTTAGAAAAAGATGGGCAGCGGCCATAATTAAGTTTACAAAAGGAGCTTTTATCTTCTTATTTTGGGGTGTTTAGTGGCCTTGCATCCGGTGTTGATGGTGTAATCATTAGTTCACAATGAACAGTGTAAGATAATAGTTATTTAAAATGTGTATTTTTAAAGGACTTAAATGAAATGGTAAAAAGGGTAAATGGCCCAATTATGGTAGGTCCATTAACCCACTGATGGCACTAACCTATAACCACCTGGAGCAATGGTGGAGTCAGAGTCTTGTCCAACAACACTTTGACACATGGGTGGGAAGGGCGGGTATCGAACCTGAAACTTTCTGATTAGTGGTCGACCAGTCTACCTCAGCAGCAGTCGTCCAAATTTAAATTAAAATGACTTAAGCCATATTTATATGATTGATTAAATACATTTTGTTGCTCATATGGTGCACCACAGGGCTCTGTGTTTGGCCCCC
>NC_050516.1:4696261-4731885 GCF_002922805.2 Oryzias melastigma | reverse complement strand
TAGCAAGCTGATTGGCTGCAATCAATGTGTACAGGCATACAGGAGCAGAATTCCGTGTGATTATTTGATAATATTGACATTAATATTGTATTAATACTAAATTTAAATCAACTTAATTCTTGTAGTTCACTTGATTAGTTTTCCAACGATACCCTCCTTTTGTGGATTGGACAAATAATGAGAAAGTTACGACAATTTAAAGACTCTAATCCTTGTTTCTGTCACATAAATATCACTGTTTTGCTGTTTATTCAGGAATAAAATGATACCCTACTTTTGATCACTTAACTTGCCATAACTTTCTTATTCTTTGAGCTATCTTAATGATCTTTATACCGTTGGAATGGTCTCTTTCAGCCCTTTCCAGTGATATAAATATCAGAGCAATCAACCTAATATGAAAATTTTTGTCACATACCTAGGCCAGCAACAGAAGAACAGACAGAAAACAGGTGATTCCCACACACCATACCTGTTTGCATAGATATCTGACTTTCCCGAACAAATCTAATCTTTAGAACGTCATAGAAATGCTCAAACATGCTCGTCCATTCAGATACACATTTCCGAGCGCGCAGAGGGCGGTTTGGGGATGAGGATTTTTTTTTTGGTTCGGGAATGAGGAGAAAAGGAGGCAGTCACACGGTTCATGCAACTAAGCACGTGCAGGGGGAGGAATTAAATATTATTTAGTTAAAATGTTGCACTTGAAGCTTTTGCTTTTCTGACATGACACAAAATTGAGAGCCGTTATGTGTTTTATCAATCCTCCATTATGCACAGATGTCAGATGACTGACGAGATCATTATTATATTTAAAGCAGTGGTCCCCGACCCCCGGGGTCATTTGTTACCGGGGCGCACAGAAAGAACAATTAATCTCCATCGTCTTATTTTTTTGAAAATGTTTTATTTTGAAAAGTTACCGGATTTTCTCATTTACATCCTCACTTGACGCACGGCAAGGCCGCAACACGTCACATGATACATCCCGTTAAATTTAATCTCAAGATAGCAAAATGAGCAAAAAACAAACTTCTTTAGAAAGTTTGCATTGTGTTGGGGTAGAAACAATGTTGGTCATGTTATGTTCAGCCCCCCCCCCCCGGGCCGCGGAATAGCTCCACACTGGCTGACCGGTCCACAGCCCCAAAAAGGTTGGGGACCACTGCTCTATATGACTGCTATTTATTCAAATGCATTCTTGGGTATCAAAAATATAAAGATATACATGTTAGAACCATATATTTGGAATGTGTGATGTCTGGGCCTCAGAAACTCACAAGCAATATCATGTTATTGAACATCGTTGTTTTGGTGTTAAGTAAAATAAATGGGAAAACTTTAAGACAAATCTGAACCAAAGCATTTATTTTTCTCAAGTTTCTAAAACTATCTATTTGTACTTTTTTGCAATTTCCCCAAAGTCAGCAAAATTGTATCTCTAAGTGATGCAGCATATTTTTCTGAACATTTCTGACTTCAGGATTTGACAAGTGTAATCCCTTTTCAACAGGCTGACCGAGAAGTTCTCCAATACCATCATGTCTTTTATTTGAGTTTCTCCTCAGCTGCTGCCTTAGAATCCATAACAGAATTCAAAACTTTTTTTCCCCCATCCACATCTAAACATCAGAATAAACCAAGCTAAAGAACTCCTTTTGGGATAGTGTTTCCTTTTATGCTTTCCAAAGCATGTAATCAATTAAAGCTGCATGTGGAAATCTGTGAAATACAGTTTGCACCACCGCCATCTTCTGCAGAGGGTCTGATGTGGAGTTTGATAGGATTTGCAATCCCATCGACGTCTAAATTAAGTCTGAGCGCCCCCACCTCCAGCTCTGTTTCTATGCTGGTGGTGGTCTATTGAGATTCAACGGCCTTAATCCACTTCAGAACCCGCAATCGGAGAATTGAGCTCTGTTCTGAAAGGACAATGTGACCAGCGCCATGGCAACTGGAGAGCTTTGTGCCAAGGGCCAGAGGTGACAGATTTTCAAAGAGCTCTGTGGGGACTAAAAACAGCAAAGCACTTTGCATTTTTTTTAACTTGTTTCTTCTCTCTTGTGTGTTGGCTGCAGGTGTTTGTAATACTGAGGTCAACTCATGATATCATTAAAGCCTAAAATGAAATCTCTGCAGGGATAAAAGTAAGAAGCAGCAAGCAGCATCTCCTAAGGTAAACAGATGAAAAGACCGCTATATAATGGTTTCAAGGTTGTTCTAGTTAGAAGAAATAAACAGCTAAAAAAATATTTGCCAAAAATAATATACTTAATACACAGTTGTGTTTTATTAAAGAGTTACTGCTGAGATATGACTTAAATCTGCCATGATGCACAGTTTAAAATGACCCAGATTTCACTGGTATTCCTCAGGGATCACTTCTGGGACCCTTCGGCTTTTTGTTTATTAGCATCTTTGGCAGAAACTAATATGTATTTAAGGCTTATTGGACTAATTTGATTGTGAAAATTGTCGCTTGAGTGAGCTGCTTTTATGATGGAACATTAAGAAACTACAATAACAATGTACTTCATGTGTGGAAACTGCTAATTACAGGATTAGCTAGCAGTGTTTAAAAATTAAAAATAGTGGCACAAAAATTCTTTATTAACAGAACCTCATAAAGTGTGTTTTATAAATATAGGTTTAAAGTATTCTATTTCACCTTCATCAAATTATTTAGATTTATAACATTTAGTTAAAAAAAATAATCATAGTAAATGCATATCCATCTTCTATAAAATAAGAATGTATTATTTTAAATATCTTTTTTAGTTGATTAGTTGTCACTTTATATAACTCCACAGAGTTTTTTTCAAACGTTTCAACATTTTCAACATAATTAGTGAATAACTTGTGTTTTTTGTTGTTCTTTTTCATTTTTCTTTTATCTACTTTCAGTTGATTTAGCATCAACTAAATATTTCATCAGTATATTTTTTTTACAATAATTTTATTTTTTAAATTATTACTTTACTTTTGTGCTCCTGAAACTTTGATCTCTCAAAAACTTCAACTACTCGGGGATGTTTCTAAAATTTTTGTACATTTGTTTTTACTACAAATTAAGGACACATATTATATTATTAGCAGATCAAAGCGTACTTTTACATGTAATCATAAACTCTGTACAAACCGACAAACTCTGTACAGTGTACTCCACCTTCGCCCAATAGTGACTGGGGGGGCTCCATTCACCCCATATAGGAACAAGAGGATATAGAGAATGAATGGATATAATTTAACCCTGCAACAATTCTTTTATAATTCATATTTGTATACTTTTTTATGTTTTAAGTGTTACTTTAAATCTAGTAGATTAAACAATGTTGTTAGCATTTCCCACCAATCCCAGACTGCTTTGCCACCTATAGATGAAATGCAAATGCATGCTAAAGCGGTTGTCTTTAAATATTCTGCTTTTCTTTCTCTTAATGTGTTTGTGTGATCATTGTTCCAAAGATGATTGGACATTGAGTTTGTGGTGGGAGGAGCCAACTCCCATATAAATGGGCTCCAGTTTGGTGATGGTATCAGCAGCTTGTTGGTTCTTTGCAGCTTCAATTCTGTTTATTAAAGTCATGAGTTGAGTTTATTTTATTTGGAAGTAAACTCTTGACACAACTCTTTTTAAGGACTTTTTCTATTTTTTTTTTCTTTTTTGTTAGTCCCTTATGATGATTTTGGCTAGCTCTCATGTAACTGTGTGTCTGACCACTTGGCCTGGACAATAAATCACAAATGTATTGTCATTGCGATATCGATGAAAAAAGTTATCTTACATCTTTACACATAAACTATAAAAATCTTGGCATATTGAACAAGTTAAATAGAGATTTGATCAACTCATCTGACCAATCAGATGAACCTCTTGACCTTTGTTGACCAATCCAGATGAGCCCTTTTTTCTTGTGGGTAAAATTGATAAACTTATGTTGAATTGTTTTTTTTAATAAAACTCTTATAATTTATTGGAAATAATACAGTAAATTGGCTGTTATTAATTTTGCTTTTTGTTCATGTATCGCGAGTCATTTCGTCATCACAGCATTGATCACTGATATTGCACATTGTGCGTTTTTGTCATATAATGCAGCCCAACTCCCCAAAACCTAATGGAGTCAGTGCGACACAGATGGTCTCCCTTTATGAACTCCACTCTGCTGGTTTCTCCCTGATTGCTCAAAGGCGTTCTCCTCTCCATAGTCCCTGTTTGCTTTCCTTTGAACAGGAATTTGACTGAAAAACTTTGTGATGTAAACTGAAGGTCACTTCTTATAAAAACAACTCTTCAAACACTGTTAAGACTCTTTGGCCCTATTAAAATGATCTGGAGCAAATTGGATTATAAGGATCTAGAATGTCTGAGATAAACTGGATTAAAACAACGGTAATTAATTTATCCCGGTTTGAAGTTTCCTGCCTTTTGTGCAAAGCCTTGAGATGGCATCAGGGAGTGAACTGGCGCTTTATAAAGAAGCGGAAATGAATTAATCTGAGTTGTATTAGATTTCTGCAGGAAGCACATTTTCTTGCTCTTGTTAACACAGAGGGTAAAGGATGAACTTGATAGTAGCTTTTGGTTTGTATCCAAATGTTCCAAAACCTGCTGTTTTCCGCGACAAAATCAGTCAATTGACTAAGTGAACACTTTCCTACATGTGTCACCTATCAGTGCTAACGCAATATTTGGTATCTTGCTGCTCTCCTGGTTGAATACTTCTTGCTTTGCTAACTCAATATTTGCTACCTTGATGCTTTCCTATTGCTGCTTTAAAGTTTTGCTAACTAAAGATTTTCTACCTTGATGCTTTGCTTTGGGAATACTTGCTGCTTTGCTAACACAAGACTTGCTAGCTTGATACTTTGCTAACTCAAGACTTGCTAACTTGCTGCTTTTCTTTGTGAATACTTGCTCCTTTGCTAATACAAGACTTGCTAACTTCCTGCTTTGCTAACTCAAGACTTGGTATGTTGCTACTTTCCAATGTGAATACTTGCTGCCTTGCTAACTCAAGATGTGCTAGCTTGAAGCTTTGCTAACTTAGGACTTAGTAGGCTACCTCAAGTTAGCAAGTGCGCCCACACCAACACATCCCCTTGTTTTTCTTGAAGTAATTTTAGAAATTAAAAGTAATTTTTAGGTTCAGAAGCGCCGCGGTGTGGCCAAAGCAGCTTTCTGAATCTGCTGGAAGAATGTTTTGCATTAACGGTTCAAGAGTTGGGCCTTTCAGTGGAGCATAGCAGAGAGCGCAGGCGGTTGCTGAAGTTGCTCCTTTGGGCGGCAAACACTCCATGTAGAGGGAAAAAACAAATGCCTTCTAGGGGGCTGCACGGTGGCGCAGTGGTTAGCGCTCTTGCCTCACAGCGAGAAGGCCCCGGTTCGAATCCCGGCTGGGACCTTTCTGTGTGGAGTTTGCATGTTATCCCCGTGCATGCGTGGGTTTTCACCGGGGACTCCGGCTTCCTCCCACCGTCCAAAAACATGCATCATAGGTTAACTGGTGACTCTAAATTGCCCCTAGGTGTGTATGTGAGAGTGGATGTGTGTGTGATTGAGGCCCTGCGACAGACTGGCGACCTGTCCAGGGTGAACCCCGCCTTCGCCCTTCAGTAGCCGGGATAGGCTCCGGCACCCCCACGACCCCGAAAGGGACTCAGCGTTCAAGACAATGGATGGATGGATGGGTTCAAGAGTTACAATAATTTGTAGAATGTCAACACTGGAACTAGTGTTAAAGGGTCAACTCTTTAAAACCGGAACATTAAAAAAATAATAGAAGCACAAAATAAAATCTTTTAAATACTATCGTTTTTCCAAGTGTTTACACATTTAATTTCAATAGATTCTTTATTATTGTCCTGTTCAATAGCAATGTGATAGAGTGTAAAGTTGTGAATTCAAATCCATGGCAAAGACTCTAAAAATAAGGACCATATGTCTCCCTGCTTGACACATTAATTTTTTGAGATTCAACCACCAAACAGTGTGTGTCTGCAGCTCACCGCTCCCACAGGGGATGGGTCAAATGGGACTTTAATTTCACAAAGTGTTGCACATTGGCACACAGTTGCGTTTTTTCTGCATGATTGCATGAATATTTCTCCACTGTTAAGTATTAAAAATTGGCGCAAAGCAGTTTTATCAGCTTTTAGAATCTACTGGAATTACGTCAGTAGTGTAAATGGTTGAAGAGTTAATCTAATTCAAAGAGTGTCAACACTGGAGCTAAAGCTCCAGTGTTAAAAAGGTTAACTCCTTCACACTGAAGTTGTCGGCGACAACAAATAAACATACGCTTTTAAATTATTGTAACTTTTTATGCATATTTTTTTTTTATTATTTATACTTCATTATTTTTACTTTATTAACAAAGTATTGCATAACGACGCAAAGCCCCTTTTTTCTGTGACATCAGCTGATTTGCGCTGATTGCATAAACACTTTTCTACTGCACTGTAAAAAGTGATACATTGAATCAATTAACATTTTTAAGTTGAGTAAATAATGAACCCAACTGTTTAATGTGATGAAACCTAAATATTTTCAGTGCTACAAATTACAGAACTTTTGTTAAATGATCCAATATTTTACTTTTTTCAGTGTGGCAAGTGTTGCATATCAACTCATAGCTGTTTTTATCATCTTTTAGGATCTACTGGGATTACGTAAGTCTGAAGACTTATGGTAGTCAACACTGGAGCTACATTTCTGGTGTTTCAAATCTAAACAGTTTTCACACTCTGGACAAACTAAGGTTTAATTTAAAGAGAATGTGTTAGTTCCACAACAATAGTGAAACTGCAGGGAATTGTTTAACGATTGTGTTTTGTTGGGAACAAAAAAATGATTAAAAAAAAAAAAAATCAGTGATCCATACCTCATAACCCAGGACTCTTTCAGGCATGTCGGGGACAGCTTCCCACATTACTTCAATTTGTGCTGCAGACAAACTCCTGGCCCGAACCCTCTTAGGAGGCACACTGGGGACTGCAGAAATAGAGCAGAAGTGTGGTGAGGAACCCGACAACTCATCCGGCGCCATCACTTAGAGCAAGCAGAGGTAAAGGGACAAAATAGGCCAGTATTTTCACAGAGAACCCCCCCTCCACACCTCCCCCATCACCCTTCTCTTTAATGGGATCTGTGACTGACATGAGGGAATACTATCTGCCCGGCAAATTCAATTAACAGGAAACCTCTCCGATAGTGCGGTGCGGTAAGCGTCTGCTAGCATTTCCTGTAATCTACCAACACAATAACTAATATCCAGCTTGCTGATTTAAGTGGAGGCAGATGCAAAGCGCCTTTCTTTGCAGCTGTGAGGAGAGGACTCTTGTTAGGTAAATAAGGAGGTAAATGTTTCTTTCTGTGGCACCTTTCTCAGATAAAATCACAAAGTGCTTCACAAAAGTAAAAGAAATATAAAATCAGACAGAAAACAAACAGGTAATAAAAAGTACAATCCAATTTATAAGAACTAAAAGACAGTTTAACCCTTTAAAACCGGAATTGTCACACCTAAATACTGTAGAAAACGCTCTTTGACGTACTATAACTTTTTTAACGTTTATGAGATCAACATAATTCATGATTCTGACGTGGAGAAAAGTAGCTTTTCACTGATACTAATGTAAAGTGTTGAAAAGGCTTTACGCGAAGCATTTTTGTTTTGAATGTTTTTCCAGAGATATACGTTTGTCAAACAACACCGAAAAGTTTAGAGACTCGACTGAACAGAAGAGGCTAAAGGTTCTATTTTTGACATGCTGGCTGTTCCAATTCATTCAGAGCTCCCAAACCTCTGGGCCTGGAACTGAGGCGTGGACCGCACTAGTACCCTAACAGCGTCCAATACGATACACGTTCGGTATAGTGTTCTGTACAAGGGTGCGTTTGCTAACACGTTCGGCACCGCTGGTAAAAGAAAAGGAAATATATTCTCTTTCCTCATAAAAAGCAGTGCTCGTTGTTGCTTTCATTTAAATGTTTGCTAGTTTATAAGGAAGAAATTAAAGGGACATTATTTCTATGGTTGAGAACGTAAATCGATCATGTGATCTGTCATCTGTCACCAGCGTTTCAGGATCGCTTATTTGATTCTGTTGGAGCGGAAGTAGTCAGATACTGTGATTATGTTCTGGTTTTACCAAAATAGGAGCAGGCAGCATGTCGAAAAATGACGACTTGGGGGTTTTGAATCATGGCTCAATGAATTCAGGGTTCCAGGTGTTTTGTCCGGATATGAACCAGTCCTCAGGACGTGCACGGTAACGGTAGCAGTACCGAACGCCCACTTGTATTAAATGTGATACCGGCTGTACCAAAGGCGTTTTCAAAGGAGATTTCAGGTCCACTAGTCCAAAAACAGCAAACTGGCCAGAATAGTTTGAATTACCGTCCTCTGCCGAGTAGACGGTGGTTATGGTGCTGAATGGCCCCTCCCCTCTGTTGTTGTAGGCTCCCACTTTGATGTCGAATGGCGAAAAGGGTGGGATGGTGTCATTGCGGAAAATGTAGCGTGACACACCGGGCGTAGAGATGACCGCCCGCGTCCATGTGACTGCACCCGCCGGCCTGAAGGCGATGATGTAGCCGAAGCCGTCTCCGTTCTGCAGCTCCTCAGGAACCGGCTGGGAGCAAAACACAAAACTATAGTGATATTAAAAGGCATACAGATGAAGAAGCAGACAGGCCCGTCTCTGAGAACCAAACCCCACAAGGTTCCCCCATTGGCCGGGCTCGCCGAGCCCTTCAAAGGGGGCGGGGAGTTGTGTGCTTCTGGCGGCAGAAGCAGCAGTGTCCCACTCTAACGTAGGCCATAAAATCACTCCACTCAATTCTGCACAATTAAGCAAAGCCATTACCCGGCGATAGAAAGAACAGTAAAATGTGACAGATGACTTACCTCCCAAGTTATCACTAATTCAGACTTTGTGCCGCCTCCCCCTCCAACATCAGTGGGAGCCGTGTCGGGGACTGAGAGGTAGAGCCCAGAGGGAGAGCAATTAGAGGACAGTTTACGATGCTCAGTGGGCCCTTGTTAGGCCTCAAGATTTATTCCGTAAATGACGTTTCAACAAACTCAGCTGGCGTCTGTTTGTGCTCTAAAGTTTGTTCAAGGAGAGTCAACTGCTGAATGTTGTTGAATCTGTTTGACAGATCCATTTTTTTAAACATTGCTTTTTAATCAATGCTTTTCTGCACAATACGTTCTACTCAAAAATAAAATATTTGTCCTATTTCCTGATTTCTTTTACCAGCTTTCTTGGCATATTTGTCACATTTTCTTGTTCTCCAAAGGTAATATTAAAGGTTCTAATAGATTCAATTATATAAATATATATATAAATATATATTTGACTATTTATGTAAAAATAGTAATTACACTCTAAAGTTAAATACCACTTGTGCTACTCTTGACTGATTGACTGACACAATAAAGAAAACATTTCAGATTATTGAAAAAATAAATTCCAATATTAAAAAAACAAACATACAAACAAACAAACAAAAAGAAAAAAAAATAGGTAGCAAGACTTTTGTGTCTTCTGTGGACCAAGAAGACACAAGATGACCTTTTTGGAAGGTGTACAGAAAGACATTTGAACTACTATGGACTTTTTGGAAAATAACATGGCAGTCGTTGTGTGCTGGTACAAGCGCTAGTTTGCTAACTCAACAATTGCCACATTTATGCGTTGCTAACTCAAGACTTGCTACATTGATGCTTTGCTAACTCAAGACTTGCTAGCTTGATGCTTTGCTAAGTGAAGATTTCCTATCTTGCTGCTTTCCTGTGTGAATACTTGATGCCTTGCTAACTCAAGACTTGCTAGCTTGATGCTTTGCAAACCTAATACTTAGTAGCTCAAGTTAGCAAGTTATTTTAGGAATTAAAAGTATTTTTTGGGTTAGTAGCATCCTGGTGTGGCCAATGTTTTGCAATGTCAAAACTTGTTACTTGAGGTACCAGATTTTACAGGTAGCAAACAGGACTTTAGCCATCACACTGACCCTATTACTTTTTGGAATTGATCGTATTTGTGCTGCTGTGGGCAATGTTTTGCCACTTCAAGACTTGGTAACTTAAGTCTTGAGGTGGCAAAGCAGCACCCACACCAGCACGCTACCACCACCATGTTGTTTTCTGAAAGTCTGTCTTGCTTCAGATATGTGTCAGCACACCTTCCAGAAAGGTTCTTTCTGTTTGGTCAAAAAAATGTGTCCAAAAATCCTGGACCTTTAAATAAAAAGAAAAATCTGTACTTTAACTCTCCCTACTTAATGTAGATAAATAACTCCAACTAATGTTTGAAAAAGTATTTATTAAATAACAAAAAGTAAAAGTTTTTTTTTTTTTTTTCATAGCTCTGTAATTTAGCAAGTAGATCAGTTCTGGGTAAAGTCCCGCAGTGATGAAGGTGTTTCGGCATCAGCATGTTATTGAATTGTTGTGTCTGAGGATGCATCCTGTGGTCAAGAAAAAGATGTTACTGTGTCAGGAGGGTCAAAATATCGATCCGGGGGGAGGCCAACAAAACAACTCGGGGAAATTGAGGACTCGACTAAAATCAGGCACAGAAGTATGCGAGTCATTAGAAAACAGGGAAGGTTAGTGTTTAGTCATCAGGTTTAAGGAGGAGCAGTGGTTGGAAAGAAAATCAGCAGACCCCACATCAATGTTTAATTGGGAAAAATAAGCATTTCCAGAAAGACAGAGATGTACATATAACACCAAGTATGAAGGGAAACCAATATCAGGTATTAAATAAATCAAAGCTTTAATGACATCAGATCACATAATCTGATAAAAGGATTTTTAATCAAAGCAGAGTTCACCATAGTTGCCAAAAGTAGTTGTTCCTTTATTTACCACAAGGGGCAAGTTGCAATTTGATAAATTTCCCATTAACCCTTATGTTAGGAATTAAACATGGGGGATCAGTTGGCTAAATGTTACATCAAATTGAGCAATTATTATTATTATTTTCTTTTTTGTGAAGCCCTGGTACCAGAACCATTTCAGAAGTGTCAATCTGTGAGTGTGTGCATGTGTGGTCCACATACTTGTGTCCTCTGTCCTGGTCTTAGCCGAGGATGGGCTGGGCTCTCCGAGGCCAACGGCATTGCGAGCCACCACCCTGAACTCGTACTCCACCCATGCATTCAGGCCCACCACTGTAGCTGTGAGCATGTTCCCTGTGACCACCTCCGGCACTGAAACATTGAAGGCTTTTTAAAAACTTTTTTCTTCACATTTTAAAGAATCATATTGGGCCTTTCAGCAGAGAGGTTTGCTGGTTTAGATACCTGTGTCCATGGCCTGCCAGCCAACAGTGAAAGGTGTCCGAGCCTGGACGCTGTACCCGGTGATCGGGCTGCCGTTGTCCCGGCTTGGAGTCCAACTGAGCTGAGCGGTGCTGTCTGTGATTTCCTCCACTGTAACCTTGTCTGGGGGGCCTGGGGGTGCTATACCAATGAAAAAACAAAGAGCCTGAAGAGACCACCCAGAAGCTTTTTAACCCTTGTGGGGTTAATGTTTACATTAAAATGGGGTCATCTGGACCAGACAAGACAGCGGGCTGAACTTTTTTTGGCTTTGGTATTTTATCGTTCATGCCCCGCCCCCAAATCCTCCATTGCCCTCTGTTACACCCTTATTTACAGAACACAGGTAGAGCAAAAACTTTTATTCAAATTTAATTCCGACAACAGTGTGTCGCCTGCGTTAAAACTTGGACTCATCTGTTCGCTCCTGAAAACAAAGCTCCTGCATAACTGCTGAACCTGTAGCTGCACATGTCCTATTTGTAAATGATCTAAATCAAAGGTGACATTCAGACTGGGGCAGCCTCCATTCCTGCTCGCCTCTGCTGAATTTCTGATGGAAGCCTTCAGGCTTTTTTTGCACAGCTTTCTGTCAAATGTCTTTCACTTTGAGCGATTCCACACTTCCACCGCTATTTTGCAGTAAATATACAAGGTTATTCATACGCTGGCGTATAAAAACAAACAACGCAAATCGAGTGGCTGTCTTACCTTTGACGACGAGAATGGCAGACGTGGACAGGCTCTCCACCTCGGTGTCGATAACACACACGTACTTCCCACCGTGGTTCAGCTGGATGTTACGAATCATCAGATCTCCAGAAACGCTCTGTGGAAAGAGGACGAGTGCAGAGGCGGAGAGAGAGGTTTGTAAGGGTTAGAAGTGTTGTACTAACTTTAGGCTGTACTTCAGCCAATCACAGAGCCTCTCCACCACTTCTTCAACAAAATATTGTCGATACTCTCCAATAACATGTAACTCTGTAAACTCCCATGAGTGTCGAGCCTGTGACGTAAAGAAACATACAAGTAGGTTATTACCAATGATAGGATTACCAGCATTACCGATGGCTGTATGTACAGACCGTGCACGTGGTGATGGTTCATGCAGGTTTGCATTTATTGCACAGATTTAACAAGAGGACCTGGCAGCAGACATCAACGTCCAGAACCGGAAGTCCTCGACTGGAACTGGATGTACCCCCATAGTGATAAAAAGTGACTTTATTTTAACTGGTGACCCATTTTAAGATTTGATTAAAGTTTTTCTACAATTCTGGACACTTTTGGGTTAGGGCTAAAGTTAGGACAAATCCAAATTCTTCCCCTACCCCTATGGCCTCTCCCTACCCCTCATATTGTAGGCGCATTTGAAGCAGTAGTGATGTCCAAAATTATTTTTTAAGGAAGAGCCCTATAGGGACTTAGAGATGGCTATTTCTCCACTGGGAGGGTGAGCTGCCAGTGATGAAAGGTTAGAAACAGAATTTATAGACATAATTTTTCCATAACTCTCCGTTTGGAGGGCTAAGTATAGGGGTAGTGAGAAGCCGCAAGGGAAGAATTTGGATTCTACTTAGGGCTAAGGTTAGCTAAGGTAAGGCCAACTATGTCAGGCGCCATCTTGTCATCAACCAGGTTGCTCTTAGATCTGATGCCAGTTTTAGCTACATGAGGGTTGCTCTCAAGACAGCATTTACTATCATTGAATCTAATCCAAAATATTCACTTTTAGTGGTTGGTACACGCTCAATAAGGCCCTACTAGAGATGGGGGTTTGATGATCACCAGTCAATGAACAGGCCACACCAATTTAAGTATAATTTAATCACAAGATTTAAACAGATTAAACACAAGTCTATACAAAGAAAATACTTGAGAAGAAATGCTACAAAATCTAACCACAGAGGCGAGTTACGTTATTGCCCCAAAAGAAGACACTGTGGCGTTGCAGAGGCCCTATGCGTACCATGTCGTTGCACAACAAGATTTCTCAAATAAATAAATAAATAATAAGTAGGAAAAAAATACTATATTTTTTAGACCATTAGGCACATTGTTGTATGAGGTGCAATATCAATACACTGAGAATAAAGCTCTATACATAAGATGTACCGCGTTCGCGTTATAGGAGTAACATAGAGCAAACTGAAACTGAAATGTCATGACAACACCACCCAAAATTCATAGCCTTTATATTATCTAGTGGGCTCCAGATGAACCCACCCTTAGATTGACATGCTATACACCCCATTACAAAGGTGTATAGAGGTGGACAGGATTTCCTGTCAGCCGTCGACACAAGTGAAAATCAAAAATCATTGGAGAAAAAAAGTTCAACACGTCTTGTGGGTTCCAGATGACCCCACTCCCAACATCAAAAAATAATAATAATAAAAATATATTTTTTATGCAAGTTAGAAATAAGGGCAAGATAATATCGGGCCATTAACAACAATAATATAAAATGATCTGGGGTAGATATAATTACCCAGAGGGCTGGATCCGATATTCACATGTATTTTTTTCTATGACATGCTGTAACAAGTTGTAGTGTCCACTATCATAATACTTCAGGATAAAGTAAGGATGACGTTTGTAACTTTAAGAACAACTAGAGCGTGACAGAAGGCACTGTACAATACATATAACACACAATCGTACGTTCCAATTTTAATGGGTCTTAAGGAAACTGCGAAACACTCCTGCGATCCCTTAAAATGTGCCTTGAACCAGCCGCTCCTCTCTGCGATCTTTCAAGGGCCTGGACAACTCAATCTGCAGCACCTGTGCAGACCAACCAATGAATGGGGCCATTTAACTATAGCTTATTCCTAAAAAATAAAATGATGCACAAAATACCAGAAGCCAAGTTGACCACAGAAAAACATTTCAGATATTTTTCTATTACACTAATGTTACTATGTGTTCTTATGGGATATATGTAGCCCTCATGGTAGAAGAACTAAGGTATTCAAGGAATTTTATTTTCTGTGTTGATGTTGAACAAATACATCAAAAGTTAACAGAACAAAGGAACAGATGGTACTTTTTAATACTATCTTGCTGAGATGACTTTCAAAATAAAATACCTTTTTGTTTAATGAATGCTAAAGGATTTAAGAATACGGATGTGGAGAATGAAGACAGGAAGCAAAAACACTAACACAGCCAGGTAAAAACCTGCTGCAGTGACGGCACATTTCACCCACCCCCCACCCCTCCCCCCAGTGGCAGGTCATCATGGCTCCACTCTGCTGCTGCGAAGCGGGAAGGCTTCTGCATTCCTCTAAGGCCCACCTGACAAAGGAGGGCCAGTCCAAACGGCATTTCAATGCAGCCATGGGAGAATAAGACCACTTTTGCCCGTTTCTATCTCCCCTTCCCACTTCCTCTCATCTGTTTTCCTGCATTTGACAGTTTTTTTTTTCTTTCTGCACGTTTAATTTGCTTTCTCACGTCAGGCACCACCTGGACAACCTCGGAGCTTGTGACGAGTTGCAAGGCCTCCTGTCTTGGCAGGAAGGAAGTGATGAGGCAGATTTGCTTTAATTATGTTAATGAATTCATCAGAAGCTGTTGAGTTGGGGGTGGCTGTGGTGGGGGATTCTGGTAATCTCTCTGGACAGGGGAAACACATTCTGAGAAAACCATATCTTATTAAACATCATCACACTCGATCCGTGTTCCTGCAGGTTTGAGTCAGGCGACGGCAGCAAGACCCCGCCTTTTAACGTGCCGCCGCCTGCTGAACGCTTCCAAAGCCTGATGGAACAATTAACTCCGTCCTTCATCAAAAGGAACAAAATTCAAGGGAGACTCATTATTTCAAGGTAAAAGACTTCCAGTGAACATTTATGGGTGTCGGGTCTGCCCTTGGTGAATGCCAGCCGCTTCATTACTTAATTATTTTGGGGCTAAAGATTCATAAATAGGTATGCAAATTCAATTATGGCAGAGGAAGATGATAAGACAATGTCCTCCCTTGAGGTGACAGAATTAGAAAAGTAAAAAGACTTTCTTAATGAGGACCCTCTGAAAGATTAAAAGGACTTCAAACCAAAAATCTTGTCAGAGGGGCAATAAGAGGCAGTGATGTCAACCTAATCAGGTAGATAATTTAGGGAAATATGTATTTAAATGTGTCCAATCCATTTATCCTTACATATTGCAATATTTTTTAGACTATAAGTTGCTCCTAGGGCTGTAAATCGTTACTTAAGTGGAGATCTGATTCAATTCATGAATAAAGATCAACTATTCACAGATCAAACTAAAAATCTATTTTCTTTGTTTTATTCTAATCTATTAATCTATTATATTTATATATATACATAGATATAAACAGTATATATATATATATATATATATATATATATATATATATATATATATATATATATATATATATATATATATGTACAGTATATTGTTTCATATATATATATGTATATATATATATATATATACACATAATTATATAAAGAGAGCTTAAGTCTTGTCATCTATAA
This sequence comes from Oryzias melastigma, assembly GCF_002922805.2. Classification (NCBI taxonomy): domain Eukaryota; kingdom Metazoa; phylum Chordata; class Actinopteri; order Beloniformes; family Adrianichthyidae; genus Oryzias; species Oryzias melastigma. Next base: position 4,716,036 of record NC_050516.1, on the reverse strand, counting down.
AAAACTCTTGATACATATATTCGAAAATAGAAAGTTTCAACGATACTCTACTTTAAAGATGCATTTACCTCCGGTGACAGTAGCACATACAGTTTGTTTAGATCATTTATTATCTAATGTAACATTATTTACTATTTTAGAGCGACCATTACATTGCCTGACAAGTTGTTCGACTTATATTTATTAAGACTGCAAATCTGCAATTTTAGACGTCTAAGATTTTCCAACTCCTATTTTCAGGGACAGATCGCGAATATTCAAGTATTTGAATTATGGTTACATTCCTAGTCGCTCTGGAGTATATTTCATATCAGCCAAAAATTGCAAACTAAAGAAAGAAAAAAGGTATACAAGTGACACTTTTGGGTGAAATTTTTTTAAGAGTAACGGAAATTTCATCTTGAAAGGCAACTCATAATAACTGAATAGATAACAATAAAAGTTTATAAAGTCATATAATCCATTTACACTTCACTAGTGTAACTCACTGGTGCTTATTTAACTTCAAGAACTATAGGAGGAATCTTTCTACCTAAAACAGACAAAAATAACTGAATCAAAGAATTGTGGTAGTGAAACGGTAATAAACACATACATAAGTTTATAGGGAAACAAACAGATTTCAGAATAAAGTTCTTGATATTTATAGTTTAAGTATCAAGACTATTTACATTTCTGCTTTTTTTTTTTTTGTTCTTATCTATTTATTTTTACACATAACTCAATTTTTACACCACTATATCTCTTCTGTTTCTAACCAATTGGTTTGGCATTTATATTTATTTTGACAAATAAAAAGTAATAATATTTGAATCATGTGATGTTTATTCCTTGTTGTTGTTTTTTTTTAAAATTATTATTAGACCCAGAATCCACACAGTCAGTGGATTTGTGAGACAATGTGCTAAATGCCAGCATGTTGATCTCAAAATGACCACATTTTAGCCTGTAATGCCTCCTGTTGGACTTTTACGCCTCTATATGACCCTGTAAATTGCCCAGGAAAAAGCCACTACCATCAACAAAAAAGCATAAAAGCTGTTAATAAAAACGACACAGTTCCATGATTGTGATGAAACCCACTTTGAAATAAAAAAGTACTGCCTGTTGCAGTTTTTATAAAACCAGTTGTGGTTCCTCGTTTATTGAGAGTTAAGATCTAAAAATAAACCGAGATAGACAAAATGCGAAAAGTAATTTTTTTTTTACAGTTACATGTTACATAACATGCTAACAAGTCAACTAAACTTTAGTTTCTTTGACATAAACATTACATCAAATCACTACATCAGTTGAATTGCAAATGGAACTGCATTGAACAGTTCCATTGCCTGATTTAAACTCGTACATGACATGTTCTTATGAGACTTTTAGTTGTTTTATTTAATAATAGTCAGAAGTAGAGCTGGATCATACGAGGAAACCTGCGATGTCTGGTATCGACAATCAATACTGCAATTATGATATGACTTGCTATACAAGGACAAAAAGCAAAAAAAAAAAAACACATTTGCATAATTTATATTTCACTACAAATGTTTTATTTAAATATAGGGCCAACATAAATTATACTCTAAATGATCCTCTTCTGAATAGGAGGCAGGCATCTAACTTAATAGGGCTCCATTGGATTGGCCAACGACATGAACAGGCCCATCTGATTGTCTGAGTGGGCAAACACATAAAGGGTTTTATTTAATCTGGTAAATACCTTCAGCTGCCATTAGATTGTTTCAGCATGAGTGTAAACATTTATGGCAACCTTTTATCGCAATTTATGAAATAGTGGCGTGACCGCTTATTGCAATTTAAGGAATTTTTTGAAATACACGTTGCAAAAAAGGATATAGCGGAGTGACCATTTATCGCAAATTATACAATTTTGACAGTACACATGTTGCAATAAATTATGTAGCTGGATGACTGTTTATTACAATTTCCATCAACTTTTGCCAAAATGCATATTGCCAAAAGATGCATAAATGACTATTTATCGCAAGTTATGCAAACTTTTGCAATACGCATATTGTGAAAAATTATACGGCGGAATTAAAGTTTTTTGCAATTTACACGATCTTTTACAATACATATATTGAAAAACGTATGTAGCGGTGACCATCTATTGCAATTTACGCAATCTTTTACAATACACATATTGCAAAAAATGATGTAGCGGAGTGACTATTTATTGCAAATAATGCAATCTTTTGCAATAAATATATATCGCGAGAAATTATGTAGCAGTGACCATTTGTTGAAAATATGCAATTTCTTTGCAATACACATATTGCAAACAACTGCATACATTGTAAAAAATGGTTAAGCCGCAATATTGCGAAGGACAGCATAACCATTTATCGCAATTTACGTCATCTTTTGCAATATATGTATCGCACAATTTATTGTGCAGGCCTAGTCAGGTGTGTGCCAAATTTACTCACCCCACCCACTCTTTCAAAGTGGTCGCCGTCTCGCTGGAAGTCGATCAGCTGACCGTTGAACGCCCAGGAGAACGTGACCTCCAGAGCGGGATCGGAGGCAATCTGGCAAGGCAGCACGATGCTCTCCCCCACGATGATCTCCATGTTGGTGGGCCTCACGGTGATTCTGGTGGGTTCTGCACAGGCATGGGAATGTCATGGTGAGACCCAGCAGCTGCCATCCTCCGCAAAAACAAACCATCAAACGGAGCGCTCAAAACCCAAACATCATGACACGCAGACTTTAAATCGCTTAAAGAAAATCATTGCATAAATCAGAGCTCGTTCCCACCAGAGGCTTCGACACACCAAAGGCCTCCGTTTGCTCAGAAAAGGTCACAGTAATTAAATTTATGACATTAAACTGTCATTGTACAAGAAGAGTAAAAGCTTATGAGAATAAGTTTGATGGCTATAGACATATAACGGGGGGGTGTTATGTCACAGCACTCATAAATAATGACCTTTAAGTACATCAAGGGTAATGTTTGTTGCTATGTAACGACAATTCTGGTTATGATTAACGTCACCCGTGGGAGCTCAGCAATACCCTTGCTTTGAGTTTTTGTATGTGCAGTAAAACAAAAAAAAAACATAAATACATTAAATGAGGAAATGTTCACAAACCGAGCCGGACCAGCAGAAGGGAATAAGTCAATGCAGCTCATGATTGAATGGATTGTTAAACTGGCAGCAACGACTTGATATGAAATCCTTTTAAGCTTCTGTTTTCAGTAAAAAAACTGGCTTTTTCCACCTTTACTTATAAAAGTTGTTTCTTCTGGCTGTGACACACTTGCATTTGTTCATTCGCTACTTTCTCAAACTCCCATCTCAGCACTTCAAGCTCAATCAGCCCAACAAATGGATTATTTTATTTTTATTTTTTTACCCGTTTGCGTTTTCTGCTTGAGTTCATCATCTAATTGGTGAAACCAGGCTTAGTCGTTTCATTCCCATGAAGCTTTGCTATACCAATGTGGGGTTTAACCCAGAGGTGAAAATGACCAGGTTCTCCTTTTGGGTTTGATGTTTTTTTTATTTGGTTCTGTTTCAATTACTTTTACCAAAAGAACGTCCTTTCACTGGTAGAGGAAATGACAAATGCATAGCCTCAGACTAAATTACGGATTCAAACTTCGAAAATAGCAGCTGGATTTTATTTTGCGGCAATTCTGCGGTATATTCTAGAACTTGTAAAAGCCTTAATCACATCCGCTCTTACAGGTGGATACAGGTTGAAAAAGTGCTAACATGTACGGGAGACACATGTGATCCGCAGCAAACGTTATAGACCGCTATGAAATGCTTCTAGTCCTTTCAACCCCTTACAACAACAGAGTAATAGTAGTCTCACAGACCATGTATTTTTTAGGAACTAATTATTTATCAAAACTTTTCAAGAATTTCTCCGGGCACTCCGGTTTCCTGCCACAGTCCAAGAACATAGTTTCTTAGGTCATTTGATGATTCAAAAATTGTCTCTAGGTGTAAGTGGGTGTGTGGGGCTCTGCAATAGACTGACAATCTGTCCAAGGTGTACCCCAACAATAGGCTCCAGCAGCCTGGTGACCTCAAAAGGAATTGAGTGGGTTTAGAAGATTGATGGATAGAATTTGGAAGAATATTCTTCTTTATGTGAGAGACAGATAGGTTTTAGCTCATAACTAAAATTACCCCTAAGCCCATCCCACCAGCAATCCCACTTCATAAATCCCAAACTATATCTAGTGTTCTTGTTTGGCTACCTCATAGTTTTCATAAATGAACCTTGGGGATCCTTTTTGTGAACTGCCGCCAGATTAGACTGGTGGTCTTTCTTGGTTTTCCTGCAATTTGGTTTGTTGAATGGTGTTGGATCAAAACAACATGAACTTCATTGGATTGTATGTTGTGCTCACAGCACACAACAACCCAAAGACAAAGAAAAATGCTTTTTAATCATTTGGGTGAAGTCATCAAAATCGAGACTTAAGTCTCACTCAAGTCCGAGTCACATGACTCAAGTCCACACCTCTGGCATCCAGTTTCAGGCATTTAGATTTTTAATAATGGTGAGGACATAACCCACCAAAAGTTTTACTACCTGGTCCAAGTAGCCATTTTTATCTATATTTGCTTTGAATGTACTTTTATTTTAGGTTGTTCCTTCAAATTCTCATCTCATTGAAGACAATCAGTAAAAAAAACTTTCACAAACTTTGCCTCCGCAATTTTACACAGAGGTGGTCAGCTGACCATAGAGACACATCTCTTAAAAAGTTGTGCAAAACTTTCAGTTTATCCCGAAACTCTTCAAAATGTCGTTCTCACATCTAAAAGAAAAAAAAAATCACCACTTGAAAAGTCTGTGATCCAATCAACTCAGTATTTTAGACTAAATGTACTTTCAAACCAAAAAACATATTTATGGATCATGCAGTGTCAAAAAGTTAATGATATGAAGCATTAACAATAGTTGCTAAGGAAAATTGGACATTTTACTTTGCTGTAAAGACACAAAACTTACTGTTAGTAATTGTTAGTTCAGGACATGAGAAAAACTTTATTGTTGCTATGGAATATTCCCCTTTTGGAGGCAGATACTTTTGATAAAAAACTGGACTTTTACTAAAAAGGCTGACATGATGTTTGAGCTTAGGATCTGTTCTAGGATCTACATGTTTTAGATGAGCTGACCAAGAAAAAAGATTTTTCTGGATATTGTAATGCATTGTGGGTAGAAGGTGGCTCCTACCTGTGATAATGAGTCTTCCAGATGTGCTCGCTGATCCAAACTGGTTTTTAGCCACGCACGTGTAGCTGGCTGCATCCCGTTTGGTGACATTGGCAATTTTCAGTGTTCCATTTGAAAACAAAGATATCCTGTGGAAAATCAAACAAGTCAGAATAGGCAGAATATTATTGTACAAATATGATAAAATAAGATTTTCTTTTTCATTTGCTGTGAACTTATGACTTATTTTCCTCAAAAATAAAAATAAAAATTACGTAATGTTCATAACAAAGAAAACAAAAAAGTCCTACCCAAAAACATCTACAAATAGAATAAAGTTTAGTTTGGTGTTTTTTCTGAGAGATATGACACTAAATATAACAAATATCAGCTAACAAACCATGCAATTTAAAAAACAGCTGCATGTTCACAGACTAAGGAATTAATTATTCAAGGAAAAAACTGGAGGTTTGATCATATTTTGGGACTAAATTAACTTTTCTTGCATTATCCCATAAAATGAGCTTAAAAAATGTCGTAACCTGTACAAAATGACCCTTAGATTTGTAAAAAGTTGCACACACAGAGCCCAGAATTCGATTTTAAAAGAACAAATTCACATATTTAAAAACAAAAGCTAGAATTTCCCAATATTGCAACATTTGGAATCTTCCATAATTACAATGTGTGTTTTTGATCAAATTAATTTTCCAAAAAAGTTTCACTTCAAATGCAATTCAGTCTCAAACCCCACATCCTGAGTGGGATGATGAATTTCTTTAAACTGCAACGCTCCGTTGCCTAGAAAACACATAAACATCTGCGTGAATCTTCTGCTTGTAAAGACTAAATGGGCTTCACACAGAGCGGGACTGCCTTAAATGTCATTCCCTTTGGGAATTCTGCCAGTTATCTGGAGCTTTCCATCACAGCTTTACTCACTTCCTTCTGTATTTATGATAAGAAGCAGCACTTTTATTTTAACGCTGTGCCTGCAGGACACTAAGAAGCCTTCATCTGAGCTGTTTTCAAGTCTATGTTGACTTAGGCCACCATCAAGTCACGAATCCAGCTCCTTAGAGCCTAAAATGTGCCACAAATGTCTCTGTAAATACAAAACTCTGATTGGCTGTAGTGACTTCTAAGTGGGAGCAACCAAAAATTAAAGAGGAAAAATCCATTCTAAGTGTCTCAATCATTTTTTTTTTTGGCTGATTCTGGGTTATTTGATTTTGAGAATATGTATGATACCAAGTCCCAATCCAATACTTTTGTAAAAATATTAAGAAATAAAAAAAAGCAACATGAACAAATCCATGTTGTCTTCAATGTTTATTTTATCTATCTTATTTTGTCATGTAGCACCTAACATTGCACTTCTGTGAAGTAGCTTGAACAATCCCGAAACAACTGCATAACTCGTAAAAATAGGTGATAATTAGTCACACGATAAAGTTTTGTGATGGTAGTTTTAGTATCTTCAGAACCATGGAACAGTTTGGTCATATTTGATTAATATCAGTTTGGTCATATTTGATTCATATCTCAGTTAAAAATTATTAAAGCTTAAAAATGTCTTTCTTCTAATTGTTGTAGAATAGATATGATGTATTCGTGACTAGCTCATACTAGCTACACATATTCTGACACTGCTACATGCTAGCTAGCCAGAGTTATTTGGAGTTATGATACCTGTAACTCCAAACCTTGTTTCTGACACGTGAAAAAAAATAAAACGGATTGATACCACTAAAACAAAAGTTACTGTGATCACACTAGATCCCAACCTTGTTAGTAATGAGTAAAAAAACAAACACATTGCAACACCGCTACATGCTACATGCTAACACATGAAAAAAACAGATTGATGCCACTAAAACAAAGGTTACTGTGGTTATGCTAACTCCCAACCTTGTTTTTGACACATGACAAAAGACAGATTGTTACTGCTAAAACAAAAGTTAATGGGACTATGCTAACTCTCAACCTTGATAGTAACACAAGAAAATAAAAACACACGCAGTCCGACAACGCTACATATTAGCTATGTTGACATATTCACAATACTTGTAAGTCCCAACTTTGAAATGAGTAAAAAAACCTGTAAGATTATCATTAAAAACATAAAAATAAGGCTTTTATGTGTGTCTTTAGTGTGGAAAATTTGGTAATGTGAAGGAAATAAATATCGTACATAAATATTCCTTGTCGGGAGGCAAAATCCACTGTTGAAGGTTTGAAAATACTTGATTGGTTCTGATTTCTGAACAGGCCATTGGTTTGAAACATCTCCAGTCTTTTTATGGGCTAAATTTAAAGAAAATATTTTGGTCAAAGTTCTTAAATTTTGACTTTTCTAATAAAAAAAAAGGGAAACTAACAGATATTATTTTCAAAAATAACAAGAGACCTTTAATGTCCTACAGCTTGAAAGTGTTTGGAGAAAACCTCCAGAGAAAACTGGTACAATATGGTTTAATGAACAATTAGAGCCTACTTCAGCACGTCTCGATCATTTCAATGGAGAAAAAATTTCAAGTCTTTAGATTTCTGCGCGCTCCAGTCTGAGTGATTGCATCTTTCACTCTTTTACATCTCCTATTTAAACATGTCAGGGGTAATTACAAGCGCAAAAGCTTCCATTTCAATCTTTCCTCCAGCTTTACCTTTAATCCTTGTGATTCAGGTGAATGTGGTCTCTGAGCAGCGGTTTGAACTTATTTTATTTTTTTTCTTTTTATGGTGGGCGTAGTTTGCTCCTTCTCGTTAGCCTTATTCCTTTCATGCCATAGGAGAGAGTCTGCGCTATAGTGAGTGTGAATGAAATATGCATTTACATCCCACCTTTCGCTTCTCTGTAGAATCTCGTTCCCTTTCTTCCACAGGCTAATTGCTGGGGGAGAAGCCTCGGGCTTGCATTCCAGAGTGACCTCGCTGCCCGAGCGGGCTTTTAGCAGCGTCTTTAGCGGCGTTTTAGTGAAGTGCGGCGCAGAAGCTGTGAGGGAGGAGAGAGGTGAGGAGAATGAAGCGCCAAAAAAACTGAGCTTTTGCACAGCACCCCCGTCAAGACCCGAGTAGGGTGGCCCTGAGGAGCAGGTCACAACAACAAATCACTCAACGCTAAAATATATCAAAGATCACAAGTGCAGATAAAAAAGCAGAACAAATTATTTAAAAAAAAAACATGTTTTCCACACAGGTCACACACGATTACCATCGATGATTGGTGTATTTTTTAACAAATGTCATATATGAGGCACCTCATGTGAGAGAAAAGAGTCAGAGATAAGTCAGCCTCCATTTTTTAGCATGCTATATGTTAGCCACATATAAAGTGTTAACCATGTTAGGGCATTGATAATACCTGCAACTCCCAACATTCTTAGCAACATTTAAATAAAACAGCGATACCACTTAAACAAGCTTTACTATGAATACACTCACTAGCAATATGTACAATTTTTCTTTAAGAAACAGTCCGACATTGACATGCTAGCTGCGTATTCACAATAATCATCCAAAAAGAAAAAAAAAAAATACTGAGATTTTGACAGAATGCTGTTTACCTCTGAAAATTGTTTTGACATCAGTAAACACAACCTGAATTAATCCATGTAAAAGCCGCCCTCGATTTTAAGAGCTACTATAGGAGCACCTTGTAGTGCAGAAAATACAGTACATTTTAGAAATCAAAACAAAATTCCAGAAAAAAGCATTACATTGAATAAAAAGTATCCATCCATCCATTTTCCTGACCGCTGTGTCCCTCCCGGGGTCGCGGGGGTGCCGGAGCCTAACCCGGCTACTGAAGGGCGAAGGCAGGGTACACCCTGGACAGGTCGCCAGTCTGTCTCAGGGCCTCAATCACACACCCATTCACTCACACATCCACACCTATGGGCAATTTAGAGTCACCAATTAACCTATGAAGCATGTTTTTGGACGGTGGGAGGAAGCCGGAGTCCCCGGTGAAAACCCACGCATGCACGGGGAGAACATGCAAACTCCACACAGAAAGGTCCCAGCCGGGAGTCGAACCGGGGCCTTCTCGCTGTGAGGCAAGAGTGCTAACCACTGCGCCACCGTGCAGCCCAAATAAAAAGTATAAAAAAAAAAAAAAAGAGTATAAAGCAAAAATATTTTTCAGAAATCAAAAGGAAATTTTACAAAATAAAACAAAATAAGAAACTGGAAAAGGTATTATGTGGTATCTGGTATCTGTCTCAAAACTGTACGACTGGATAGCTCTAAAATTGCTCTCTATTTTTGTTTCACTGCTAATGTCTGGTTGGGGGTGTGAGCTAGCATTGAAGCATGTGAACAGATGGGGGGAAGGGAAGTGGGGGCGGGCTCACTCTACACATCAGAGGTGGATTTATGATAAACTACTGCCGCTCTGTAGAAACTATGTCCTTGAAAACAACACAAGTTTTTGGTTTTGGCCAAAAATGGCATAATATTAGTTAAAAGACCACTGGGAATTTAACATGGATCAAAAGAGGATTGGAGTGATCAAATTTCATCTGTCAAAAGATATGGCCATGCCAAATAACTTCCAGTTAAAACATGAGCATATGTCATCGTCCAAGTAGTGATGTTGCATAATACCTAACTTTTCTGGTGTGTTATTTTGTTGCATTTTTTTTAATTTCTTGAAATTACTTTTTTTTTTTTTTAATTCCATATTAATTTCTAAAATGAAATGTTTCTTAATCATTGTTCCTCTTTTTTACTGATTTAATAATTCTACTGATCTGTAAAATGTTTTTGCTTTGAATAATTTGTTAATTTTTCCCTTCAGGGCCACCGTAGCCTCACTACCCGTCTTCCCTTCCATCCCCCGTGTTCACACCCACACACAGGCAGCCGGGGTCCGCACACATCATGGCATTCAAGTTAGCCATCATTAGGACCCTCAAGTGTCATCGTATGTATCAAGAGAGAATTGAATTTCTGGTGGAGCCAGTCAGATGGAAGTCATCAAAGCTCTGCAAAAAAATCAATACCTGGTCTACACGAGAAAGCAAGAACAATGCCACGAGGCAGAGTTTGTAGAATCCAAATCAATACTCCAAACAACTAAAAGTAAGACGAGACACTCCATCTGATATATATATATATATATATGTGTTTTTCTTTTTATGCTGGCAGACGTCATGTTTGCATCAGCGCTGTTTGGAGGCTGATTTCTGCGAAAAGTGCATGCAGGTTGTTGTTTTTTCATCTGAGAACACACAGATAGAGGCAGCGTGGAAGCAGGGAGGCGATCTTACCCAACACCATTAGCTGGGCGCTGTAATAAATAGTGCCGTGTTTGTTTTCGGCCACACACTGATACATCCCGGAATCCGACAGGTTCAGCGCGGTGATGGAGAGGGCCCCATTCTCGATTTGCACGCGGCCCTGCGGAGCACAGAGAAACAAATCTGCATATCTGTCGCACCACCGAACCCCGTGAAGTCCAAAGGCACGGCGGCAATTACTGCCGCTGCAATGACGGGGGGCGGGGGAGAGGACAGAGAATTCCTAGAGAGCCGCGTGTCACCGCGTAATCATCTCAGAACAGATGAGGGAAACTGCTGTAAACGTGTAAACGAGTATCAGAGATGTGGAATAAAGTTATTAGAAGCTTTTATTTCCTGAAGTCACTCAGAATCAAGAAAAAGAGAAACTAGAGGCTTTGATGATGATTTTTAAATAGTAAGTGAAACAATCAAAGGCTGGAGGTGGAGGTGGCAACATTGCTTCTTTAATTGCACTACTTGATTACGTTTTTTGTTGTAAACCTGCACAGACTGAAGCACTTAGGGCCAAAATCTTTGAAGACGTGGAGCTGTGACGGTAAACAATGTTTCATTTTTAAGTTACGTTCACACAGAATGCAATCTGTACGCACAGGAGGATCCAGTTTTAATGTTAAGTCGATGTTCAACCAGATGTTCTGCAGCGTGTTTGGCCCGGCAACACATTTCAGGCGCAGTGTTTTCAAAATGCAAATAATCTAAACTTTGGTGAAGACGTAGCATGGCGTCAACCAACCAGGAGCTCAGCTTTGGCCCATGATGTGTGTGCGCTCCTATTTGCATCAAGACAATAACAAGAGCTAATTTGACATGCGTCCAACAAGAGGAAACGAACGGAAATTTTACACGCCAATTGTGTTTGGTATAAACACAGTAAGAGTTACGTTTTGGTTTTTAAGACGGTGATAAAGTATAGAAACAATAGACTTTTTGTCATGTCCCTAGCTGAAGAAATGTTGCACCAATTGTGCTGCCTTTATGCTAAAGTTTATCTTGCAATTGTCCTTAGCAACCAATGTTTGCCCTTATCACTTTTATGTAACTGATGTAATGAAACACATTTATGTTTAGAATGGATAAGATTTTCATCCCTAGAAGCTCATTTAATTACAGTACAATCTATGTTCTTTTATTTATTTAATTTGACTTATTTTACAATGTATTAAACAATGATTCCAGAATAATGCTTAAATTGTTGAAACATATCCTAAATTATTAATGTATTTAGCCTTTTTTTAAACAACAAAAATCCCAGACATTGAGAACATACTGTGTTTGTCTCATAATAAAAGATCTAAAGTGTATAGAAATATTGAAATTTTAAAATTTTAAAAATTAAATTAAAAAAAAAAACAAGCAAAGAAAATATTTAGTTAAAAACATTGTGAAAACTATTTACACAATTCTGGGAATTATTCAAAAGGGTATGCCAATAAGCTAAAAACTTCAAAGCTTATAACATTTTGAAATATTATTGTTAAATTTTGAATGAAAACTATGCTAATGGCAGGTCAGCGCCATTTGTATAATTAAACACGTCCAATGCAATTGAACAACCTATGAATTCAGAGCATTGACTATATAAGAGAACTGGATCAAACGAGTGTTGTGTCACCCATAGAAAATGTCTTACTTTCAGTTCCAACGAGGTCAATTCAGTCGCCATTTTGGAACCAGAGATAGTTAGGAAGCAGTGATTAGACCAAGTTGCTCTTGAGTCAAGGTTTCTATGGCAACCACTCAATCATGAGTGAGCTTGTTAGAAGACCACACCCCTTCCACTGAAATCGGGTTCGGAAGAGTCTGTCGGTCTAAAGCTTCGAACATTCAGCGCTCAATGCTGAATGCTCAATTTATAATTTCAATAACATGAAATACAGAAAAAAATATCTTGGGAAAAAAATCAATTAGCAAGAACAATTTAAAAAAGGTATTAGAGCAAGAATGGTTGTTCTGACAAATATAATGACTGAGTAATGGAGGTTTATTTCTCAGATTTTGGCTTCTTGGGATCAGTGCGTACTTCCTGTTTGGAACTAGAGAGGGGAGGGGTTACTCAGTCCAGTTGTCATATACAGTCAGCGGTTCAGAGATGGTCAAAGAACGTCTGTTATGTAACACCTCAGGTGTAATGGGGTTAAAACTAATTTATTTTGTTGTGTTTTGACATAAGAAATAAAAGAGAGTAACTTTGATGTTGTAACATTTGAATTTGCAGTTCATCATAGTCCCTGTTGAAAATTCAGGGATCCCAACGTTTCCACAAGATTCAAATCTTCGGTTTGTGACGAGGCATCAAGACATCTAAGAGCATCTCAAACCTCGGCCGTCACTTGCTCCCCGTTCTTCAGCCAGCTGTAGGACGGTTTGGGCTTTCCGCTGGCTTTACACTCCCAGAAGAGGTTTTCCTCTATGGACAAAGCCGAGTCCGTCATGGTCTGGATCCAGTGAGGTTTAGCTGGGAGAGTCAATAAAGGATTACCAATTTAAAACTGTGTTTTTAATTATAAAAGCCTCGGACTTGCAAAGACGTTTTATCAGGAATCACAAAGGCGTAAAAATAAAAAAGTATTTAAAAAAAGCAGGCGTGTAATAATAAAGTTTGAGTTTGAGCTTCAGAAATCATTTTTTAAGCCTCTGAAAATTATATTCAGCCCTCGTGGAGAGCTGGCTGTGGAAGTTTTATAGCTTTTATCCAGACTGTTGTAAACAAACAAATGGGATTCAAGCGGCCGTTTCCTGTTCTGAATATCTGTTACAGTCGTTCCCGCTTTCATTGTCATTCAATTTGAAAGAGGTTGGCTCACCGTGGAATGAAATGCGACCCCGCGCCGCATTTTTTCCTCGCCGATTCTCCGCCATGCATTCATAGGTGCCTGAATCGTCCTGCTGGAAATTGGGTATTTCCAGGACGGCGTTTGAGTTCTTCATTTTCACCTTGCTGGGGAAAGGAACGCCGCTGGTCCTCCTCCAGCTTATTTCTGGCACCGGGCTGGAAAAGAGGAACAAAAGTTTGTCCGGACTGATTCTTCCGATTTCAAATGACTTTCAAGGAATTCTTACTTTCCCAGAGCGAAGCATTCCAGTTTCACCACCGACTCTTTGGCAGCTGGAACTGGATCTGGAAAATGAACTTCTATTTTGGGTTCATATTCGCCCATTACACCTAAAAAGACAAAAAAATAAATAAATAGAAGATGACACGTTTGGCGGGTCTGGAATGAGGAGCAAACAATGAAACTCGAACATGGAAAATCCCACAAAGCAAAAACTGACCACTCCCGGGCGCATAAAGAGAGGGGGGAATCAGAGGTAAGTCATAAAAGATTCAGGACGCACATCAGAGAAAAGGAAGGCCGCTGGAGATTTATCACTTAAGCGATCTGCGAATGTGCCTTCATTTATGACGTTATTTATATTCACATCACACGGACGGCCCATATACTTCTTTTCAGAATTAGGAGCGTGCCCTTTACCATCCCCGGTTCCATCCCCACAGCCGGGAGCAGGAGTTAATCTCACATCCTGCGCGTGCCTTCAGATTAAAAGCCCCAGCAGACGAGCTGACTGTTTTTCTCTATCGATGGTGCAAATCTTAGTTAGAAGGGATAACTGTTTATTACTTTAATACTCAACAAGTAGGGGTGTAAGTAAATATCAATTCAGTGAAAGATCACAATAATTCATTTGTCATTACTTGTACTGATTTAAAATGCTACCAAGGTGAAATTTAATTAATTATTTATAAGCAAACATGAAGTTCAGGATCTTACCAATTTTTTTTCCAATTAAACCTCCGACCACTAGTTGGCAGCGTAGCACACAAAGTTTCTTTGAGCAGTTCTACACCGCACCAAAAAAACAACAACAAGATCTCGGGAGACCTACTTGTGCTAGTACTTGTGTTGTGAACTCATGAGCCGGTCTGACAGGGGTCAGAACCTGCGGATCCAGATCCACATGGGTCTCTTTTATCTCTCCATGGTGGCTCCTTGGCCAAACATAAGATAAGTCATGGAGACTGCTGACTCAGCCATGTTGACCATCAGAGTCAGCAGCTCCCCCAGACCACAACTACCTAAAGAAAACAAATGAACAAAGCCCAAAAACTAAGACTACCAAGGTCCAACCCCAAACTAAAGTAACAAAACCCAGCAGTGTAAGACTGCTGAGGACAAAGAGGGGAAAAAGAACAAAGAAGTTATTTGGGCTTTAGTCACACATAAAAAAAAAGTAAAAATCACATTTTGAGAGATGCTAGGTTCTTTTTATAGTTTTGCTTTTGTTTGTGCCAAAAATAAACTTAATTCATATATATTATTTAAAAAAAAGAACATCATAAATGCAAATCCAAATTTCCTAAAGGCTAAAGTAAGACTATGCGGCTACTTCTAGATTTTGATCAGTAATTGTTAAAGGTTGCAGACCCCTGAACTAGGATGAGTACTGAACCAAAAATCAGTGAAATGTTGGTACTAGTACCATAAAAAAATGCAGATTTGAAATACAGTTGCTTGATGTTCTGATCATTAAATAAAATGTATTTTACAATTTTATTTATCCGAAAGGTGTATTCATGTTTACACAAAGATTTTTCTAAGTCCTCATCTTAAAAAAAAAAAAAAAAATTGTTTGGTACTGTCCTAGAAAACATTGGGATATGTATCGTATCGCGACACGTATCGGGATACGTATCGTGGCACTCGGATACGTATTGTTTCATGGCACATGTATTGGGACACGTATCATAGGGGCACATGTATTGTGATACGCATTGTATTGTGGCACGTGTATCGGGATACATATTGTATCATATCCGGATATGCTTTGTAGCACATGTATCGCGATACATATTGTATCGTGGCACATGTATTGGGATATGTATCACCAGACTCATATGCATACATCTGGATGTTACTGTGAGTTTTTGGGTACCGGTGTGTCTTGCAGTTCTAAATGGAACGTGTAGTTAGTATATCATGAAGTATTTGTAGTATATTATTAGTAGCTTTGGCTTACGATGTAGGCTCTGGGTTATGCTGCGCTACGGTACCCTTATGCCACACTCTAGTCGTTAGTAAGGTGCAAGAACTGGTCCCTTGTTGACAAATGCAACGCACAGAGTGTGTGTAGGCTTCTAACACGAACTACACTGTTTTCTAGAGTGAGCACTGAACATGTGAACAGCCTTAACGAGCGATCTAGAACCTTCTCATTTTGTGCGCCCTGTAAACGACTGCTTGTACCCACACCTAAGGGCAGTTGTGACTGAGGCCAAAGATGGAACCATAAATGGTGTAATGCACTAAATACCCCCATTCAATCAGCCGCTTTTGTTCTGCGACTTTATAGAATTCAATTACTAGTTGGTCCCAAATATTGCCTTTTTACAGATGGTTTATTGGACATCTGTAGACAATGCTAGCTAGAAGCAAGATCATTGATGTATTGATATCTTGTTGGGCCTCTGTGCAATACGAGCAGCGATTGTAATTAAAGCCGCGAGCGGCATCGAATGGCCCTTCCCCTACAGCCCAAAGGGACTCGTACGCCACGCCAGCAGTTGTTGAGGGAAACACTTGGAATCACAACGCCAGCTGGAGTTGAACCTAAATTTCCATAAAACACCAATGAAAGTGGATGGAAAACCACAATTGAGTTCAACATTGTGTGAAAATGATGAGTCTACAACAACCATGCTCTATTTTCTTCTTTTTTTAGATCCTCGGTTGGTGAATATTTGACAACTTTCTTGGGCTTTTTCTTAAAGTGAAATTTTGTTGCCAGTGTCTACACATCTACATTGTTTTTATTATAACATCATTAAACTACTTATGAATGTGCCCAACTTCTCATACTAAATCATATGATGTCATGGCAAACGGATACATGGAAATAAAACATCAGTCTAGTGTGCAAGATGAGCTTCAAATGGGACGGAGAACGTTAATCCTTTTATTTCTTTCAAATCAATATTACCTAGTGTTCAAATTTGTTTTAACTAACCCTATTTACCTCTGAAGAAAAAGGCAGCGAAATGCTGTTTTATTTTCTGTGCATCAGTTGATTAGGAATGCAGTTATGGTATGTCAAAGCGAAAAAGGGTCACAAACCTAAACTGGGGGGTTCCGGTCGAGGAGTTCCAGCCAATGATTTCAGGCGCAAATTATGATTTTTTTGTGGACAGCTCTGGCACGAAAGAGGGACTTCCGGCTACAGATTTTCGAGCGCCATATTTTTTCTATGTGGTCAGATTCTCTTGCTTTACAATGGTGAAGTGTTTACAAAATCAGTATATAATAGCAGCTTCTGTTGGGAATTACATGGGAATTACATCAATTAAGTTAAGAATGTATGTTAGTTCAAAGGGCATGGGTTATTTTTATGGTGACAGTGTAAAATGGTTACATTTCCCATTTGGAAAGAAAAATAACAATAAAAAAAAAAGTTTTACTTTATGACAACTATTTCAGTCAGGATACCACAAAAAAATCAATGGTCTTAGCTGTGATTTCTTATTACACTGAAATGTTGGATCAATTGCCAAAAGTTTTGTAATTTGTGACATTTGAAATTTTTAGTTTTCATCAAATTAAAATTTTAAGTTTATGGTTTATTCAACTCAAAATTTGATAAAAGTAATATTTTAAATGTAACAAATGACAGAGCTTTGTTAATTGATGCAATGTTTCACTTTTTACAGTGTACGAGTGGCTCTTCTGGTTTCCACCATGGATAAAAGTTAATGCATACAATTGTTTTTTTATTTTAATTTTTACATCTCTATGTAAGTGTCTGTTAGCGGATCTTAATTCAAAACATCTCAACTGTGATTTCAAGAAAGGGGTGGAGTCTTGTAATGACACAATCCCCAGCTTAATAACTGGCTTTAATTAGAATATAAACCTATCCTAACCTATACCTCACCTTCACCTAGCAATAGTTGGGATAGGCTCCAGCAACCCTTTAACCCCAAAAATGTATTAAGGGGGTTTAGAGGATGGATTTTTAGTAGAAATGCAGTCCAATACCAAAGCTGAAACCGCATACAAAAAAATAATAAAAAAAATAAATAAATAAAAAAAACAAATTAAGTGGCTGGCTGGAAATTCTTTTGACCCCTGAATTAAAAAAAAAAAAGTTTTAAGTTAAAAAAAAAAATCTCCACAATCAACAAGCTACATCCTCAGCGTGACTCAAAAATCAAAGAGGCCTGGTGTCTTGCCTCTGGTCTTTAGCGAGAATTATCTCCAGAGTTCTAGAACTTACTGGTTCTCCACTCCACACTTCCCATCAGCCCCTGCTGTCACTTCCAGGAGCCCAGCAGCTGGTTCCCATCAGTAATCACTCGCAGCAGTATTTAGTCTCAAAGTCTTTTTTTTTGTGCCACTCTGCCTGCATCATTGATCGGTCTCATCCTGACCTGATCTTCTGTTTCATCTAACCCTGCTCTGCCTGCCGCCTGCCCTGACCCTCGCCTGGACCCTAACCACTCTGGTTGTTCTCCCATACTCGTGATTGACCCCTTCTCGCATGACCTTGATTTAGCTTTGTGGACTTTTAGCAGTGCTTCACGCCTGTTGTCCTGTCTGTGCCAAATAAACCTGCTGCACTTGGATCCAGCCGTCTGCCTGTTTGTGACAATGGTTACTTTATGTATGTTTTGTGGGGTGTAATGGAATCATACAGGCATACATTGAAATAAAACTGCTGTTCCAAAAAGAAACATGTCTGGCACGGGTTAACTCAAAGGAAAGTCTCACCGTCGTTCCTGAGGACCAATGGTGTTGGAGAGCTGAGGGCCTTCTCCCTGGTGATGGTGTTGTTCACCACACAAGTGTAGTTCCCAACATCTGAGGGCTCCACTTTGGCGATATACAGACTCCCGGTCTCCTGGGAGATGAACCTTCGGCTGTCTTGCTGGACAAAGTATGGATACTGGTTGAAGATCCAGGCAAAAGTCAACTCTGCGAGAGGGATGAGAAGAAGACAACGATAATAGGGTTAATAAGAGTATAAGGCACATGTGTCAAAGTCAAAGCCGCTGTAGAAGAATATCTGGCCCTCCAGCCCTCCAGACTCAGGTGACCAGGATCAATGAAAAGTCTATGTAAATGCGCATATATGCGTGTTTTGGGCGTCTGCATTCAAAGCTGTTGCATTCACGGGTAGCTAGGACTTATTCGGCCTCCAGGTACCAAACATGCACAGAATTTCTTTGTTTTTGACACCGATCTGGAAATAAAGTTTCACAAGATTCTCCTCGTCTTTCATCTTTGAGCTTGGCTCTGATAAACAGACAACTTTGGTACTTTTCTCTCGTTAATTTATTATTTTTTTCTCGTACATTTATGAGATTTAAAGTCATACATTTATAGCACTGGGTTGAAAAAATCAATAACTTGACCTGACTTGATCTAAGCTTAATAGATCAACAATCAATCCATAAAATTAGAGATCAATGCAACGTATAATTCTAAAGTCCGCGAGAATGATGCTAACGTATATTGGAATTTCGCATAGGATGGCTAACGCTGAAGTTCGGTCAATCTCAATTACTAAATGAATGTACTCACAGGCATGAATTTCAAAACTCTTTTAAGGAAAGATTTTGAAAGTAATCATTTGTGGTCTAAATCACTGTTTTTTTGCTCATTCTCCTTCTGAAATAAGGTGTAATACTACAACACAATCACTACCTAGTGGCCAAATTCTCCAGGAGAGGAAGAACAATTGTTGGAGCTTCTCCGTTTGAGAATCCGTGTAACACTGTATGTTATTAACAATCTCAATATAATTTCACAAATACATTTTACAGTATGTGAACTGTATCAGATTAATATGAAAATCTTCAAAAGATCTATAGATTAATAATGTATTTCTAAACAAGTGTGTGAAAATTTGTAAACTTTGAATTGATTTAAATTCAATCCAATCCAATTCACTCAGTGGATCGAAAGCATCAGGAGAAAAAAATCGAATTGATCCAGGGCTGGTGAATCGAATTGATTCTCGAAATGTATTGTCAATTCTCAGCCCTATAAATTTACAACTTAAAAGAAACACAAATTTTCACAATTTAGTGCATGATATTTAAACAGTTACGATTATTTTTCTCGTTAATTTACAAGATTTAAAGTCGTAAATATACAACTTTATTCTCATAATTTAACAGTTATGACTTTATTCTTGTAAATTCACAAGATTTAATGTAATAAATATACAACTTTATTCTCATAATTTAACAGTTACGTCTTTTTTCTTCTAAATTTACAA
>NC_050516.1:4694276-4696226 GCF_002922805.2 Oryzias melastigma | reverse complement strand
CCCTAATACTCCGGAATACTCATACTGTGAATGAGCATGAAGCACTTTGGGTCTTTAAGAAAAGTAGTTAAGTGATATATCAATATACATTTACCTTTAAACCATGATGGAGGTCATAGAGGTCAAAATGAGCAAATTACAGAGGGGAGTTCAGACGATCAAAATATATCGTCTACTGGTCAACAGAAGCGTGACAGGCTTGATCTATGCCTCTCCAATCTATGACTTCTGCAAAAAGTAAAGTTCAAAACCTTTTGTGTTGAACCGTCCCACCATATAGACCCTCACCACACAGGACTTAAACCCGTGACCTTAATGTGCGAGCTCGTCACGTCATTTTCCTCCCTCCTTCTGGAGCTACCAAGACTGTAACAGTTATCAGTGCAGAAACATGGGAGCCCAGAGGAAAGGAAGCGAAACAAACTGGATTACAGCGCATCAGTGGCCCTCCCCCGACACATGGCCTTCATTCCCCGGGTCCCTGAGTGATTTAGTCTGAGGGCGGCACGAACGATTAAACGGCCAGATTGCGGGATCAATGAATCGACATACGGAAATGGGGAGACGCGGTCATTTGCCTTGGCGAGCGGCAGACCTTCTACGAAAAAAAGAGAAAGATCTGTCGTGATGAATTACTGTGTCATTTTCAAGAAGGCGCAACGCTACCTCCACGAGCACAAAGACGCCCCCTCCGTGTAATCCTTCGACTGCCGAGGTGAGCGGGGGTCTTAGTCACAAGGTGTATGCAGTGACTGTCAATCATTCCCCCACAACTCCCCTGAGGGGGGCCAGGCCGCGAATGGATGGATGGATGGGGCGAAGCGTCCGAGCTGAGCGCAGCGATGCAGATACAAAGCTCCTTCTGATTAAGGAAGCAGGAGCCACGAAACCCCGAGTCAGCGTAACCCTTATCTGAACTACAGGGCTCTTCCCTGCAAAGACAGTTTTACAGAGGCGCTCTTTGTGAAGAGTCAAAGACCTGCACTAAATCCAATCAATCAAATACTTTCATTTATAAACATTTGCTTTATTACACAACTGATTCTAAGGCTACATCGTTTTATTCCTCAGATCCACGTGTAATCCTATTGAAATGCCTCGAGTTAAAGATTTGATCTTTCTCTACGAATACAGCTGAACTCTAAGTACAAAATGCCATATCAGCTGCAAAAATGGACGAGACAGCTAAAAAGGAGCTAAAAAAAAATCAGATTACCACAAAAAAAAAATGAATTAGTAGAAAAAGACAAAATAATAATAGAAATGTTTGAAATTTGAAATCTAATACACAAAATGAACAGCAAAATCCTAAATTTGCTAAAAAAAAAGACCAAAAAGTGAAAAACAAATGGAGTCAGGGTAAGAAAGACAATATTTTGCCAAAAGAAGACCAAAGAAAGCAAAATTGAATGCTAAATTTTCAAAATAAAAAATGGGAAGTATGGTGCTAAATTAGCCTTAATTAAGATCACAGAAATGAATTTAAAGCAGTAAAAAAAGACTATATATAGATTCATATACAAATAATTAAAATCCTAAAAATGCTAAATGTTGATGGAGTAAGTGATATAAGTTAGTCAAAGCCTTTCAGAAATACTGTAAATCCATGCCGAAAAAACTGCATGTCTGCAACTTAAAGCTTTTTTTTTAGGGAATTCAATGAATTTTAGTTAAATAATAGAACATTTGAATTACAAACAAAATTAAAAATAAAAGAACCGAAAAGCCACAATAATGCTGGAAACAATATACAATAATAATCAAAGAAAACAACAACATCCAAAATCAGCTAAAGACTGTTTCAAATAAAGTGAAACACAAACTTAGATGCTTAATTTTCAAAAGAAAAGGTCAAATGGGAATTCCATCCATCCATTTTCTTGACCGCTTTGTCCCGTTCGGGGTCGCGGGGGTGCCGGAGCCTATCCCGGCTACTGAAGGGCGAAGGCG
>NC_050516.1:4673436-4694162 GCF_002922805.2 Oryzias melastigma | reverse complement strand
ACATTATCGAGACTATACTATGTCCTAACCTTACTACACACAAAATTAGCATATTTACAATGGCACCTAGCCTTGTTTATAAAATAAAAAAAAATAAAAAACAGATTGACATTTTGACAGAGGACCATGTCCCTCTAAAAATCGCTTCGACATCAGTAAACACAACCAGAATGAATCCATAAATAATTTATAAGGTTTTTAATTATTTTATATTAATTTATAACAATTATAAGACGCCTTGTCATTTTTTGGAAAAAATTAGGGGCCTTTAATTCTGCCTAATAGTGCAGAAAATAAAGTAATAATTGAAATTCTAAAATTAGTACATCAAACTGCTGGACTGTGAAGTGGCTGAAAAAAGGTTAAGGAGTAAGTGACATTAGACTGTCCAAACTTTACAGAAACAGTAGAAAAAATACACCAAAAGTTATATGTCAACAATTCAAGTTTTTTTCATTGTTTAATTTTTTATTTAAGTAGAGAATTCAAACTAAACTTTGGAAAAACTCTGGAATGCTTTGAAACTGTAACAATAGAAAGTATTTGGTAGCAGTTAGATCCAAAAATAGAAGAACTAAACAAGAAATATGAACAAAAGAGTCTAAAGTACGTGTGAATGTAATGCTTGTTGAGACATCTGGCCATATAATAGGCCAATCAAGTGCATAGAAATCCATAATGATGGTGTATACTGTAGTTGATTGATACAGTAGGCTGAAAAAACTGAGAATAAAAGTAGAGAGTGGGTGTCAGGGAGGGCGCGACAAGGTGAGAGGGAACGACAGATATATACGGCGTTAAGCTCACGCTGCCTTCACTTCTGAAAGTGTGGTAAAACACAAAAGCACAGTTACGGCGCCCGGTGGTGTATGAGCCTGAGTCAGAGCGGGGAGCTGTCAAACTGTATTTCACACGGAGTACTCTGACCCATTATACCAAAGACCAGCTGTACAATGCGCTGCGACAAACTGTTCTCTTGTGAAGGAAATTGGTTGTTCCACTGTAAAAGCCATTGTACCGAGAAGGTGACAAGCCAGGCAGCAGCCATTGTGCGAGTCCTAAGCTTCCAGCAGATATGCAGAGTGGTGGAGCCGTGAAGCCTGAAACTTTGTCTTCTCTCCAGAGCTTCTCGTTTACAGAAGACCGTCTGTCTGTTTCTCACACGAACTATTATTGACCCACTCTGAGGAAAATCGTGTTTTGGATGTTTTTTAACACGTTCTTGGCATTTCTAAGTATCTTTTTCATCACATCAATGTGAATCGGGAGCAGAATAAATGCTGTATCGTGATGTGGAAGATACAGCTAGATAGCTCCAATATTGCTAGCCACTTTTGGTGCTCCACTGATGTTAGCTTAGAGGTGTGAGGGCTGTAAGCAAGTGTGTAAACAGAGAGCTCTCAGAGACAGTACGGTAATCCAGTATTTTAAGTGTTTCCATTGGATAATGAACCTATTACACAGTACCGAAGCGTACTTCTTGGGGACCCCGTCCGGTGTAGCCGGTCCTGTCACTAGTTGATCTATATGCAGAACTCAGACGGTTTCACCGCTCACCCTGCATGCCCAAATCATACGTCACTCCTGCTAAAACATACTTTACGCTAGTTATGTAACGTGGTTGTGGGTGTCACGCCACTTTCGCTAAAGCATTTTATGGTTTTTTTATGTTTTTTTTATAGAGTTCCGTGTACAGATTGGATAGAGACAGGTTCATTGAAAAGTGGAAGGGTTGATGCAGAACCGCTGTATCCACCTGTTGATTGGCAGAAAGTGATGATGACATTAGAAACCGGCAAAATGCCTCTCATTTAAGCTAATGTTTCAAACATTCGTAAGCATTCAGGGTTTTGCTGTTTCCTGCGTTTCCTTTTGTGGTCACAAGTCTATATTAAAAGTGCCGGCAAACAACGGCAAGTCTCAGTGGAGCTGCAAACGTTCCTCAATGTCAGATGACTTCCACTGTTGTTGCTTTTCTAGTAGTCGCACTACAATGACGCAATGACACGCTAGCGGTCTACACCACGCATTCACTGAGAAAACAAACCAACCAGTAGAAGCGAGGCTTAACTGAGTGGAAACACTCAATAGAAATTAACTGGACCATACCGTACTACTCCTTACCAGACTGGACCGCTCAACGAAGAGAAGCACAATGGTACCACCCACAACTCACAGGCAAAATTCTAATGAAGTCCTGCCGCTCTGCAGAAACTATGTCCTAGAATGCGAAACAGGTTGTTTGATTTTGGCTAAAAACAACAAAATCATAATTAAAAGACCACTAGAAATGGTTTCTAAATAGTTCCAAAGATGATTGGAGTGGCTCTTTAAAGCATCTACTTTGGACGATGGTGTGCTGGAATACAAAGGACATTTCAATTATGTTCACAGTATCAATTAAAAATATATCAAACTGACTTAGATGCTTTTACCTTAAGCTTTTTTGCTGAAAAGTTGTGAAAGTGGAAAATTTAAAGGTTTAAGTATTTATTTTAGCACAAGAAAATAATTAGCTGATAACAAAAGAGATGATGTATCATTCAATCTTTGCAGTCCAAGATGAATTAATTAGTGTTTGAATACAAGTCCCAAAACAATAAAACACTTTTTTTTTACATTTTTCCTAGTAGGTTTTGAATACAATTGTTTTTTCTCAATTTTAAAGTCTAAATTTGTAGATATTTGTGGATATTTCACTTTAATTTCAATGCATGCTCTGAATGTGGAACATGACCACATAAGGGTTTATTCTCAAAGTGTAAGCTCTCCATTTTGGTTAGGGTGTCTTGGCAAAACCATTCAGACAAATCTTTATAGCTTTTAATAACCTATGTCTCTATAATAAGCTGGCTAAAGCTCAACTGAGGGGGTGGAATCCCACACAAAACCAAGACAAGAAGTCTAAAAAAAATCTTAGATTAGTCTTATTTTGAAGGCTCATGACATCAAGTTTTACATGTGTTTTGTTTAACCCAATGTATGAATACTGCAGGACAAATGTAGACTTATCAAACTAAGCAATGTTTTTTTTTAATTTTCGGTGAAAAATCCAGCTTCATTTTTATTTTGTTTCACAAGCAGTGGTTGAAACCCATGTTCTGTGTTGTTCCCATCACCTTTCTGTGATGTCGAACCATTTAATTCCAAACTCTGGCATAAAAAAATCTTCGTTTTTTTTTTAAGCCCAAGAGAAAGAACTGCTTTCTGGATGCTTTCCCTTCTGGAAGCCATAAATGGTTCCGGGCTAAAATTCCAGGCGATCAGCTGCTTCCAAAACACCCAGACCAGCTTGCCCTCCACAGATATTGTACTTCACCCAAATTCATTAAAAACTGTAATACTCATCCTTTGAGAACAGTTCCCCATCTCTAATCATACCATGTTTTATCAACACACAGAGCACACTCTTATATGAAACCCTTTTTTTTTTCCTTTTCACCAGTTACGTAATCCATAAACCGATACTAAGTGTAAAAGACATTTTTCAAGACCAACTCCAATCATCTTTTGAGCTATTTTCCAAGCATTCCTAGTGGTCTTTTAATTATGATATTGCTGTTTTTAGCCAAACCCAATAAACGTGTGTCGTTTTTGGACAGAGTTCCTACAGAGCAGCAGTTGTGCATTTGAAATTCACCTCAACGTGGGGGACGGTACTGTTGGTGCAGAGTAGTCCCTCCCCCATCCTATTTCGAAGTGGAACAAGGAGTTTGTTGCCCATCCAATGCATTTTCTACGTCACAATTTTTTCTTTTATCCGCACCTGATTTACCATGATTTGAATAAAAAACATTTTCAGAAATGTAATTTTAAGCTTAATTTTCTTAATACCCTCCATCATCAGATAAGTGCCACAAGTCACATGTCAAAAACTCTTTTATCAGAGTGGGTCTTTAAAGATCTATTGGTCTTGGAATTTTAATTATTTAATAAAACAGCAACTCCTTAGTGCTCCTCTCTCTAGATTTGATTTTAGGAAAAGCTTCCTATCTTTTCTTGAAGTATTGGGCATTGGTAGCGACACAGTTTCAAGCTAAACAAAGCTGAAAAAATTAACTGTTTTAGAGAACTGGGTACCCTCTAAAAGTATAACCTGGGTTTTTCCCTTTATTGTTTACAGGAGTACCTCAGGGTTTAGTGTTGGAGCCCCTTCTGTGAGCCATTAATTTCTGGCCAGATCATCCACTATGCAGATGATATTCTGATCTATCAGTCAGTTTGACCCTATTACATAAATCTGCCAGTGACTATCAAATGCTATCATTTTTTTCATATGAATGTGGTAAATGGAGAACTAGACAGAGACTAGGTTTTGGTCCATGTTTAGTTTAAGCTAATAGTTTCAAATCAAAGAACGAATCATAAGTTAACTTTTTTACTAAAATATGTTTGTGTTGATCAGTCAGCATAATATTTTTGAAGCACTCCATCCTGGTATGACTGCACTGTAAGACTATAAAGCCTGTGTTTTATTTTTGACAACATATCAAACTTTGTATTAAGTGAAGTACAAGCCTGTTAAGGGGAACCATCAAGGATGTCCTTCCAGAGGTTTCAGAATTATCAGTATTTCTAAAGTCACATTTTTATGGCTTGAATTGATGTTTTTCAAACACCATACATTAAAAAAACATGTTAAAAAATTTGCTTTGCAAAATTTGGCATTGGATGGAGCCGTTTTGTGTCGTTTTTATAATGGTTCAGTAAACAGTTTGCATTGTTTGTCTCGTTTTCACCAGGTTACCATAGTAACCTTGCTAAAGTGGAATTAGAGCAACAGCTCTTTCCATTGATAGAGGAAAAATGAAAAATGACCCCAAACCCTAATAGGAGGTAAATTTGTATTTTTACTGCACTTTAACTTTAGTGAACTGCTCTACAATTTGCACTGCTCCATTTACCATCCCCACTTTTCCGTAGCTGTGTGACAGGGTTGCCCGAGCCTTTCCCATCTGTCTTAGAGTGACGGAAGAGTACACCAGTCCATCACAGCGACACATGTAGACAAAGACTTATTCCTAAGGGCATGTGGTGTATTTTTGGATCGTGGAGGGAAGCTGGAGTATTCCAGGAAACGTGCACAGATGCACAGAGAGAACACCCAAACGTCACATAGAAAGGCTCCAGTTGGCATTTTGAAACTCCTGCTGTGAGGTGATGGAACTAGTCATCACACCATCGTGCTCACTCCTACTTCAAATAACCCTTGATCTGTGGGACAATGAAATTCACCAAAAAAATGTAACTGTTGGCACAAGATGATGGTTTGATGAGAAATTCTTTCAAGATGAGACCACAACTGACTCAGGGGTTGTGTCTAAATCCCCTCACTACTTCGTACACCATATAGGGCGTGCACCATTTTTTCAGGGTGTCCAAATCTACATTTAAACCCAGCCAGCAAGGCCAAGTGGGCCCTATATGGTTTAAAAGTAGGCAGATGTGGGCTCCAAAGGGGTTTAGGGGTTATTTCAATACAGCGGAGCTCGCTAGCTTGTTACACATGAGCTTACTAGCACGCTATGCTGTCTACTGGGTGGCTGGCTAGGGTAGCGAGCTAACCCACTGAGTCCCTACTTAAGCCAATGTGGCAAACACAGGTGGGGCCACCACAGAAACTGTGGACAAACCCAATTGGGCCCACATGTACACCAAATGGGGCCTACTTTGCCTTGCTGGCTGGGATGAGTAATCAAACAGGGAAGTTGGAGGTTGACTCTGCCCACAGCCAAAATTTGACAATCTAGTCAGAGGACTGGAGCTGGAGAACAGGACTGTTATCATTACTGGAGCTGCACATGGGACTTCTGAATGACGTGGGACTCAAATGGTTTGACCAAAAACAAAATTCAAATGTAATACCTCGATTATACCTCTGGAGCAGCACACAGACGGTTTTTGATCATATTTTCATGAATTAAGCAAGTTAATTTTAATTTATAGAGGTCAATAGCCTAAAAAAGTTGATTTAGGGTTTGGGTACCCTTTAATGTCTTTATAAGCCGATTGATTGGCCCTCACACTTTTTCACCTCATCAAATCCGTCCCTTTTTGAAACGTTTGGACACTCTTTGTTTAGGGAGTTGTGAGGGAATTCAGGCATACCCACGGACGGCAAAATGTTTCCACTTGTCCAGGAAAGTTCAAATTTTTAGATGTGAATGCAGCAAATGTAAACACTGGTTACTAAGCAAATCTGTAAAAAAGTCACTTGGTCAATGTGGTTGCTGGGGTGCTACATCCTCATAGCTGCAGGCATTTGGAAGGAAAACAGATTTCCAGACTATTGTCATTCAGGACTGACACCACAGTTAACTTGAAGAGATGCGAAGGACCAGCTTTAGTGGAACTTCCTGCTCATGGGAAACGGCAGAACAACTCAGTCCTGCTTTCAGCTTTAGGTAGGGTCAAGAATTTCTTAGTGAAATTTGGGCCATAAGCAACAAATACTAAAATTGTACACTATAAAAAGTGAAACATTGCATTGATTAACAAAAGTTCAGTAATGTGTCACATTTAAAATGATTAGTTTCCATCAAATAAAATATCGAGTTATATTATTATTGAGTTTACTCAGCTCAAAATGTTAATTTGATACAATGTTTCACTTTTTACAGTGTAGATGTCAGAATGAAACACAAGGTTGTTCTGTTGTGCATCCCTGAAATAAAACATATGAAAAAATGCAAGCATACCTCCAGAATGTGGGGGAGGTCCACACAGCAGAACTACTCCTTGGCCCTCTCGAACGTTAACGGCGCTCCTCACCATCTGGGTTTTGAAGTTGTAAAAAAAAAAAAAAAAAAAGTAATTGAAATTCAGATACATTTCAGAATGAGTGTGACAGTTTTATACCTTTCTTTTTTTACGATAAAAGCCACTTTTCCTAGATTCTCATCCCTTAAATCACAAAGGAGCATTTCTGACGCTACATCTTGAGCACTTTAACGGCGGTTCGCTGATTGCCCGGGGACGCCTCCTGACAGCAGCCGATACTTTTCAAAGGCATCCGGGGTGCTGATGAAATAGCCAGACTCGCCTTGGCGACGTTTCATTGGCAGACGCGAGCTGTGGTGGCAGTGGTAAAGAAATTAGACTGCAACGGGATCAAATGAGCAGCGGAGAGGAAGGAAGCGCTCGGACTGAACAAACACGGGGGCTTGTCCGTGACAAATGATAGTTTGTAGTGCCAGCAGCAATAAGTAACATCATTATTAAATGTGGTGTAATATTGCACTTAAAAGCATTAGCTTTCTCATCAATACTCTCAGCACAATCTATTCCCCTGCAAATGAATGGGCAGCTGCTGGCTACAAAAGAAAAAAAAGAGAAAATCTTGAATGATAAACCACCTCCGGCTCCATGACTGATGGAGGGAAGCTGGTGCATTTCGCTCGTCTGCACCCCCTGGCTAACAGCCTAGAGCGAGCCTTCCAAACACAAACAAAAGAAAGTCAGTGTGACCGATAAGGGAAATTAGAGGGAGGAAGATTATGGAGAGAAGTGGGACAGAGTGCCGCTAAGATTAATGAGCGGCTCTCTGTTGACCGCCGCAGAATCAAACAGAGCAAAGTCACAGTAGGACCACGGGAGGCCAAAGGGGGAGGTGGTGACTTGAAATACCGACAGAGGTAACATCCTTGTGATCCTTGGGGCTGCTTCGGCCAACACCGGTTTCATTTCCTGACATTTTCTGATTCATAGGGGAGGAAAATCACAATCTGACATCCCAACAAGCTACTAGTTATAACTTAGCTGTGGAAGGAATGACTTTTTCACCAGATATTGCAAAAACTGCACGGAGTTGTAGTCTGCTCGATGCTGGAAGGGCGTCAGAACAGAAGAATAATGGCTTTCGCTGGAGTGAACTGACCACACATCGCAGCTCTTGAGAGCCAGAGGCCAAACTCAGTATAGCTTCAGCGATTTCTTTGTAAGCAGAATCAGTCTCTGTCGCACAGGCCAAGAGATTGCAGAGGGAGACCACCACAGCTCAGAGATGATTGGCCCGGGTTACGGCGCCACGGCAGAGATATCTCCCTGAATTATTTTTCGTTCTCTGCCTCAGAATTCCTGTGCAAAGAAGGGTTTGACCCATCGATGTGTGTGGAACATCAACCGAAGAAAAGCTTGTTTAAACGAGGTCAGGGTCTTACCCACTTATAGCAAATCTGTGAGTCGACGTCCAGACAGCAATGAAGCAAGAAGTAAATGTAGCATCTGGCATATAAATGAACAGTTTTAACATTTCACAGAACATATTCATTCCTTTTATTTTTTACTTGTTTTTGCTGTCTGCACTTTCTTTTAGCTAACTTAGCATTCAGAATTTTATGCTAATTTATCATACATACAGTGCATGTTATTGACTTTTTGTCTTTGCCGCTGTTTTCTACTTCCTTCGGTTTAGTAGATTAACCACCCCACTCAAACCACCTTTATTTAGCAGGCTATTAGCAAAAACCTATTTTTGTTGCAATTTAAGCTAATCATTTTGCACAAAAAAGTTTATATTGCTTGTTTTCAGCTGTTTCACATCGTCTTCAGTTCCTTAGCAATTAGCTTTTATGTAAAACTGTCAATATTTGTTTATTCATCTTATTCTTAGCAGTGCTCGATATAATTGAAAGTTTGATTCTTTCATTTGTTTCACCCATTGTGGTCAAGTAGTTTTAGCATTCATGCTAGCATTTTGTTGTTTACTTTTTGAGTTTAGCTTGTTTTCTTTTAGCTAGCTTACATTTACCTCTGCTACTTTAAAACGTTGAAGTGATGCTGTGCTTTTAGGCATCTTGTTAATGTTTTTGTGTCTTTTTCACTTACATATCCATTTAAACTAATAATTAACCTATGAAGTAATTTAAACTTGTGTCAGCCACTTAGCTTAGATTTTTCCTGTTATTTTTTGCTGCACTCCCACACTTTTATTAGTCAACATGATGCCTTGAAAACTCAAATTCCTCCACTACAGACAAGTTTGATATTCTAATGTTTACTTATTGCAAGTCCTTTGCTTCATTTAAAATTTAGTTTTTAGCATTTAAAGTAGCCATTTTTAAAAAAATGTTTTTCACAATCTTATTCATTTGCACCATTATCTTAATCTATTTAAGAATTGTCACAAGGATTTTGCATTTTTAGCAAATAATTATTAAGCATTCATTGGCTCATTATCAGTCAATTTTGTTAGCTATTTTAGCTCTTTAGCATTTTAGCAGCTAAAGCATTTTCTCATTACAGGGGTGGTTTAAAAGTCTAGACTGGGGCTACGTATGAATTCCCACACTAATCCCTAACTACTAAAAAAAAATATGTAGTGCGGGACTACATGGTGCCCTGGATTTTATTAGCAAGCCACGCTCACTACTTTTCTTTCGTTTTTCTGAATGCCGGATATGATGTCATCAATTTCATTAAGGAAAAATCTAATCAATCTAAACACTTCATGACTTCTATTTGTAACTCCACTATGTTCTGATAAAGGAAATATGGATGGTTTATTAAAAAATTTCATTTAAACACATATTTATTTTTTTGCAAAAATTGTCCAACCACAATGCATTGTGGTCCATATTTGCTAATATAGCATGCATCGATGCACGCTAGTTTTTTGCAGACTTTAGGGGAATTTCTTGTGCACTCGGTTTTGGAATTGTAGATTTGGACAGCACTACAAAATGGCGAACGCACTATATAGTGGACTATATAGTGGACTATGTAGTGAGTGGGGAAGAAATGTGGACAGATCCCAGGACTTGTTAGAAATGACCTGAAAATCATTCTAATGAGATGAGCTATGAGATAAAGTCTAAAATAATGTTATGTCTACTTACATAATCATGTGATTTATTGCTACTTATGGACTATTAATGACCTGAATCTGTGTTGGTAAGGTATAAATATCTGATTAAAAGTTATGAACGGGATATTGATAATTCATGTAAAGAAAATGGTAAGGTAGAGTCAGGGGCAGATTATATAAATTTGCTTCCTCCCACACCCTTTAAAGCAATCTGTAATTTGATGCCTAGTTATCCCTTGTCTGCCATCTTTGGAGGGTTGTAAACCTCTGTTGATTGTACTGAACATGTATTATTCTTGGTTTGGTTGCTTGAAATAAACCATTTCATATCAAAAGTAGTTTCGAATCAAATGACAAATATAAGATACAATGTTAAAAAAATATAAAGAAATAGGTTTAAAAATGTAGATTTAATAACATTCTGCATGTCTGAGAGTCATTAAAGAAATAATTTGTCTTTTTTTTTAACAATTGCAACTGGTTTTGGGAGACAAAAAAAAAAAATCCCCCAAATCCAGGGCCCTATTACAAGGAAAAACAGTATCAGCCTTCTTGATGCAAGAGGCCTCCCTCACCATGCAATAGGCCAGACAATAAATGTCAAGCAGATCTGCTCTTCACTTGGCCCGCACAAGTGAGATTCATTACTGAGCTATAGGGGTAATGGCAGTCCATCTCACAAGAGGAAGTGAAACGCTCCCTATCCTTGGGATGAGATCAATAGTTAGCAGCCTTGATCAGGAAAAGATTGGTGCCTCTATAGGGCCTGTGCGGAAGGTAAGTTCTCCCTCTTTTGTCTTTAATGCCGCCGTTAAACATACATGCATTATGCATGAAGCGAATGATTGCTGAGCAAAAGTACGAAAAAATGTCTTTGTCTGTCGAAAAGTCTGGATCACAGGATGCGGAGGATCACTTGACAAAATACGAGTGTGTTTGGACGGAGCGCAGATGCTGTCAGAGCAGGAAGCACTAATGAGAATCAATGGGGTTCAGAGGCGGTAAGAGGCTACCCCTGTGTTCGCTGCATCTGACATTTCACTCGACTACTGCGTCCCATCTTGAAAAATCTATTCCCAACTGATTTAAATGAGAAGTGGAAGGAAGGAATGAAAAGAAAATACCGGGTGATTGCAGCATCACTTACATGCAAACTGAAGGCTGGCTCTGCGGCTCAAGATGGAGCCCCTCGTGTTGAAAGCAGTGCACTGGTAC
The DNA here is from genome assembly GCF_002922805.2 of Oryzias melastigma. Lineage (NCBI taxonomy): Eukaryota > Metazoa > Chordata > Actinopteri > Beloniformes > Adrianichthyidae > Oryzias > Oryzias melastigma. The sequence goes on along the minus strand of NC_050516.1, from coordinate 4,683,142 downwards.
ACGCCACTGTCTTGGTCCTTGTCCAGGTTGCTAATGATCAGGCTGCCCCCAGACACGCGACGCCGGTAGTCGTGCCCCGGATCAATGAGTGTTCCGTTTAGTGACCATCTGAAAAACGCAAACACAATCAGTAGCTGGACTCCCTGGGGATTGGCACTCAGTGTTTTAGCACAGAGATTGATTTGATTGGTTCAGCAGCATCAAGCTGGGAGGACAAAACGAGCCATCAGGCTCCATGTTATCAAATTACACGGAAGAAAAATGAAACATTTGTCATCGGTTTTGACTTTGCACAGGAGTTAATTTTGCTTGTCATTGCAGGCAAAACTTTATTACTTTAAATTTAATTAAACGCCACGTCAGTCATATAGTGTGGCAGCCAAGAAGGATCTACCTTTTATGGTGTTAAATTGATAGTTATTTGGTCGTAAACAATCATCTGTGGAGGCTGTTGTTCAAAAACAAGGCTGGTGCTTCATATCTATCCACCCGATTGTTTCCCAGCTGCTCCTGCCCTACGTTCTGATGATTACTGGGACCAGCTGAGTTCCATCAGTCAAAACTTGGAATCATCTGATCCAGCCAATCTGCAGCAAGAAGGAACGCGATATCCTCAGGGATAGCAAGGTTTGGCAAACCTGCTCCAGAAAGAATCGTGGTACCAAATGTTGCAATGGAACTCAATCAGTCAGCGGGCGATCTGCCAGTTGGGTGGATTTAAATCCTAAACTTTAATATCTTTAATATAAGTGCTAACTGGTTTGAATGAAGACACTCTATAGCTAAACAATGTCATTTATATAAAAAAATACCATATTCTATGCGCTGTTGGGCCCATCTTTATTATCAGGCGCACCGTCAAGTGCACAGAACTATTAGGCACATTAAGCAAGACAAGAGTCAGAGATAAGTCCATCAGTTAGACTTTATAAACTGCATTCTTGGTAACTCTAGAATTTGTTTGTAACATACTTCATGTTAGTCCTGTTAGCCACGTTAGCATAGTCACAATACCTGTAACTTCCAACCTTGCTTGCAAACAGACTGTATAATAACTGGATGAATCAAGTGTGACATCACCCGTGAAAAAATGCCTTACTTCTGGTTCCAGCAAAATAAATCCAATTCACTCGCCATTTTTCCGCAATATGGGCGCCACCATTTGGAGCCGGACGACAGCGATTGGTCCGAGTCACGTTTAGAAGGCGAATATTCTCGCTAACCAAGAGTGAGCTTGTTGGAAATTCCCACCCCTTCCACTGAGAACTGGCTTGGGAGAATATCTCAAACAAACATTGGAGGTTCGGTCAGAAGGTACCACATGCTTTGTGTGCTGTTTAGAACTTGAATAACTTCCGATAAATAAAAAAATATATTAAAAAAAAATAGGATTAACAAGAAGATATTAAGGAAAAGGTATCAGAGCAAACATGGTTTATTCTGACCCATAGACGGACTGAGTAATAACTGTTTATTTCTCAATGGAATTTTGGTTTCTTGGAACCAGCAGGTACTTCCTAATTAGAACACAAGGTGGGAGGGGTTGAGCTGTCCAGTGATTCTATGGTCTATGTTTGCAACACATAAATATACAGATGGATACTGCTAAAACAAATGTTACTGTGACTATTCTGACTCCTAACCTGTAAAAAAAAAAAAAAAACAGTCCGACACCTCTGCACGTTAGCCATGTACATATTCACAATAACACCCAACCTTGTTAGTAACTCTCATAAAACCAGACTGACATTTTGACAGAGCGTCATGTACCTATCAAGATAACTTCGATATTAGTTAGCTCAACCACAATTAATCCATTTGTAAGGCACTCCGGATTATAAGGCGCACAAAATTTAGCTTTTAGATGTGCCTGATAGTGCCCTAAGTATTACTGAAAAATCATTGTGGTCGAAATTTGTATACTCTGGATGAATAAAAAAAATCTTCATTCAGTCTGCTTTTGTCTGAGTTGGTGTATTCATCAGCTGAAGGATAATTAGACCATCAGAGAAAACACACTGAGTGAGTTGGTCCAAGAGGAAAGGCTAAAATCAGACTATTCATCTCTTGAGTTTTGAAGTGTCTGTTTGAGCCCTGAGTGGTATCAAAATGACCAGACTAAATAGCTATGCATTTCTACACAAAACCCATTGAGATTTGTAGTCTAAGGCGATTTTAATGCCAACTTTAAATAAGAAAAAAGTATGTTCAAGGTATTCCACAAATGTGTTGCCTTGTAAAACACTTAAAACACAATTTAAAGGACAAGGTCTTTAATTTTATCAACTGTTTTGTTCTGGAGGCGTGTGGCAGATTTGAGGAGATGGGCTCTTAAAAAAATAGAGGAAGTATAAATACCCTTGAAATGATGAGATCTTTCATTAAAATGGGAAAATGTTGCACCATTTTTTTTCCCAAGATTGCTAACACATCAGTTTAAGCATTTCTTTACAGGTTATTTATGTCCTCGTATAGGTGCCAGAGCTACTTCTGCTATCAAATTCTGACATTTTGTCAACATTTCACATCAACTCAGATGGAAACCTTCAACACCAGACTGCTAAAAATTATTATGATAAACTGTACATTTGTTTGACATCATCTGATCAATGGGCATCTCAACCAAGGAAATAAACTTTCATATCCCCAGCAAACATCTTTTGACTCCTAAAACATGTAACAAAGGTAGAATGTGTCCATTTCCCATCACTTTTCTGAGCTTGAGGTGCAGAGAACAACAGTGGAAACTTTATGCCAATTGTTTATGAAACAGAAATGTTTGTCGACTTTTAGAGTCCCTGGTCTTTTTAGGTTAGTTCTGCAACTAACTTAGGTCACATGTAACAGGCACCTAAGTATAAAGTGCATTAAGCAAAACAAAAGACTCATAGACAAGTCCGCTAGTCAGATTTTATCAACTGCCCTCACGGTAACTGTAGAAGTTAGCCATGTTAGAAGCCATAGCATATTTACAATACCAGTCACCCCCAACCTTGTGAAATAAACAATAAATAACAGACTGATACCACTAAAACAAACGTGTCTGTGACTACATCAACTTCCAAAATTGTTAGTAACGTTAAAAAAAGTTTTGACACCTCTACATGTTAGCCATGTTAGAAGCGTTAGCATATTCACAATACTTTTTACTCCCAACCTTGTTTTCATCACATAAAAAGACAGAATGATAAAGTAAAAAAAAAAATGTTTCTGTGACTGCGTTAACTCCCAACATTGTTAGTAATATAATGTAAAAGAAACAGTTTCGACACTGCTACACGTAAGCCATGCTAGAAGCGTTAGCTTATTCACAATATGTGTCACTGCAAACCTTGTTTTCTATACATAAACAAACAGAATGATAACGCCAAAAAAACCCTTTGTGACTACCTTGACTCCAGACATTGTTAGTAATGTTAAAAAAAAGTTTCGACACTGCTACATGTTAGCCATGTTTGAAGCGTTAGCCTATTCACAATATCTGTAACTCCCAACCTTGTTTTCATCACATAAAAAGACATGGTAGTCATATTAGAAGCGTTATCCTTGTTAGCATTTTCACAATGCATGCAACTTTCTACCTTGTTTTCAACACATAGATAGAATGATACAGCTAAAACAATCATTACTTTGGCAATGCTAACTCCTAACCTTGTTAGTGGCATGTAAAAAACAGCTTTGACATGTCATCACCATGTCATCTTGGTGATTGTCTGCGTTACTGTCTGGGTACGGTGCGACACAGTAGAGCAGGAGTCTAGGCATACAAGTCGATTTCAGAGGATCAGCCAATGAACGTTTAGATCCCACCCACTTTCAGTGATTGACAGACAGAGTCATTATTTGGAAAAAGCTCATCATGAAATAAATACGTCGTTCTGAAAAACAGCATTGTGAAATAAAAAGGACACTTTGAAAAAGAGTAATTTTGAAATAAAAGTTTCTACAAAAAAAACCCCACATGATTATTATAATAATATCCAACATGAAAAAAAAAATATTATGATATATATTTTTTTAATATGAAATGTTTTTAACATAAAAATTATGTTTTAAAGTAAAAATGACATGTATTTCATAATAAAATGGTCCATTTAAATTTTAATGAAATGTATTTCATAATAAAATGGTCAATTATTTATTGAAAAGACTTTTATTGGAGTGTTGCTTGATTAAATAATGTTGTATTTATTTATTTACTTATGAACAGTTTGGGCTTCCATACGTTAGAGGCGTTAACTGTGATATTGTATTCCCATACCTATAACTCCTAACCTTGTTTGCAACATATAAAAAAATATACTACTTCCACTGAAACAGTTGCTACTGTGACCATGCTACCTTCTAACCTTCTTGCTAGCACATACATTAGAAGCATTAGCGTATTCACAACAGCCAAAACTTTTGACAGGGCGCTGTGGACCTATCATCAGTTATCACAACCAGAATTAATCCATATATTAGATGCTCCAGATAATAACGATTTTAAATATGGCTTATAGTGCGGAAAATACAGTCAACATCTAGCGAAATCTATTCAACGTAAGAAAACGATAAATTTTGTTTTGCACTGACACCGTATTTTTATCGGAGAACACGTAAACAAATGTTTTCCTCTAGTTTCTGTGGGACGAACATGTCAACGTTAACGTATACCATTCTCAAGCCATACTGTGTTGGTTGCAACATGTAATTTAATTCAATACTCAACTGAGCACCACTTTCAATGAAAAAAACAAAACACTGAAGAATATTTTTTTTTAAATAACTGGAAATAAAAACGCACGAAGGGGACAGAATGAAGATGAAGTTGTGTTGGTCTGTCAGCATCTGCAGATTTTTATTGGTTTGTTGTGGCTTAAACCTGGACTGGATCATGAGGGAATGTGCTTAATTTAAATCATAAATGGTGTATACCTATGTAGTGCTATTTTACCTTTCCTGAAGGCACAAAGTGCTTTACACTCACAGTCCCACTCACGTATGGACATTGACAAAATGATGGCGGCTCCACTGCCTAATACTGGGGCCAATTTATAACCTCCAGGAGCAATGTGGGGTTCAGAGTCAGTGTTCAGTGGCACTTCAAGTGTCGAAGTGTCCTGAGCATGGACTCTTCCACACATGGATGTGCAAGGCAGGAAGCAAACCTGCGATCTTTGCATCAGAGGTTGACCGCTCTGCTTTGCACTACAGCCACCTGGTAGTAAATCAATGGATCTACCCTCACCTATGGCCACAGGCTCCAAGTTGTAAACAAATGATAAGATCGCAGATACATGTGACGGAAATGAGCTTCCTTCAGGGAAGCTGGTGAATCTCCCTTGGAGATGTCTTTCCCAAACCTCAGAGGAAAGAGACAAGACTTGTCTTGAGCTTAAACTGCCATCTTTCGTTTAGCTGGCTCGTGTTGCTTGGTCAGATGCCGCCACCCTGAACCTGTACAAGAACTGTAGCATCCACTTACCGACCCTAAAGGCTTTTGCAAGAAGCCTCATCTTCTCTTCATCTTCACAATCCAACTTTGCTATGAATTTGAAGTTCAGGTTTAAACATTGAGTATCATCAGGTTCATTAGTTCATCCTGGATTAAGTTAGTCTCAAATGTAACTAAACGCCTCCTAAATTACGTAGGGAGGTACCATTTGGATTTGATGCATTGCTAAACAGTATTTTTGAAACAGTTGTGTGGGGAAATTGTGACAAAACAGCATCACAGAGGGAAGGAGAGCGATCAAATCCGCCTAATACACTTTTATGCATCTCTGTTCACAACTCCTGATGTAAATATCTAATTCACTGCTAATCGACACATCTGTCTTTTTTTAGAGTATTGTACATCACTTTTATCTCTTCAAAATTCTGATTGAAGCTCCGCCCACCCTCTCCACCCCACCCTTTCTTGTATGATCCCGCCCACAGTTGCTTGTAAGGTAAAAATTATTGGCTCAAAATGCACTATAACACTGAAGAGAATACAAAAGATTAATTTTCTGAAGCAAAAGCTGTAGAATCTTTTAAGTCATACCAGTTCCTCGCTATTACGTGGTTTACCTTTCCCAAACATAGAATTTTGCTGATATATATATATATATATATATATATATATATATATGTGTATTTTTAAGCAGATTGTCTTACGCATCCTGATTACCTATAGCCCACTGTCAATCAATCTCTGTCCTGTGTTTTCTGTTCAAAATGTGTTCATCTTGCAAACTTTTTAAAAAATGTTGAGCGCTGGCAGATATTTTGTTTCATTCAATGATACTGGATGAATTTGAGGGCTTTTACACCCTTAGAACATCTTTAATAATTATAAAAATTAATGCTTCTTCATAGATTTTGACTATTTTTGGGTTATTTTTAGGATGTATCTCCTGCGATAAACTATGGACCAACACATTCTCACTCCCAACTCGTCACATATTGACGTTTGGTTAAAGACCCCTCTGAGTCAAACATTGATGTTCTTAGTGACCCCAGCTCGTCGTTTTTTGACGTGCTGGTTGTTCCCATTAAATCATGGGTCCCCAACCTCTGGGCTGTGAACCGGAATCAGTCCAGTACCAGGATGCAGAGCGCACCTTTACCCTAACCCAGTATCAGTTTGCGTCCGGTATCGCGTCTGGTTCTGCATCCGATACTGGGTTAGGGTACTAGTACTGGGTTAGGGTGCTGAGTTAAGGCACTGGTACCAGCTGCGTCCTTAGGACCAGCACGCGCGGTACCACATCCGGTACTATCTACCAAAGGTTGTGGACCAATGATTTTACGAACAGCCAGCACATCAAAAAAGGAGGAGTTGGGGACACCCAAAGTGTCAAAAAGTGACATGGATCGCACTGGAACCAAGCGTTAATATGTGGCGAGTTGGGAGTGAAAATGTGTTGTATGGACCACTGTATCAAGGATTTACGATTGTCTGTAGTTGCGGTCTCTGCATCTCTTACCTCCTGCGACTTTATGCAAAACAGAACTGAGTTGAAGTTTAAATATTTTGTGCCGACAAAGTTCTGTTATTTGAGAGTTTTCTAATTATTTTCTGTTTGTGCCTTTGTGTTTCTGACACCTTCCTGCACTGAGACCGACTGCAGACTATTTCCTACAAGAAAGGTCACCACATACCCTGACAAGCAAATTGAATCCACGAAGTGACAGCTTTTAGTCGAAGCCGCAGTCGGAGGCGAAGCTCTTAATAACGTTCGGCTATAAAACGCTCAAGTTTGACGCCGCTGGAGGAGATGCAAAGTGGAATATGATCGCCGCAGAGGAGAGAACGGCGCTCTGCCTGGCAGCATTAGCCTGAAAAGTTGGCTTTCTTATAGCGTCGGAGGGATAAAGCGGCATAGGAACGGCAGGTATATGTGTCCCTCAGCAACAGAGCAGTGAAATGAAAATTCCAATGATAAGGAGGAGGAAGAAAATCAATATCATTTTTAGCCTCGCAGGCAAACTAAAAGGCAGTTAGAATGATGCATCATGCAGTCTTAAAGCCACTCCTGGCTCCCCCGGTTTCCTGCCTGACACACTACAAAAGACAAGGCTGTCTTTCATCTTGTCGCCTGCATTATTCATCTAACAGCCTGTGCCAGTCACTAAATGTGACTGATTTTGCCTCGATACTTTCAAACTCCCAGCGACTGTCAGGGAAAAGCCACGTTTTTCCAAGAAAAACTTTGAAAAGACGAGCGTTTCCAGGCGTAATCTGTTTAGCTGTGACGCCTCGGAGATTCTACGGGAGGTTAAATGGAAAAAAAAAGACTGTTGGCTAGTTAGGCTCTGAGCCGCTCAGCGTGATCACATTTAATGGGAGATGAAGCTGGGCAGTCCGGACAATCCACACACCCCCGGAGGAGCCAGCAGGCTGGGTGTTTCTGTGCCAATCAGTGAACCTCCCACTGACTTTTCCTGCAGAAACACCTGAGACACACTGTGATACTCTGGCTCTGCCGTTTCATGTGATCTGAGGAAGACAAAGATCAACACGAGTTGCACCCCCCCTTGTCACATGGACGGCCTTAGCATGCATGCAATCAATGACAAACAGAAGTGAAATCTGCAAGCAGACCTCGCCCACGACCGTGCTGCCTGCTTCCTCAGTTTAAAGAGAGAATTTAAATATGCCCGCTTCTCCCATTTCAAAAGGGTGGGCCTAAGAGACCCAATAAGGCTGATGGTCCAAAGCTACCAAAGACTTTTTTTATGTCATTAAATTAATAAATATGTTTAATCAATTTATGGTCTGTGATTCAAATTAAGTTTTTGTATTTTTATCGCCTGCAATGTCAGCATCCAAAATTAACATGACATCGTTAACTTATCTGGGAGAGACAAAAAAAAAATAGGTTGGAAAGGAATTGTTAGGAGTCAGAGCCATCTCCAGAGCATTAACATACTACATCTCCCAGCTGCCCCAGCGCACAGTGCCTTGATTCCGCTCACCTGACACTCTTTGACCATCACCCACATGGGACATAAGCAGCACACAGAGCCTTGCTCAATGCAAAGTATTGATTGTGTCCTTCTGCCTCCATTACTGAGTGTTTCTATTTGGACCTGATTTTTTGATTCTGCTTTATCCCTGCTTGTTTGCCGCCTGCCCTGACCCTTGCCTGGACCCTGAATTAGTGTCTTCTTTGATGCTCCCATGTTTTACCTCTGCCTGTCTGACCCGGGTTTAGCTTTGTGGACTTTTAGCTGTTAAATCTTTTTATCTGTCCTGACTTGTCTGCCCATTTGTGACAGGAATCTGTGGATTATGATATTGTGATTTATAGTAAAAGCAGGTGACATACAAAAAAACATCTAGAGAGGTGTTATATTACCTTTGGAACACTATAAACACTATAAAACAAATTATTTATGAAATATGTGTCATTTAATACCCAGTAGTAAAACAACTCGATCTCTGAGGCACCAAACTACATGGTTAATATAATGTAGAGACCGGACCTCTCCAGTCAGCTGGATCTGGATTTTGTCAGTTCCTAGAGTCAAAATCAAAATCTTCATTGAGCTTCCATGCACCATATAGCTAGAACATACTTTTAGAAAGCCTTAGATCAGCTGAAACACTCCATTTATTTAAATCCAGGTTAAAGACCCACCTGTTCTCAGCTGCATTTGTTTAGTTTGTATTTAAACGTTTACATCCGCACTGTTACTGTAAGCTTACTTTACATTAATTTCATATGAACTTTCTTAAAGTTTTTTTTAAGATTACAGCTTTAAAATTTAAATGTTTTGTGTAGAGAATTGTCTTGAAATGTGCTTTATAAATAAACTTGCCTTGCAAGAACTTGTTGTAATAGACATTGAATTTTCCTTAAATACGGTCTGATTTTGGTCACAAGAAGGAGCAACTCCTGGAAAAAAATTGCAGTTTGTTGCATTGACCTTTTTATTTTGTGTGTAATTAATCCATCATAATCAGTGATGAAACAAAATGAAGCATTACAAAATGCACAAAAAGAGCCCTTGTGGAACAAACTGCACGCCGCGCCTCTACGAGGCAGCTGTAACCTCTTTATACCAAAGGGACGCCGAAGGAGAACTGTCCTAATGGGGTGCTTTTTCACAGCTGTCAGCCCCACTCTTTGAATATTGTTCATTTGCTAAAAAATGTGCCTCTTCATTTTCCACCAGGTGCAAATGTTCCCGTCATTGATTTCAGTTGAGAAAATGGGATGAGTCAGAGTCTCAT